>NC_084963.1:18496518-18869018 GCF_949316205.1 Platichthys flesus | reverse complement strand
TTCTGACCAATGAAACAGCTTTATATATTCTTTAGCTTTCACACACAATATGTATTTTCTGCCACTACTGGATAGTGTGGGGTCATGGGAGTTGTTGTGGTCAGCGTTTCCTCATTAGGATTATCTTCAGAAGTTCAAGAAACAAACTGATTGAATCTAGTAAAAACACTGAAGAAAGCAGCTTCACATTTAAAATCGCTGTTTTCTCTAAGACTGCAGGATGTCTCATAGGGGATGTGAGCTGAGCTGCTGCTAACTGCTAAATCCTTCATTCGGTTAATTTGTATAATTTAAACCCACCATGATCTAAAAAGTAAATCAGACTAATCAGAATAATAAGGCAATCTAGACTCGTCTGTCAGACAAACCCAACACAGAGGGGATAGTGACGATGTACTGACAGGTGACCAAATGAAATACGCCATTACCTTGATTATAATAACAGATTTATCGAGGTATGAAAATTACTAAAAAGTACAAAACTCAACAGCATCACACAGGTCCAGCTGGTTTAATACAGTTAATGAAAAGTTACACATTTCTCAATTTTTTAGAAGCAGTACAATTCTTTTGACTCATGAAGGATCATTTACTTCTTCATACTAATGGTTCAATTAACCAGCTTTGGAGAACTGTGCTTTCCATTGGACAGGGCTGGAGGGAAATGTAAAAAATAATAACTAAAACTACAAATGTTGTAGAGTAAAAAACACATGTTTACCTCTGAGCTACTCTGGTTAAGTACATTTACCACACTGTTGTACTTAAGTACTAGCCTAGTTGTCATACTCACAATTCTAGTCAGAATGTGAGTCTGATTCCGCTCCATTGGGCTGTGATTATGGGGAGTGTTTCAACCGAACCAGAAAAAAAAATGCCTCTTGTCTCAATTGGATAGATCTAAAACCAATCAGAGCAACGTAGTATGTGACGCATGTTAAGCGACTCATTGTGAATTTTATTTACTAACGCCGGGTTCACACCGGACGCTGAAGCGACGCCAAAGCGACTCTTAAGCGCAGCGCCAAGCCTTAAATAACAGCTGGCTCCCATCCACTTCCATGTTAAACCTTTGTGCTGGTCACACCGGAGGCTGAAGCGCTGCACCAAGGCTGCCTAGCACCGTGCAGCATCGTTTCGGCGTGGAGTCTATTTTTTGCGCTTGATGCAAGTGTATCGCACCAGGAAACACACTGAAAAATGATTTTAAACGATATTGGTGACATATTTTATATGATATAAATGATCAAATATGCATCCGATACTTTGAAGTCCCCTTCTGTTGTCCTGGAGTTTTAATTTCACCAATGACATTATTAAATGTCCCCTTCTGCCCATCCACTACAGCCACACAAGCAGTGATGAAGATAAAAAGAGAGAAAGGGGGGGGGGGGGCTACGTATTCTCCACATAGGCTTGAGTGGAGAATACGTAATTTACCCCCGACATCCGACATTTAACGGAGCAAACAGCGGAGAAGTTCTTCAACATGGATGACATTAAATTAATAATTGAAGTGGAGAAGTGCAGTGAGTTGTATGATCCTCGGAACATGTTGTATAAAGACAACACCAAAAAAGACACATGTTGGGACGCTGTGGCTTCATGTTGGAGCAACAAGTAAGTATATGATTGAATACTACTGGATCAACGGGTGATATTATTAGCGCTGCCCGGCGATTCAGCGTTGCTTCAGCGTCCGGTGTGAACAGCCAAGCGCCGATAGGGATTAGCGCGGCGCAGCTCTATGGCGTCGCCTCCGCGTTCTCTGTTCCTCTTTCAAAATGAATGGCTGTTGATGTCTTCTAAAACAGACTCAATGGCAGCATCTACACATCTCAGCTCTCCAGCAGCAGGCATGTTTGTTGAAAACGAAATCAACCCAAACGCGCTTGTATAAAGCCCGCCCTGACAATCTGATTGGTCCGGTCACTTTCGAACCGGGCATAATTTCTCCCCAACGGAGCGACTCCAGACCGAACTTCCCGACCTCAAATGTTGTGGGCGGGGCTAAGTTCTTCTGGCATCCAGACTACTTAAGTACAGTGCTTGAGTAAATGTACTTGCTTATATAAAACGTCACCACTGCAGGACGATTAATGGAGAAAATTTGATGAAACTTGCAGTCTCTACTTTCTCTCTTACCATGCTGGTTTTAGATAGAGGAAGAGTTTAAGATTAATTATACTTATCATCAGTAAAAAAATTGACGTTATTCAAGAGCCGATCTTTTTTGAACATCTTGTTCCTGCAGATTTCATCCCCTTCACGCTTTGATTATATCAAACAATATCCAAAACAGAGAGTTGGTCTCACAGAGCTGCCGAATGTCCCATGACTGTTAATGAGGGTTTCCCCACTGAGCTCTGCTTCTTTCATTAACCCATCAGACACACAAACACACGTTAGCATGAATTCATCAGCCTGTTCCCAGCAGGCTTCAGTCTTCCCCTAGTGTCACTCCTGTGTTTTTCTGTGTAGTGTGCACAAATGTTCGATCTGTTAGTGTAGCCTCTGACGCACACACACACACAAACACACTGTATGCGCCGCTGTATGCGCTGCTTCACTTGTTTCATCTCACTGTTAGTGTCTTTGGGTAATGAGATCCCCAGCAGAGATGTAATGTCACTGAACAGTTTTTTGATTTGGTTGTTTGTGTGTGTGTGTGTGTGTGTGTGTGTGTGTGTGTTTGTGTGTGTGTGTGTGTGTGTGTTTTTGTGTGTGTGTGTGTGAGAATGCATGTGTGTTTTTTTAATCGTGCCTGTATGTGAAGATAGGCCGGATCTGTGCATGGTCTAATTTCTCTGGGTGAGAGCGATAATCTGCTAGAAAGACAGCTTGACATCTGAGTGGAGTTTCAAGAGCTCCGACTGAGAAGCGAGACAAGTGCAGTTTTGCAACACAGAGCTGTTTTATAGACCTGCGCTGCCATTTTTTTGTTGTACAAATATCAACGAGGCATGTCCCCTTGATTTAAAAAATATAGATCTCTCTATATTTCCTCTTCTCTTCTCTCAAAACCCATCCATCTTGTAATTTGCCTTTCACTTCTCATCACATCACCCCTCCTGTTCCCTCTTCAGCTTCCTTCCTCCACTCCTCTTTCAGTCATCCTCTTTCCTATTACTTGTGAATGCGAAGAGAGAAAAAAAAGAACTGAGGGGGAGACAGAGGAGATTGTTTCTTATGGTTGAATAACCCTGTCCTTATTATACAACTAGATCCCCGGGCTTCAGAGTTTTGAGAACATCGTGTCAAGTAAGCATCAGAGAGCCACACAGAATGGGAGAAAGAAAGGCTTAGACTAAAAGAACATGAAAGGAAGTTTGAGAAAGAAACGCAGCAGAGAATATGAAACGGTATGGGTGTAGTGCAGGGCTCTCGTTCCTGAAATTTGCATCGTTGAGTTGTCAGGAAAAGTCAGGAAATATAACATGTTAACATTCACACATTTTTTAAGCACTCATAAATCAAGTCATCCCAACCAGAAGTGCTGATAACATGAGCAAAGTTGTCACATGACAGTAAATCAACTCAACTCATGCATTGAACAACATGCAATAAAACGTTCAATCTCAAAGGCTGCATGCCTCCTTTGGGCAGCACAGTGAGTTAATGATATCATGTTCTTCTTTTTTGTGCGGTTCATTGGCGGGTGGCAACCAACTTCAAGGTGCAATACCACCATCTGCTGTTCATGATTTTTTCTACTTAGCTAACATTAACTTATAAAGATGAAAGGCCGGAAAAACATCCTTTCATTCATAGATGAAAGCTAGCCTAGCAACATTTTCATAACCTCGTCTATTGAGCTGCTTTCAGACATATACTGAACTTTGGAGATCACCAACACTTTTTCCGGAGGAGCCAGAGCAAGAGCGCAGCAGGTGATCCGCTCTAGGATTGACAACAGGCCAAGGGGGTTGCTGATGCAGTGTCCAACAAGTAAAGTACACAAAAACAAAAAAATGTAAACTAAAAGAAATATCTCTAGATGAACAGCACCATACAGGCACCAACAAAGATGTCAAGATGTCAAGAGATCTTTTGGTCGACGCCTGTGTTGCCTGGCATAATGTCCTACCTCTGACTGCTGCCCGACCCCTCGTCTGAATCCTATCTAGGATTTGTTGCTGTTATGAACACATCTGATCCTGCTGCGTTGCTTTGGTGTGAAAAAAATCCTTTGGAGAAACCTTTCTGGATTTCCTCCGGAAGTCTTGTCTGAAAATGGCTCTAGATGAGCCAAATACCTGCCTGTAAGCTTCTCCTCAGAATGGATGTTTCCTATGAAGCTTCATTTTGTCACGAAGTCAACGTATGTAAATTAAATAATTTAAAAGACAAACTATGTGTTCATTCCCCTGTGCTGTTTGATCTTGCATTTATCCCAACCTACTACATTCTGTTTGGTCTCTGTAGCCAACTACTGAGCTACATGGTTCTGAAATCGACTCGTCTGCCTAACTCAACTTATCATCCAAACAACTGGATCCAAATGTGAGCAAAAGGACATTAATGTGAAACAGAGCAACCTCTCCTTCCCTCTGCACAATTGAGAGTTCACTGATGTTCACATGGGTCTTTATACTTTCGTTATTGATCTGTCCAAAAATCCTGGATTGATCTGTACAAAAATCCAAGAGGATTCTCCCTGCCCTGTCTAGTGCCCCTGAGCAAGGCACCTTACTCCCCCAACATCTGCTCCCCGAGCGCCGTACATGGTCGCTCACTGCTCTGTGTGTCCTGCACCAGATGGGTCAAAAGCAGAGGTTAAATTTACCTACCTGCATGAGTGTGCCTGTGCAAGTCTGTGCTTGTGTTAGCGACAAATAAATGCATCTTAATCTTAATCTTAATCTGTCCTCCAGTGTTAATTTTGGCAGCTATTTTTGATTTAGTCTTAGTCTTAGTCTTTTGACGAAAATGCATTTTAGTTTTAGTAACATTTAGTCATTTTTATCCTTCTTAGTTTTAGTCTAGTTTTAGTTGACTAAAACAAATTACATTTTAGTCTAGTTTTAGTCGATGAAAACTAATTCCATTTTAGTCTAGTTTTAGTCACATTTAATAGCCACATTAAACTCATTTTCTATAAAAACATATAGCTGGAGCCTAATAGCTTAAAAATATATATTTAGTTTTACATGTGAAAACAAAAAGTGAGAGCAGGTCAGACTGGAGGCGAACACAGAAACTGCAGCTCGGTAGAAACCAACTGCAGCTTCTGCTCTGATCAAGAAGCTGAGGCGCTGATCTCTGATCAGCTGAGACCAGAGAAACTCTGTGTTTTCACTGTTTCCATAGTTAAGAAGCAATCAGTCACTGAGAGGCTTCTTCACGTGTACTAGCTCTGATCTTATGTCTCTGAGCGAGTCAGCGGGACGGAGCCTCGGGACCGGTGCGCTATCTGGTAGTGCACAGACACACACACACAGACACACAGACTCACTCGCCCGGTCCTGATACTTCATGACGGCCTGATACGATGATGTTAAAAAAATGATTGTGACTTAGTCAACCACCAACATTTTCGTCTCGTCTCGTCTCGTCAACGTAAGTTAAAAATAGATATAGTCGTAGTTTTTATTTTCAAAGATCCATTTTCGTTACGTCTTCGTCTCGTCTTCGTCATGGAAAAAGGGTCGTTAACGAATATATTTCGTCATCGTCAAAATTATATCATACAACATACAAGGTACTCTAGATGTGATTTAGAAAAAGCTTGAAATAAAAAAACATATGTAACATTAAGCTAGACATACACTGTACGATTTAAGTCATTTTTTTGCCCGAATTTCAGCTTTGCTGTTGGTCGTTTACCTTGCAGTATATAGGGGAGCAAACACCAATTTATTGCTCCTGACCGACCGTTGTAAGCTCAAATAAATCTCTGATCTGTTGCAGCAGAGCCACGAGTCGATTCCTTAATCTCTTTTTTCCTGACAGCGCCTGCGGGTTACCGTGCAAAACGCAGTCTAGTGCGCAGCGAGGGTGACTGTGCACATTTGGTAAACCGGTGACAGGATTCGCCTTGTGCATCAGTTTACATGGAGACATTGAGAGATTGAGATGTACTCGGTGTGTTAGCGGCAGGGATTAACCAACCATTGTATTAAACTTCCCCTATTCTTCCCTTCAAGGAAACGTTGTCTCATTTTGTAAGGGCTGACTGCGCTAGTCATTGAGAGAGAGGGGTCTGTCACAAGGTAAATCCATCTGCGTTGTTTTCCTATTTTCTTGTATATTATGGGACAACACCCCTATAAATGATGATGTCACATGGGACAGCATTGATGGTCTAATAACTTGGTTGTGTCTCTTGAAACACATAGACTAAACAGGTCGAAGATAAGAAAGAAGTGGCTATAAGACAAAAGCAGAGAAACGGGCCGAGAGGGAAGGAAAGTCATTAAACCATTCATCATGGAATGATTCTGATTGTGGTAAATATTGAAAAAACTCATCACATCTTGTCTTAGCTTCAAACAACCTCACTGTTCTTGGACCGATTAACGTAAAAGTGCTATTTTTAATATAGTAAATCCAATAAAAAGACCCAAACCAACAATAAATGTGTCCTAATAACAACTATTGCCTGTGGATTCAAAGCCTAATTCATCTTATTACTCTGAGTCACACAGCTCCTTTCTTTCAGAAAACCATTAAAAACACATGAGTGAGCTTTGTACTTCCTTCATCACCATCAACACACACATACACACACACACACACACCCACACACACACACACAGAAGCAGTAGTTTATATTAACTCAGTCCCACACACACTCCTGCCACAAATAACCACCACAGCATCAAATGTGGATGAATTCTTTGCTAAAAATAGTCCTGAACATATATACCTTCCTCTTCACTTTCTTTGATAAGACCCACAGTGCACTGTTTGAAATTACAAATGGAAATGGGTTGTGTAGTAGTAGTGCATTTTCTTTAATAAGGTTACTCAATGTCAGACGACCCAAATATCAGATTTCATGAAGTTCTCAAATGCACCAGGGAGAGGGTAGAAAACAGTGGCTTATCAGAACATTACCACCACGTGACAGGAGAACTAAGCAAAGGGAGTGAGTTTCAAGTCTCTGCAAGTTTATCTCGGATTTGTAAATGAAACCAGCTGCCACCTGGAAGGTTGAAAATCAATTTGAAATGTGTCGCGTGCCTGGAAAAATGATGGCAATAATTATGATTCACAAACTGTTCGTAGTTACATGGCTAAATGCATTGTAAAAGTCAGCAGTTGTACAGGGTCTTTTTCTCACATCTCTTTGCAGTGTATTTGGCTGTGTGTGTGTGCTTGTGTGTGTTTATCCTTGTTTGTGTGTGCCGCGGCTGGAGGAGTTTAGGCGGAGCACAAGCCGCTATCTCAAATAGTCCCTGCACTCATTAGAGCTGCAAGTGAGAGCTGCAGCATCTCGGCCTCTCTCACACGCTGACATACGGTCTGGGGCTTCCGCAATAACATCTTAAGGAGACGACAGCGTTCCAGAGAAATAGTCAAAGGTGTGTGTGTGTGGTGAAGGGTGGGAGCTGTTGTGGGTTGGTGCTTCGTGCCTCCCCTGATGCCGCTCTGCCGCCCTGCATGGTGTTGACATCAAAAGAGGATGCCTGAAGCAGAGCCGTCTCACTGCTAGTGGTATTTCCTTTAACAGGTCTGCTTAGACCTTTGTGACACAGTGGGGCTTTTTCGGCAGAGTTTCAATTGTTGTGTTTGTGCTGTGTTTGCTCTTCTGTGTGTGGCTCGCCTCAGTATCCAGGATTATCTGCTGTAGGATGCCAGCAGGATTGCACTGGTGCTACTTTGAGTAGGTTTGTGTGTGTGTAGTTTAAACTTAACTAAATCAGGTGTTTTTATCCTTCTCAAAGCTAATATATCAAAGCATCCCAGGTTACAAGTTTTAATTGTGGGCTTAAAACATAGATAAATAAATAGGCCAAACATCATACATCTGGATGGTATGTGGAGAAATGAATCCAAGCTTGTCTAGGCACATGTTTTCTTTATTCTTTCGGTTACTTGGTCTTTACAGCCTTTGGTCGATTTTTTTTTTCTTTTTCTAATGCCTGTTCATTTTCACACCTCAAGACACCCTACCTATTACTCACCAACTGACTACACATATTAGTTAGCTCTCAAGTACATTGAAACAACAACAATAATATACTTCACAGAGTCATGTACAGCTCTTGGCTCTGTCCACACCAGATATCTCGGTGCACATTATAGGCACCACTGATAATGACATATCTCAAAGTTAATAATGGCCAATATAATTACATACAGACAGTCCCCTGGTTTGATGTCAGGGTCCCTGACATCATGAGCCATGGTCGAAAAAGGAGAATCTCTTATTCAAATTCTTGTAGAAAAAGAATTTTCTATTTCTTCAAGATGGATCTATATTTAATGACCGATTCTACAGGTACTTGGAAAGGACATGGAAAATGTTGTTCATTTTTGCTTCACGTCCAAAATAATGGATTGTGATCAAAAGAGAGATTTGATATGGTTGTCTGGGATTAGAGTGGCAATTTGGATTTTCAGTCTGACTGAGTTAAACCAACACACAAACTCACCCTGACACTTTGCCTTGTCAAACTTGCTCAGTGCAGACTGGCACAATCTAGTGTGTCTGCAGGCAAGGCTTTTAAAAGGTTAATATTTCAGTTCCCATTTGCCTCAAAGCTTATGCTAAGCCACCGCTCTGCTCTCTCATCTAACTGCCTTTGATGCGGGAATCCTACTCAAGTAGGTCTGTTGAAGCATTCGACAAACTGCGTCTGTGTGTGATAATCCACACCGCACGCTGCTTAGGGCGACGTTGATAGCTGCGACTGTCATGCTGTCAAGTCAGTGTGTTTGTCTTCCTGAAATCGGCGAGAGAGCTGAGTATTGTGGGATACAAATAATGTCTGGGTGTTTTTTCATTGCGATTGCTTCCAGTCTGGGCCGCGGCTTTCGGTGTATCAACACTGCTCCGCTCCGCTGCCTGGTCGAGAGGGAATTGATTGATTGATTCCTGTCATGGGGTGTGCACTATTCTCGCACCGAGAGATTTATGGTCCAACGGTTTTGAGGGAGGATGTAGGTTGAATTTAAAACCTACGGAGATACAAAGCCTTCATCTAGACCTCAGCATCCCGCAGAACCACGGCTGCCAGTCATGCTCTGGAGAGGAATACAGTCTAAGCTGCTGTTACAGATCCACTGAAACTGACGGTTCCCTCTTATGTTCTTATGCCCCAAAAAT
Source organism: Platichthys flesus (assembly GCF_949316205.1). Taxonomy (NCBI): domain Eukaryota; kingdom Metazoa; phylum Chordata; class Actinopteri; order Pleuronectiformes; family Pleuronectidae; genus Platichthys; species Platichthys flesus. The sequence continues at coordinate 18,859,744 of NC_084963.1, read as the reverse complement.
CATTAAAAATCTCAGTATGAATGAGGCTCTGCTGCTGCAGCTGAGGTATCCTGAAGACTCTCTTTATAGGAAATATCTGAAATCAAACTTTTGTTAAACTATACTTTTCTCTTCATCTTGCATGTTTTTGGGGTTTATAAATAAATATATATATACATATATATTTGAGATTTTTAAGTTATTTCGTATGAGAAAATATCACAGTATACAGCATTTCACCATCAATATAATTTAATCATAAAAAAATTGAAAACATAAAAAGTATCAAGGCATAAAGATTTATCATTTGACTTGTATATAATACCAAAAATAAAAAGTCTTATTTTACTGTTGAAGTGAAAGTGGTAATTGGAATGTATCGACATTTTTCTAGTCTTATAGAGCACTAAAAGCACTTTAAAGTACAAGTCACCTTTATCATACTTACATACACTTGCGCTTAGGGCAGTTTAGGGTTCAATGTCTTGCCAAGGATCCCTCAGTATGTGGACTGGAGGAGCCTGGGAATCAAATCAACAACCAACTGGACCAGGGGTTCTCAAACTTTTGCAAGCTGGGCCCCCCCAAAGCTGGTTAGGGGTGGTTTCCCCCCCCGTGCCGCCCCCCATTACCACCACAATAGATAGATAGATAGATAGCTTGGAGACAGTGCTATGCTTGGAGATGGTGGATTGTTGTTGCTGGAGGCCATCACGTTTACCTTTTAAAGAAGTCCACAGGGTTTTCTTTCAAGTCTGGGTGTTTGGTGTCGAGGTGCCTTTTTAATTCGCATGGCTTCATGCTGTCATTTGCCAGCACCTTGGCGCACAAAACACACTGAGGACGTTGCTCAGTCATGCCAGTGAAACCAAACTGCAAATAGCTCTCGTCTTATTTGCGAAGCTTTGGCTTCTTCGCAACTGGCGCATCGGTTGCCTGACTTTTACGAATCAGAAATTGGGTTAGGGTTAGTGGTTGTGGTCTTGTGAGTGTGTTTTTATATGTGGCTGTGAGCGACTTGCACACGAATAATGAATAAGGCTGTACTAGGCAATGGTTCGTAACAAAACGAACAGTACACAATGCAGACAGGGACAGCACAAAATAGTATTCAAGTGCTGGTGTTTTATTTTTTGCAACACGGTGGATGATTGAAGATGTAAAAGTAGGTGTTAAGGAGAAAAGGGCTAGCTGCAGTTGAAAGAAGTTAGCTAGCTAGAAGGCCAGCTCTTGGGGCTATGAGCTTTCTAAAAAAGACTTTGAAGCAATTTACTCCTTAGATTAGGCTACGAATAGGCCTGCTGCAAGTGCAGGAAGGTATTACTAAGGAAGGAGTGAGTCTTTAAAAAGACCGTTTATAAAGCAATGAATATCTGAATTATAGAGGAAACAAGAGCAATCGCACAAACTCTGCAGGATGTCGTCTCAGTGAGGATGAGTGATGACCATGCCTGCAGTTACTTTTATACTCGGAAGCGTACGTGCAACTCGCGTTCAAATTCTAACACTCCTCTTTTGATTGGTGGATCAGGAACAAAACAGTATTTGACTTGTTCGTGTCAGTCCAGCCCCTAGCATTTCGCCACTGAGGGAGCTTTCACTAACCATTGACAGGTCTTCGGCCTTCTTTTTTTTTTTTTGTCTGTGACATTGCGCCCCCCTTGGAGAGTGTCCGTGCCCCCACTTTGAGAACCAATGATCTGGACGACCCACTCTCACAATCTCCCAAGCCATAGCCCAAAACCTTGCAACCTATTGTGTACTCAACTGTAAATAATTATTATCCTCGGAATGGATTTCTCTGCTGATCATTACTTTTATGTATTTATTATTTTTTTTTAAAGAAACAAGTAATATTGTTTTAAGTAAGTAATACAATTTCCTAAAGTTCTTAGAACAATTGTCCAAATAGTTGCCACGATGTGACTACGCACACATAAGCCTGTCAGGTGGGAAAGTTCTTCTGTATATTTATAGGCTCAGATCAGGTTCAGATGTGTGTCTTAATTCATAGCATTTGAGGACATTTATAAGACTTAAAAAGACTCACTCTTATTTACGATTTTACCAGTCAAATCTTGGGATGTTACTTTTTTTAATGATCACATGGAAAATACTTATAACGGGCCTGTACATGGTCAAATTTGAAACATAGCAACACTTGTTAGCAGCGCTAAGCTCTAGGCCTTTTACATATTACCTCAATCAAGTTATTCCAGTGTTGCCCCTTATCGTCAAACTTCAACAAAATAGCTCTTGTGGTACAATTCACCACCATTTATACATGATCAGGCCATGTTTTAAACTCTCTTGGACTGATTCCCTACGTCCACAAGGAAGAGCTCATCAATATTAGCCTTTTACCTTTGGCCTATGTAATACAAGGTTTGGCTACCCATCCCTTTATGGAGCTATTTTTCTTATTCATTCCTGTTTCTGACAGTCTTTTGCAATGCATTCATTATGCAAGTTCATGTGTATGCACAATACTACGTATCAGACAGCACTGAAAGAAACTTTTGTGATACTGTAATTTCACTGTTGCTCAGGAGCATCTGTGTCTCTGCCCTATCTGTTGTCACTAGATGAAATGTTACACAGCCTTTCACATCAATTTACAAAGCATTACCATTTTAGAAGGTAGAATCAATCTCTGTCACCTGGATGTGCATGATCCCAACATAACAATCACATGTTTCTGCAGTAAGGGCCGAGCATCTGCACCAACCCTCAATGTTTCCAGCTTTAATTTAAATTGTTCTTGACTTCTGTGATTTGACACATGGCTGCTGAAAAACATTAACAATAGATTACATCAATCATCATATACATGCTAATGTGTTCACCTAGTTCGAACTGTTATCATCAACTATAGACTGTTTCTTTGCCTTGTGGTTCTCCTAGACTGCGATACATTTTTTGTCAGACAAACTGTCAGTTGATCATTTACTCACAAAGGTCTGGATAGGAACAAAGCTGCTGGGCATTTCTGAAAAACACAGCAGGTCATTTATCAACGATAAGGTCAGGTTTTGATTGATGTGAGTATTTTTTATTTATTTATTTGTTTGTGGGATCACTGTGAAAATGGCTTCTCACTTGAACATCCTATAAAAAGATTTTAATGGAAAGAAACAAAGTCAACTTGTTCCCTTCAGAAATATGTGAATCCTCTACTTTTAGAGCACATGTACTATTCTATAGCGTAAAAGCTAAAGCAATGCACTCAGGTTTGCATTTTTAAAGCTGAATCCCACAGTAGAAAATAATCCATACCTCGAAAGATCAACAGTACTGTGTAATACCAAGTTTTTGACACACAATAGTGCATTTCAGTTGTGTTGTTTTCTGCCTTATAATTTATTGCTGAATGTTCTCAATGTTGACATTTGGGTCATTGGCACCCTGAGGGTCACGCTGAAAGCATCCCTCCTTTTTTCCTCGACTGCTCTTTGCCTCCTTTAACAGCAGATGTGCCTGGTGAAGAGATACATCCACCTGTTCTTTTATTCATGGGTTAAAAGCACTGAGCCCATATACCTGTGATAGTCTTACACGCACACACACACACACTGTGTGAGCTATAGGGCTGGCCTGAGAACCCCCGGCGCCCTGACTCTTGCCTGGGTAATCTATGTCCAAATCTGTATCATAAAATGCAGCATCTTTTTTTAAATGATTAATATACACACTGTTGCCGTGGGATGTCTAAAAAAAACACACAAGCTTGTCTCTGTGATCTGCCGTCTCAGTAGATCCCTCTAAAAGGATGGGGATACTTATTCTATTTTCAGTATCAATAAGTTGTCTAATTGCATAATAGGTTTTTTATTATATCTTAACACACATTTAGCCTTAATTCATGTTGGCAGATTATAAAATTAAATACCATGCAATGCATTATTATTAAATGTGTGATTATCTTTATTTTGGTATATACATTGGAATAATTAATAACTCAGCGATAATGTAAAAGCAAAAGCCTTGAGATCAGTTTCATAAGGATTCATTTAGAACAGGGGTGCCCAATATGTCGGTCGCGATCTACCGGTCGATCGCGAAGGCAGTGTGGGTCGATCACACGACTGGACAAGAGGCAGTCACATGGACGCTCCGGCGCACCTACCCCCTCTTTTTTTACGTGCGTCGGAGCATCCACGTGACTGCCTCTTGTCCAGTCGTGCGATCTACGGGGGTGTGGAGGGGGGGTGGATACCAACATCATTTGGTCGGTAGATATTGTTGAGCTGGTGATTTCAAGAGTAGCTCACAAGCCTATAAAGTGTGGGCACCCCTGATTTAGAATATAGGAAAAGATAACATCCCTTGTACGTTCAAGGGTCTTCTGCACAATATAGGTTACCAACTAGCAGGTGTTAGTGGCCAACAGCGGATGTTAGTGACATAACTTCAGTTGTGCTTATGCTTAACGTCATCAAGTGTTTTGGCCTTGTAATCAATGATACAGGTCGAACTTGAGGGGCCACTGACGCTAAAGGTAAATCCGACTACTGTCTTGTATGTCTGTACTATTAAAGCCATGTGTCCCACTAAGTAGATCAGACATCATTACCTCTTTGCCTTTTTAAACTAAACACTTTCCTATTTTAAAGCATAGGACAAGATGGCCAAGATGGCCCCAAGATGGCCTTTTAATCAAAAGACATTCTCTTTTACAGCATACCAACCACAGGTTGATCAGACCTGGGGGCATGTCCCTAGCATCTTGGGGCCCAGTTGGGATGTGTCCGTCTAATCCAGAGCCATTGGCTGCAGTGTTGGATGTATCTTTTATGGTCTGGTGCAGGGCTTGTCTGTGGATCCCCAAATCTTTGAGCAACCTGACCAACCTTCAAAGGGCAACTTTTTATCTTCAACCACGTTGCTCTTCATCAAATGCCGTTGTATACTTCAGCCTTTTCCCCTAAATAGCTTCATCAACATTATCCTACCAGGGTACTGTCAATTCTATTAACTAGACAATGTGCAGTGTGTTGGACCAGAGTATCAGTTCAGGTCTTATGGTGGTAATGGTGACAATATGTGATGGGACTGTAAGCTGCTGGCACAGGTCCACCAACATCTCCCAGTCTCTGGCTTTCTCCATCTGACCACTCGTGGTCAGTGGAGGAGACCCTCTTTGTTCCTGTTCCCCCTCTAGGACAAATGCTTGATGTTTTTGATGGCAAGGCATTGGAAGCAGTTCTCTTTGTTTGTATTGTTGCTGCAAGGCACTTGAGTAGGCATTCAGTAGGTATATGTGGAGACACAACGAGGTGGTTGTATAGATTTGTCTCTGTACTCTGAGAGTCATCTCCAGCATTGTTTTGGTGCATTTTAACTCTACAAGACCAGAGATGGGCAGCTTGAGGATGCTGTTTTCCGACGTTGCTCAGACATCTTAAGACTCCTAACCACTTTCTCACATAGGAGTTGTTCATTCAGAACGTCAACTACTGTAAGTGACCACATTGGTCGGGATAAGAAAATATAGATATATAAATATCCCCACTGCATCTGGTCCATCTTATGGCCCTCGCTGATGTAATATTAGGCATCTATTCATCTATACATGGAAGGTAACTTCCAATCATACTCCTAACCAGGTGGCATGTCATTTTCAAGTAATTTCAAAGTGACCATATGTCCTTTCCATTTCCAAAAGAAGAGGTCTTTCTCCCCCAGAAACATTTTTCCAATACCCTGCATCCATGTAGCAGATACTAAACCAATGATATTGAAGAAACACTATTCATTTTCCAATTGCTGGTGTAGGTGGGTGTGTTTCAGGTTCAGAGTTTAGACCCACCCATTTTCCTTCTCAAGCTCCGGCCCTCCATTTGGTATCATCTGGCCCCAAAAAATCAAGATTTTGCTGGTTAAAACCCAAGCTCTAATTTTCAAAAACGCGGTTTACAAACCAATTGGTGGTGTCATGGTGAGTTATCACTTGGGACAAACCCACTGTAACACTATGGTACAAAGTCATTACATTGAGTTGCTTACTGGCAGGGCTAAAACATTTAAAAAAAAACACTAATTTGTTCCATCAACACAACATTTCACCCAAAACATGCAAGATCATTGGTCTGTGTTTGAGATAGAGCTGTCTGCTTCCTCTGGCAGCACTTTCTTCCAAACCTACTCCCCCCTCAGCCCTCACTGCTATTAACTGGAGGCAGAAACACACACTTTGGTACTACTGATGCAAACTTGCTAGGAACTTCATTGGCTGTATGCATTCCCAAACCATTTCATCTAATCCTAACCTTTACCACTACCAGCTCTGACATTTCTACGTAATCCTGCCCTAATCACAGCTCTAAACCAATAGCTAACTCTGAAGCAGCCCTGAAAAGTCGTAAAATGTTTTGACTCTGGACTATTTTCATCTTCCTTCTTTCTTTTTGGGGACATTTAATCCTCACAAGGATTACATTTTTTTCTCATAAGAAGACAGTTAGTCTCTAAGCTGTGGAAGCAAAGCACGCACTACTTTAAATGATTTTTACTTTTCTGTGTATTCATTCTTAGTGCAGACACAACTGCTTCACAACTCACAGTCAAATTCCCATTGGCTGCAAGCCTCATAGCCTCAAACACATACCACGAGTCACTTCTTACTCAATGCACAAGTGCTTCTCATCCCAAGGTTGGCTAGTTGCTATGACAAGCATATTTTCTAACACATTATCACTTATGTGAATGTGAGTTTTGAGTCATGAGTAATCTCAGAGGGTGTTGACAGTCCTTTTTCTCACTGATGTCCATCTGTGAGTTTGGCAGAGCAAGTCTGTCCCTGAAAATGTCTAAAATCCATTAGATTATATAATTTGTGTATTCAGGTATCCCAAATGTTTCGAGTCATTTTCAAAGGGGGAAAGCAAAAAGACAGCCACATTTAAATATGGTTTGGTATTTTTTAGTTTTATTTTATTTAATCTTTCATTCTTAATAACCCTATCATTTGGCCATTTCATCAACAAAAAAAAGATGTTAATGTATATTTCAACCTTCTATTATTTATGGGGGGGTATGGTTAGGATTCTGGAAGATAAAAAGGATATGGGGATATTTTGGGCATTTAGAAATGGGGATTAATTCTGATTATTCACAGCTAACCTGTGATTAATCTGATGAAACATTTCATCGTTTGACAGTCCTAAATTATATCAGTTCTCTATTAAGAACAGTGGATTTTTTAGGCAGTTATATTATTTGACAATTTAAAGGGGGAACATTTATATTTTTGTTATTGCTTTCCAGCCAACATTAAGACCAGCATGAGAAGTTCAGTATCAAATTGAATTCCGTTACTCCCTTATAGCTGTCCCCAGCAGTAAAAAGTAACTACATGTCTACAAGCTAGCCTAGGCCCGGCTCACCTGTCTCGTTACTTTCCAAAAGATTCCATGTAAACTTCACCCTATTGTGGTATTGATAAACTGATGATAACTGCAGCTTTGGGCAAGTGCCCATCGCCAACTCCTACTCCTGTGCAAGAAACATATTCTCCAGATATTTGATGGTCATGTTTTCTGTATGCTTGTTAACCAGTGTGGACTTGGCTTATCTTTGAATTGTTTATAAGGCAACCAGAAATGGACTCTGACCTGACGAAGGCTGGATAATGGGAAATGGTTCGTTGGTATGAGATGGGTTACATAAAACTATAAAAAGTGAATTTTTCACTGTGCTGCTGAGCAAAGGAAATTATTCTCTCCCACAAAAATGCTTCGCAGTTGTTGGAATACAATCCAATTGGGACACATGTTTATATGCTTGAGCAACAGGATTAATCACTCATTAATCATATGTGTTACCCAAGGGAGAAACACAGAGGCAGTTAACTGTAATGTGTTACACAGAAAAACTAGAAGTGAATCAGAGAGGCCTTGTTCGTAGAAAACCAACAGGATGTGACAATATAGGAGGAAAAAAGTAAAGTTGACATCCTAGCGTGTGGTTGATGGGGAGGGTAGCACAGCTGCACTAACAGGTTGGTCGTGACTTTGGGGAGAGGCTTGATTTGGGAAATGAGAGAGAGGATGGTGTGAAGGAGAAAGATCCCACAGATGATGCCATCTGCTCAACTGAGCTGGTCAAGCCTGGCTGCAGTTGCACCTGCTTATGACACACACACACACACACACACACACACTCTTAATGAGAACACTCATTGGCATAATATATTATCTTGCCCCTTACCCTAACCTTAACCATCAAAACTAAATACCCAACCCTAACCCTTACCTTAAATCCTATAAACTAAACCTAACTCTTACCCTAAAACCTGATCTTAACCCTTAAACAGCTCATTAATAGTGACCAAAATGTCCTCACTACCCCAAAATGGCCTCACTCTGTAAGTTGTACGCTCTAAATGGACGTCACAAAGAAAACTGTATTGGCATTTTTTTTTTTTTTTTTTTTAAATTAGACTATTGTTTTACACATGGACAAGTTATTTATAACTCTAACATGCTACATATGTGAGTGCTTTTCTGGTTTGTATGCTGCAAATTTCAATCCAATAGCCTCTCATCATACTTAACAATAAAAGACCGGGCATTAGGACCTTGGGGAGTCTGCATCGCTAGTGCGCTGGCTTTCTCACTCTGCCAAGTAACGTCTCTCATCAAGACAGCAAGATTAAAGCCAAGTAGTTTAGCTCATAGTGAATGATGCACAGAGTGAAATTGTAAGTACAGGTTGTTACAGAATGGGGCTATCTGTAGTTGTTAACGATTGTTACCTGCTTAAATTTAGGTTTACTTGAGGCAAATGAAAGGGTATATAGTAATGAGCTATGTTAACACTAAGCTAGCTAGCTAGCTATTTTGTTAGAGAATTTCTCCAGTAAGCAAGAGTTTGAAAAATTTGAAATGTAAGAAATAAGTATCGACAGCTCTCTATTCTTTGCATTAATATCTATCTCTAGTTTTTTAAAACAATAATATCAGTGCCAATAGAATGTTGTTTTTTATAATCTAACCCATCGGTCGGCAACCTGCGGCTCCAGAGCCGCATGCGGCTCTTCAGCCCCTCTGCAGTGGCTCCCTGTGCAGTGCATGTTGCGCATATTTTTCGCGAATGGTGAACTTAACGAATCAGTTCTCTCATATGATGAACGTGAGTGAACGTCACGTTCACGTTCACTTTTTAAAATAATCATTGTATCAGGCCATCATGAAATACTAGGAGCGGATGAATGTGTGTGTGTGTGTGTGTGTGTTTGTGTGTGTGCGCGCTCCCAGATAGCCGAGACACACACAGAGCCGGGGCTCCGCCCTGAGCTCCGCTCACTCGCTCAGAGAGACACCGTGAGATCGGAGCTTGTTCATGTGGAGCAGCCTCTCAGTGACTGATCGGCTGCTTCTCAACAGTGGAAACAGTGAAAACAACGAGTTTCTCTGGTCTCAGCTGATCAGAGATCAGCGCCTAAGCTTCTTGATCAGAGCAGAAGCTGCAGGTGGTTTGTACCGATCTGCAGTTTCTGTGTCGGCCTCCAGTCTGACCTGCTCTCACGTTTTGTTTTAATATTTCAGCAACTAAAATATGCGTCACAACCTATTACGTCCCAGCGCTATTCCCTGCAGGTCGCTAATCTATAGTTCCGACCCCCGGCCTCGGTAAACTAATAATGGATAAATCCCAGAAAAGAAAAGTCTGGGAGGAAAATAGAGTTTAATTCTGCGTGGACCGATGAATTTGCTTTCACTGCCACCGATGCTGTCTTACATGTATGCTTGATATGTGGCGAGGAATTAGCAAACAATAAGAAATGTAATGTTGAAAGTTATTTCCAGAGCAAGCACACAGCATCTGCTGAAAAGTACCAAGCTGGAGATGAGCAAAAAAAGCTGAGGTCTGTGTTTAATTTATTCCAAAGTAGGCCCACACATGTATTTTGTTCTCATCTAAGTCATAAGAGTTTGGTGTTTTCCTATTTTGTAACAGGTAAAAATAGCAGTTAAATGTCAACAGTTTTTTTAACTGTCGTTCTATTATTTAATAAATGCAACAAACTATAGTTTTTATATATATTGTATAGCTATATATATATACAACTTTATAACCTGTGTTATCAAATATGTTGTGCGGCTCCAGACAGATTTAATTTTGGGGAAGGGGGGGCAAAATGGCTCTTTCGATAGTAAAGGTTGCCTACCCCTGATCTAACCCTAACCCTTAATGTCTATGGCCATGGAAACATGATTACATTTTCTAAAATCTCCTGTGCTTTGGATTCTATTTTTGAAATAATTTGAATATATTTTTGTGTATTGTGTATCTTATTCCCTTCTGCTCATAATACAACAAATAAACAACTCAGAAGTTGACACTGGCAGGTCCATTCTACATCCATTGTGTGTGGTCCCTTTAAGAATTAGGATTTGGGACTGACGCGGATATGAAAACTAGTATATCCGTCTTTCCTTTACAAGCAGGAAAATTATTTCTCTCTATTTGAGAAAAGTTCATATTAGTGTTGTCAAATTTCACATTGACCCTGAAATTCTGTCTCTTCTGTTATCTTATACTGAATGAATGCAAGCAAAAATACAGAGAAAAATCACACTCTTTGCACGCGCAAACATTATGCATCCTTAGGGGCTAAAGCCTGAAACATGCTTCTGCGTTTTCACGGGCCCGTAAGCGCAAGAGCCCTTCCGGGTCCCTTACGTGCTTATGTATCCCTCCTTACGTGCTGACGGGTGTCGACCCCCTTTTCTAAAATTTACGGCAAAGCTCCGCAAGCTCCCTCAGCCCGCAAGGCTGTGATTAGTCGGCTCTACATCCCTTCTGGAGCTGCATTTCCGGTTTCATGCCCCATAATACCGGCAGAAATCACGGAAGATTTAGAAGAACGAATATGGACCAAATAGAAGAGCACTTGGAAGAAGAGATCCGATAGTATGATCACTTGTATAACCTGTCACTGACTGGCGGATTTGTCCGCCAGAAAAAGGCTACGAGGAGCCGCAGTGGCTATGTAAATAAACAATCGACGAAGAAGAAAGAAGGCGTCTCTAAGGTCGTCTCGACAAAAAGCATTACTCCGCCTAGTGTTCTGGCGCGGAATTGCTTTTAAGACGCGCAACGGTTGGGGAAGCATGAATGAAAACGAGTCTTGCGCCACAGCGGCGTGAAAAGACGCAGACGCAGTCGCAGAAGCATGTTTCAGGCTTAAGCCCTCCCTTTCTTTCAATCCTAGAAACGCCCCTGGACCACACACACACACACACACACAAGTCCAATACATCCTGACATATAAAAAGTTCATTCTTGGGCTCCTACAAGGACCTTTTTATTTTTGATTTTGGGCTCACTGGGAAAAAGTAGTAGTGTTTCCATTGTCAAAAAATGTGAAGCCAAAATTTAAGGTAAAACATGTTTTGGCTAGTCCAGGACACACCGAGAAAACACTGTGTGCAACACTGCAGCTCTCTTTTGGTTGTTTTCACTGTAATGATGTAACATGAAAAAGGACTGCATCAGTTTTCATCCTCTTCCCAGACCACTGTCTCTCTGCTCCAAATGCAGATTGAGAGAGATTCATGGGCCAATTACCAAAGCGAGGGTTCGAAAATCAAAATACTCAACATATTAATATAAAAATGAAGATACATTAAAAATGACCCATTTATCAGTAAAGACAATCTCCTTACAATATTAGTACTGATTTATCATAACCATTGATTATTAATACATTCATACAGGTACCAGGAAACCATAACTCCCTCTCCTCTTTTGGGCAAATTGAACATCCCTCCTGAGACTTTACCAGCCAGTCATGGGTCTTAAAGTTAGCTGGAATATTAAGCAGCAACATTACACACAGTTGTTTGCAAGATGCATAGTGATGAGGTAATGTATCATAATTCTCATGATCTCATCCATCACTGGTCTGTATGGATTAGCCTTTAGCCTAGCACATTGCGCTGGTCGCTTCCCCCGCTTTCTGTTTCCTCTCCCTCTCCCAAAACATAGGCTCTGCCATCCTGACTGTAGTACATTTTTGCTCCTACTTTGCGGTTAATCTATCCCGGAAAAAGAACATTGAGAACAGTTTGAAGAAAAAGCCAATCTCAGATTTACTCATTTGCTGCTGTAGGACAAAGAAAGGCAGCAATATTACAAAATTATTGCTTCATAACCTCTTGTAGGGTCTTTAAAAAAAAATCATGGTGTCTTCCAACTCAGATCAGTCCTGTTTTTTATTTGATAATCTTTACCTTTCATGTCAGGCAAATTAAATTAATGATCTATGATTCCCAATATTTGTATTATTTGATCTTAATTTCAGCCCTCATTTATCAAGAGAATCAGATCTAATGACAATGTATTTAACATTTGTGTTTATGAACTATATATATGTTTTTTAGCTTGTTTACAATAAATGTCTGTCAGTAGTGTGTAAGTAAGTGAGTTTGGGGTGTGTATGAGTGGTCATGAGATCACCTACAAGCTCATCTGTCCAAGTTTCAATAGTTGATTGGTTAGGTCGATAGTAGCTCTGCTTTCCGTTTCAGGTCAGTTCACTCTCTGTCCCTGAGCGCAGTTCGAGTGCCAGTTCGAAGATAACATTGATTAGTGTGTGTGTGTGTTTTGGCACTCATCACAGCATGCTCACACAGGGCCTGAATTTGGAAAGAAAACACCTCAGAGTTCACAAGTACTGCACTAATTTTTTAGTTATTGCTGTAGTCTGGCTTGCAGTGGCCAAACTCTCTCAAACTGGATCAACCTTGTCCATATGGGCAGTTTTTCGTAATTAACCTTTGCAGTTTTCAGTTTTGTTGTGTCTTTTTAACCTCTTAATGTGTTAACAAGCTTTTAAAGACTTCAGGGCATGTCAACAGGAGGTTTGACTCGAAGGAAGGCAAGTGGTATGTTTTTGCTAAATGTTCATCAAAATTCAAGATTTTCAAGTGATTGTGGAGTGGTTTGTGTGTCAAAGTAAACCATAAAATGTGATCACTAGCATGTCAACTACTTTTCTTCATCAACAAACCTTTGCATGATCCCCTAGCAACCCTACACCATGCCTCTAATAGTACATATTTGACACGGAGGACACATTTTACACTTTCATTTGTGATTATATAACTACATTAAACATAACAGCTGTGTGTGGTCAGTGCATATCATCACATCTAGATGGCAGTTTATGTTTTTTTGGCAGCACTATTTGGAGATTTAATAATTGTCACATTCATGTTTAGTACCTGTTTTAAACAGTTGGACCTCTTAGTTGTGATGCCATTATCATAACTGATATAAACAATAGCCACAACTATAAACAATAGGGTCCACGTTTTAATACACAATAGTCCGATTTTTCAACCAGCACTGTGCAGTAGATAGGAAGCATTTAAAATCAGAACCTGTTATTCCTGCAGTTGATGTGAAAACCTGACCTGTCTTTTAAGTGAAGCCAAAAACCTTCTGAGATTGGCCACCCAGTATTTCCGCTACATGCATTTTGCAACATTAAGTGTCTTTTCTTACCATTTCAACTTATTCTATTTAATCTAGAATGAACTAAGATAGGATAGTTTTGGTAATGTCTGCAATATATACCAGCCATAAATCAGCCACATTGCTGATACAGTTTAACTGTCATAAAGTTCACTTTGCTCGAAACTAGAAATAGGTCTCCGTGACCTTGGACCTCGATATCCAGGCATCAAAATCTAAATAGATCATCTTTTCAACTTTTATTTGTATAGCCCATATTCACAAATCATAATTTATCTCATAGGGCTTTAACAAGGTAGCTAGTTTGATGACATTCTGCGAAGTCTGGTTTGCTCAAAATAGTTGGAGAATACTATTACACCATTTATTTCCAAGCTTATGGGCTTTTAATCCTTTCCTCTCTTTTTTCTTTCTTCTTTAATCCGCTGATCAAGGTGGGCGGCCTGGGTTTTCCTTAAAACCAACTCCATATCCACCAGTTCTACCTTGGAAAAAAAAGACATGTTCATGTTTTAAGCCACAATATTACATTGGATAAATGTTTTGTAATTAATGATAGGTATAAAAGAAAAATCTAGGAATTGCATTAAATCATGTACGGCTGTTACAGTACTTAATTACTCATAATAACTCATAATATCATACCTTTGGAATTGGATGCTTTATTGGGATTGGTGCGTCATCCTTCCCAACATAGGATAGGGTCCCACATTTTGCCACTCCATCCACCCAAAAGCCTTCATAAATTTGGCCTTTGTCAAGATAGTAGAACTTTCCATTACCGTTCTTCTTGCCATCTTTCCAGAGTCCTTCATAGCTGTTTCCGTTAACTTGACACACAAGTTAAAAAGTCAGAATCGTTCAAATCTAAATTAAAATCAATTATTTTTAAAATTTTCTGAAATAAATTGAAGGAAAATCAAATTGCTCTCACCATGTTGAATGATTCCTTGTCCATGACACTTATCCCTCGTCCACTCTCCTTCGTAAATATCTCCATTCTCATAGTGTATTTTCCCACTGCCACTACGATTGTCCTCACTCCAATCACCTTCATAAACTGTTGATTTATTATAGAAGTATGTCCCATATCCCTTAAGTGATAAACAAATAAGGTAAAACATGTCACAGTGTATAATTACATTAAGTTGTTTTGTGAATATTTAGCTGCATATAAGATACATACATGCTTCTTTCCATTTGTCCATTTTCCAGCGTACTTGAGCTCATAGTTCTTCGTTTTTGGCACTAACACAGAGTATCTGCCATATCCGTCACGTTTTCCAAATTTCCACTCTCCATTGTAAAATGTTCCAGATTTCTTCCAAATCTGAGTTCCTATTCCTTGAAAGGATACATATAAATAAAGCCATAAAGCATTGTAATTCAAGCTATTTTAAAGTTATGTATTCAATAGTTGTAATGCACCACAACCAAATATCTAATATCTCACCTGTCTGTGAAAGTTTATAACACAGAATCTTACCATGCTTCTTGTTGTTTTGCCACTCTCCGTTGTATTCATCTCCATTAGTCTCGAAAAATGTATGCCGCAGTCCACATTTCTGTGACTTAACATCCAACAGTTTTGTGTATTGTGGTGTTAGCTGAGTTGTTTTAAAGAATGGCATATTGGCATGCAGCTTGATGAAAACCCTTCAACATAAAAAGAAAATGTTACACTTCCTAATATCAAAAGAAAGTCTAGCTTTTTTTGAGGCGTAATGACTGTTGCAAAACAAATCTGTAAATTTAACACCATATGACAGTTATTGAAATTTAGAAAAAACAGCAGAGTCAAGTTTAAAGGCAAATTATCAATCACTACATTTAAGGGTATTGACTCAGTGTCGTTGTGTCACAGACTATCTTTACAGAGCCGTTATAACTTGATGATTGTCTGTCGTAGAAATTTGTTCTTCTAAAATAGACAACTGTATTATTTCTTTGTTCGGCTTATTGGCAGGTGGCCACTAATGTCAAGGTGCCTTACCGTCATCAACTGTGTTGTTGCACTATTCCTGGGGGTTCTTAAATACCGGGTTGAGCATATAGAGAAATATCCTCCTTTGTTCCAAGTAACAGTAGGTGTGGCTAGGTAATGAGTCTTCCTATGGAATTTCTTTGGTCCTTTGATCCAACACTGTCATAAAGAACCTACAGTGTGTAATGTAAAATGTTTTTCCATTATTGCTTTTCTTACATTTTATTATTATGTGTGCCTATGCATGCAATGCAAATTTTGTCCAGCTCGGTCAGGAAGGGTGTACTATCTCTTTTCTTAGACATTCGCAAAACGGTTCGCCCAAAAATCACCAAAAACAGCAGAAATGGAGGTTGTCATACATGATTTTTATATCAAAACATAGGACAATTTGTCTGCCTCACAGAAATGTCACTATGAAATCTATCAGAGCTTAACCTTTGACTGTCTCCGTTTTTTTTACTTTAGTTCTCTGTTGCTTCTCTCAATTGGGTCTGATGTTAGTTTTGAGAGAAAATTTCTGGAAGGAGTAAATCATTCAACTTTTCAAACTCGCTTCCATGGTCCCATTTCTTAACTATAACCTATAAAAATATATCTGTACACTGTAAAAAGAAATCAGTTGGTCCAACTTAATTAAATTACTTCAATTGGTAACACCCAATTCAATTAAGTTGAATCAAATCAAATAAACAGGTTAGACAAACCCAATTGCCTTAAGTCAGTTGTACTTAATAATCTCAGATAATTCAAATCAGAAATTTGCATATATATGCAACTTAGATTTAAGGGAATTCAACTTAAAATTTTGCAATTTTCCAACTCAATTATTTGCTTTACCTAAAAATAAAATATTGAACCATTACAACCTGATTTGTTGCTTTAATAGAAAGTAGTTTTTAAGGTTACCTTTTGTGTGTAAATTTAGTTTGTGCAATACAATTAAAATACTTTCTAAACCATATACATTTTCAGTTGTCTGGAATAAAAGACATTCTCAAATGTGACTTTTTTAAAACTTTATTTAAGTGTCACAATATTTTTGGTTTTGAACCAACAAAAACATTTGGTTACAATTGAGCTTTACAATGATGTACAACACTCCAGTCCAAGTGTATTTATCAGTCACTACACAAAAAAAAAGGCAAACTGACAACTTTTCATACAATGACGTTTTCCAACTCCAACATCACATCATTTTCTGATGGACATTTTAATCGCAGGCCTATAGCGATAAAAATAAATCTGTGCATCTTAAAAGAAAAGAAAAACACATAAAACTACCTTTAATAGGGAATGTGATAAAGTGTCGAATAAATTGTATGACAAATTGCAACAGAGATTGATGTGCAGACAATATCTTATTAGAAAAACGATTAAAGACACTGGTGGAACCTCGTGCAATAAAAAAAGCTTTTTTTTAAGCTTTCACGCTCTCAGGATTTGAGGTAGCAACCAAACATATAAATCCCGTCCTGAACTAGACTGTTTTTCAGTCCAGCTGTTGAGCCACTGCTAAACCGTCTTTAATAAAAGCAAAACAATTTACACAGTATCATCGGTAATGTGCAATTTGCTGTAAAGATTATGGACTTTCTGGGACATCTTGTGATGGTCCAGCTGCATGATTATTTTTTGAAGGGCTTCAAATGTGTAATGCAGTTGTTTTGGGTAAGCTAGGTTGATGGCATAGATATAACCTAGTAGCAGGGCACAAGCAGAGGCAACTGAATTCAGACCACTCAGCACCTCCACGCCCTCGATGATGATGCTGATATCCTCCGGTGGCTCCTGACCTCCTTGCCCCAACTTGCGAATTACAACTACCGCCAATGTGAGCTAGTCCAGGTCCTTATCAGCACTTGATTCCTAAAAATGGGTACATGACACAAAAAAACAAACGTCATTGGCAGCACTTTGCACTGTTATACAGTAACTATGCATTAGGAAAGGACAAAAAATGCACCATGTGTAGGATATATATGTATGTCCCCTAGACTGTTGTGCATATTTGTGTTAAAACTTACAAGATATTCCTTAATAAGATCATCAGTCTAGGAAAAAATTATCTTGATTAATTTTAATTTTCCAAATCTCTCAAAACAGATGTCTTAACTCTTACAGCTAAAATCTTTCATCTGCTTAACAGAGGCATATGTGATTCTAGATTTTTATAAAATGTGAGTGCATTCCAAATCTCTCAAAACAGATGTCTTAACTCTTACAGCTAAACCCTTTCATCTGCTTAACAGAGGCATATGTGATTCTAGATTTTTATAAAATGTGAGTGCAATGACGTAGCTTTTCTTCAGCTGAAAACATGACCTGTAAATCAAAAACGTGGTCAACATTGGCCTTCCCATGTTTAAGAATCTATAAATGATACAGATAACCTGTGACACCCCCCTTAGCTACTAAGAAAAATAAGGATCTCCTCTGATTATAAACATCTACCTGGTCCATAGTCGGAATGATGCCAGAGAGCCTCTGGCGTGTTGCTCCTCCTTTCTTACGGATCACTCTCATCATCTCACTGGAGTTCAGGTCCGGCTTGGCCATGAACCTCTCCTCCAGAGAAACAGCCATGAGCCTCTGGAACTCTGCGTTGATCTTAAACAAATGACAATAGATATGGATCCTTACACAAATGGACTGGTAAACAACCTTAGGTTTTCCTAAGTAGCCACAGAAGCATGCACATACAACCACAAAAATATAAATACACCAACAAGTTTAACAAATATGGAAACTATGGAATACCAATTAATACAAAAGCTGAGAAACTTTGATCACTTCAGTTCCATAATTACCTCTCTTCGTTGGAAGAGTGCAGGCCATCTGTTTTTAAAATCGTTGAGGCTGGGCTCTTTATTTATGACCTCTTGTCTTCTGTAGGCAAATGTGAGAGCCATTTTGTCTGCAATGACTCTTTCATTATTCCTTATGACGACTTGCCTCAGAAGTTCAAGTCTCTCTTTTTCAAGGCTTTCCAGAGTCTCACCAATGGGAAAGGATGGAAACAAATTTGCTTCAGCTCGTTTTGGCCTCTTCACTTTTTTAGCCGGGAAAGCATCTGCAGTAGCTTTGGATTTCAGGGAATTTACTGACAGCTCCGGACACCCCTGTAATTTTAGCTGAGTCCTGAAGTTCCCCATTTTGTACTTCAGTCTCTGTTTCCAACCATAGCACCCATTAAATGATCCAGGCTCCTTTAAACACGGGCACTTCTTGATTAAGGCCTCTGCAACTGTACAGAAATGGGCATCTTCTGGGTAAGCTTTGTACTTGAAAATTTCTTCTGCCAGTCTATTCAGGATATCAGACTTCATTCGGGAAGTGAGGGTCAATATTTTGAGGCTGACGTGGTACTCAGAATTCCCTTTCTCTAGTTGCAGCTCTGTGTCGTAGGAAAATCGAGGTAGTGGGAAGGCTGCTGGCCACTGTTGTTTTCGAGATGACACAGACTCAGGGGACGAGAGGAGCACTGTATCATGTGATCCCGCCGAAAAACTGTCATCCGACTCAATTGACAGGGATTGGGATGAGGTGTTCTCAATGGCACTGATCGAAGGTTGATTCGTTCGCTGCTGGATCACCTTGATTGTCCCCAAATCCTGAAGCTCAGTGGTAGAATTCAGGTTGAAAAAGTCGTTGCCAAAATCTTGGTCCATGTATTGTACTCTGATGTTGCCCTCCAGCCCAAAGGTATTCTTTATCTTGCTGAGAAGGTCATCCAGTGAGTTTGGGATTCCATCTGAAAGAGTCAGTTTTTCCACGTTGTTCTCCCCCAAAATCACCTTGAGCCTTGCAGGCGTTGAACCAGCCATGGCAGTCTGAGAAGAGAACACAAGCAGAAAATTCAGTATATGAGGCACATCCCCTCTGACTTTTGACTATGTTCTAATAAAGCAGAGGAACTAAAGTAAATTTACACTAATCCACTTTATACCATTGGGGATAAAACATCATTGATTTATTATCAATGAGATAATGTGCATTGATTTATATCAATGAGAACGGAAAAATACCTAAATCTTACACAATGAACCTTTAAAACAAATAAAAACTTAAAATAATAAAATAACTTATTGCATTCAGGCCTCACCCTTTAAACATGAATGTATCTTTTCAATGAAACAAGACGCATTCCTTCGATTTTGTAGTCTGCCAGTGGGTATGCATCAAGAAGTTCTTGTGGCTCAACAAGTTCCACTTCCTTGCCTGGTGATGTTTGCAGATCATAAGCTCTATAGTGTTCCATATACCATCCACTGAGCTTCTTCACAATGAAGATGAGCTTGTCCTGCAGTATTACCATTTGGATGATTTCACTAAACTCAGGCAGTCCTCCCAGTGCGCCATGTGTCAAGATCATCCCACACTTGTAGTTTAGTCCATCATATATCACACTTTTGGCAAAGCACACTGTGTCTATATTTGATGACTTCTGTCTGAGAGCATTTGAGATTTCGTTATTTAGAACATCTATGTGAACAGTTGAAACATTTGTCACTTCCAAAGGAGATCGGGTGAAGCTACCTGCATGCAAATGATGTGCAATCTGATACTGATGTCTCTATGAAAGAGAAAGGAGCACATTTTTGAAGCATTTGATGTTCCTCGCAACTCTTTTAAAAAAACTATGCTTTGCTTCAAAACGCATAGTCCATAGGGCAACTAGTGGACCATACTGATGGATCAAGTATGGATAGTGCTCCAAGAAATGGTGTTTAGGTTTAAGTTGACAGTCTGAAAAAACTTCCTGAAATCTGATTCTGTGCTCAGAGATCTTAAAATCAAGATACGCAATAGAGTCCTCACTATGAACAGGACTGACAACCAGATCAACAATATCCTTCAGGTCTGTTAAGATCTGCCAAGCAGGCTCCTCACAAGGAACTCTCTGTCCAATCAAAAATGGCAAAAATCTGATAAGACTCCAGTTTTCGTGGGCATTTCCCCCAACGTTTTTTTTGGATGCAAAGCTGAGAGCTACAGGATGTTGGTTGGTTTTGTCAGCCCACTTAAAGTTGAAGGATGATATTGCTTCATTCAATGTTATTAGCGTGAAAAACCTTTTTTTGATCAAAACACTGAGACAAAGTGCAAGTTCAAAAGGAACAATTCCTTCGAAAAGATCGTGTACAATATCTGGAGGAAACCCAGTTGTAACGTTGAAATATGAGAGGTGCTTTGACAAAACACAATTTGATTTCACACCATAATAATTGGGTAATTCATTTTCCTCAAGTATTCTTAAATGATCTTCATGAATGTCTTTGGTTCTCAAAGTTAAGTCTCCACTTCGAACTTCTTTTGTCTGGAACTCTGATCTTTCTGCAGTGCAAAATCTACATACATATGTCCCGGTGAAATTTTCAACAAACCCAGCGATACTGTGTGCACCAAGATTGTCAGCAACCACACACTGAACTGAGCCTTTTAGAGTTCTGCCCAACTTTGGTACAAATATACCACTCTGTTCCAGGATTACAAGATCATTAATAAGAGATTCTAGCACTTTCTCATACCCATAGCACTTTAGATCATTACTTTTGATTAAAGCAGCAAAGTATATGGAGGACAAAGAAGAGTTACAGCCTGGTGGTAAATTACCTAGAGTCCAGTACAAACCACAAATTTTGTGCTTCCTTTTGGATGTACCAAGAGGATTACATATTTCAAAATCATCAATGTATAGTATCAATGAAATGCTTTCCTGCTTGGACAACAGTTCATGTTCTTTGAACAAGGCACCATCAAAGAAAGTTTTGTATATGTGAACACAAGTTCTCTGTGTCTGTTTTTCTACACTATTCAAATTGGAAGCCTGATCTAAGATTGTCTGGCATTCAAGAATTTGTTGCAAAGACTTTAAAATTGAAATGTATTGGAATGACTTCCTGTTCTTTCGGTCAATTATATACTCTGCCGGTTCCACAACATTAAAGTGTCTCTTATAGTAAGCCTTTCGCCTCCAAGCACTGGAAAGTGGACCTTTATCACTTATTGCTTTTTTAACAGGGTTTGTCTCACAGAGTGCGTTGGCAAGCTTTTCAACAACTGACTGGTCAAACTGGCAGCCACTATCTTTCAATACTTTGCTAATAGTCGTCTGAGTAATTGGCAGAGAAAGAGAACCAATGAAATAGTTCAACTCCTGCAAAAGCTCATCTATAGCTGCATTTGACACAAGATAGATATTTTCTAACTTCAGGAGGACTGAGGCTATTTTAAGCTCTATATCCTTCTCCACGTCTTCAGTATCCAAATTGTCAACAGCAGTATCAAAATTGGCAATACTCTCTACACTTTCCCCATCTGACATATCACTGGGAACACGGGAACAAGATTGTTCAAAAGAATGGATTCCCTGTTTTAACACATTCCCTGTGCCAGAGTGTTTTCTATACTTGTGACTTTTGAAGTTGTCATAGACGTTGGTTTTATATTCACAGTTTTGGAAAACACATGTTATAGTCTCCTTGTTTTTAAGATGTTGAAAGATGTGTTGAAAATATTCTCTTTCTGTGTAGAGTTGATTATGGCTACAAATCTGGCATTTAAGTGTGTATATGGCTTTGTTGACAGTTTGTTGGGGAGGGTGAATTCTTGACAAATGGCTCAATAATGCATTCGACGTCTTGAAGCTGCATGAGCAGTTTAAATAAGTGCATGGATATGAATGGCTCCGTCCGAAGTGCCTATGATTCAGTTTGTAATGCTTGAGGAGTTCAGATCTTCTTGTAAACACCCTCTTGCAAGCTTTACACGTCCAAATGCAGTGCAGCTATGGAAAAACAAAGAGATGGCCTTCACTGAACAAATCATTTAATTGAATCTCATCAAATAAAGCCAGCACTCATTGAGACGAAAACTGACTTAAGGATAAATAAATGAATAAATAAATGTATCAATAAATAATTAAATAAATAAGAATTTGTATTTAAAAACGAGATAAATAACTAAATGTCTTAAATGTATTTATTTATGTGTCCATATACTCCTAACCTCAGTCTCATTCAGGATTGGTCACAGGAGTGTGAGTTACTGGGATTGAGACTGCATTTAAACATCATGAAAAATGAATCGGCAACATTTGGATCTCAGTACGTGATGCTCAGTCAGGAAAATGAGAACTGTAGAGCTTGATCACCGCACTACAGTGACCTATCCTCCATGAGACTGAGATTAGGACCGCCTTTCTCATTAGCATGCAGACACAGAAATAAATAAATGAGGAAATAAATTTAAGACATTTAATAATGCATCTCCTATTTATTTATTTAATTATTTCCCTATTTATTTTCTATGCGTCTACTTTCGTCATTTTTCATCCTCCATAGAGGTTGAGGGACATGCTGACATTTGTCAAGTTTGTTTGAAACCAATACACAAATGACAAAAAATTGTTTGAGAAGCAGCAGTTTTTTTTCATTTGACTCCTCTCGTAATATAAACATATGTTTTGTCCCATTTAGTTTTGAATTGTTGTTTAAAAATATTAAGGTAGTGTATAATATTTTGCTCACTTAAGAAGACACTGCCCTGTACATAAATTCACGATACATTCTTGTCAATGGAAATGATGCTATTCATTCTTGGATTTTAACTTACCTTCGGTAAATCGTGTGTCCTGGGCTCAAATATCAGTCTGGAACGTCTGGAACAAAATCATGTTAAGAAGATAAAAGTCCATTAATACTGGACAAAATGGGTATGTTTCTATTCAGCGTCTAGTTAGAGTTGTGTACAGTTAATCAGTATTACATGTAGGTTCATTTTAGACTCTTTACAGCAGAAACGGCCCTTTTCATGGACTCAATTTCGCACAGCGGTGACTAGTTGAAAATACTGAGTTGGTAACGCGGAACAACGAGCGGGTTTCGCCGTCATCTCCACACATCTCAGCATTAATACAAAGGATGTCATGTCGCCCTGGCTCAGAAATACTGAGCTGAGTACGCTCAGCATAACGAGTTACCTGTGGTGCTTTCAAACAGCGAGATTCGTCTCAATATTGTCCCGACGTTAATACGTGGGCCACCGCTTAGCCGAAGCACCCAGCCCTCCCCCGCAGCCCCTCTCCCCCACAGCCCGTCTCCGCCCGACCGTTACAGCTGGGAGATGTGCGCGAAACCCGGGGGCCATAACAGATGTGCACGAGCATCACACTTCAGGCAGGAGTGAAACCACTGAGCCCGGTGACATTTTCAGACATGCAGATACACTTTAATGTCAAACTGAGGTGATCAGGCTCCATGAAGAAAGACACCGGGGACGGTTGTAAACGGGAGATTTTCGCTCGGGCGTCGGAGAACTTGGCAAACGGCTAGCTAAGGTTTAACGCTAGCATGTAGCCCGGATAGCTCCGTGATGTTAACCCACGATAAAACACACGTCTTCCAAACTCACCGACTCTAGTCTGTGTGAAATAAATCTTTGATTCATAGAGTTAGCTTGATGTGAATATACGCCGTCCTCTCTGTCTCCTGCCCCGGCCTGAGTGGGTGTGTATCGGTGTTATTACACCGCATGAGCTGAGCGTGACTGGGCAGCGGCCAGGACTCGTCTCCAGTGAAAGTACGGAGCATTTTACCAGAACTGTAAAACTATGCACACAAACCCGAAGTGACCTCATATTAACATTTAGCGTAACGAGTTACCTGTGGTGCTTTCACACAGCGAGAATCGACTCCTTACTTCCCGACGTAAATACGAGGGCCTTTAAAAAACATGACTTATATAATAGCTTGGCTCTTATGAAAACATAACATATTCAGGGGACAATTTAATACCTAACATGATATATCATTTGATAAGAAAAAAATCGTGCACTTGACTTACCTGCTTGATGGAAAAGAAAGATGGCGGAGATCGGGCGAAGAAATCCCGCCGGAGAAAACAGAAGTTGACGTCATGACGTCAGATGCAAAAATGGTTAACTTAAATGAGGCGCTTTGACTCCAATAAGAAATGTTATTTATAGGAACAAGCTGTTTTTATTAAGTTGATAAAGAACACAAATTTGGATTGCACCCACTAAAAAAAAAACTAAGTGAGATTCACTCAAAATGTTACATTACTTCAACTATTACTCAAATCCACTTTTTAGAGTGTAGGTTTCAGCAAAGTCTTGGGATTCTCACAGTGTTTATTTCACAGATAGGATTTATAGTTTTGGATAATCACGTGTTACAGGGCTTTGCTAGAGTGTAGCTTTCTCTTTTCCAGTGTTATTAGAAAGGAAGGATTCCTTTGATGTCTTAGATCAAGGGTGTCCAAACTACAGCCCGCGGGCCAACTGCGGCCCGCCATCCATTTTTAATTGGCCCGCATCAATGTCTTAAAATATAATATATGAAAATAAATGTTTTGTTGAAAATAAGAATTTAGTAGCACTTAAATGGCACTTACTTATAGCACTTTGTTTTGCTTTATTTTTGAAGAAATTTTCTTGTTGTTCTGGGTTTGTACCCTCAGGGTTGATGCACTTAAGGCCGGCTCATGCTTCTGCGTTTTCAGAGACATGCAAGAAGGGGTACACTCAAGTGCCCCTTGCGTGCCCCTTGCGTGCCCCTTGCGTGCTTGCGTGCAAGGAGCAAATTGAAAAAACAGTACAGGAAGCCTGCTATTTTGCATTTAGTGGCGATTTGAGCCATATTCCACATTTTTACTTTGAGGGCTTACATCAGTGTCAGTGAGAGTGGTGAAAGATCAAAGGAATATTTATGTCTTGCAAAGGCTCAAATCTCTTCCTCTCAGAATTGGGACATTTCCTCAAACCGTGTAAACATTGAGGTACGGCGAAGGTTCATCCTTGGCCAAAGGAGACGATGTTGTCATTACTCCACTGTGCATTGTCCTATGTTGTCCAATAGTAGGAGTAGAATTGACGTTGGCTCATTATTAATAATCATGAAATATTATTAAATTATGAAAATAACAATTATTTACTAAAAATAATCAAAAATGATAAAGCTATTAATTAAGAACAGTAACACATTTAATTCGAAATTATACGGTTATCCATTAATAATAGTTAAAATAATTAATGAAAACAATAAAATTGTCAATTAAGAATAATACAAATCTGTAATCATTGCTTATTGTCGCGGGGCACCACCCTGGTTACAGGGACCAACGAGTCAATCTATAAAATATCAGTCTCCATGATATAATTTATATTAATAATCTCAATATTTAGTATTAATGACTATATAATAAACAATGAAGGGTTTTAAGTTCGAGCACAGGCAATCATAATCCAGCTGCAATCACATACATATGCACAAATAATCACAGACTACAGATACTTTAATTACAAAAGCATTTATTAAAAAGGGGAAATAAAGTTATAATGTTATTCAATGATTCATCATTTTAACAAGCTCCGATATTTCAAAGATAAACACAGCAGCAGCACTTATCACAATTCAGAAAATACATGTAAAACCGGCGGTCTACCTATGTATGTCTGTCTCGGTGTGTGTGTGTGTGTCTGTGTCAAAGGGTCTCTCCGTGTGTGTGTGTGTCTATGTGTGTGCATGTGAAATACAGTTAGTGTTATTTAATGATTCATCATTTTAACAAACTCCCATATTTCAAAGATAACAGCAGCAGCTTATCACAATTTAGAAAACACATGTATTAATCTATGTGTATCTGTGTGTGTGTATCTGTCTGTGTCTATCAATGTGTCTCTGTGTCTGTGTGGGTGTGTGTGAGAGAGCGAGAGAGAGAGAGAGAGAGAGAAAAAGAAGAGGGGGCGTGGCGATGACACAGTCACGTCACAACCAAGATGGCGGCCGATCATGATTCGTGGAATCAAGGCCTAAAAACTCTCAAAATGGCGGATTGACTACAAAACAAGATGGCGGAGCCGTTATGAATTTAGAGCCAGAATGGGAGGAGAGGGAGAGAGGAGGCGTGGCAATAATAGACTCAAAATGGTGGTTTAACTTGCGTTCTTCAAAATGGAGTCTATGTTAATGACACCATGTGGCCGGAGCTCACACTGGTGGTCGTCACATGAATTACACAAAGGGATTTTCAGACAAAGAGAATTCTTTGTCTCTGCTTTGGCGTTCGGCCGCATGGCTTCCAGATGTGTCCAGCCTCTCTAAATATAGATTTAACTATGTTACCTGAACTGTATTCTAAATACAGATCGGATGTGTGTATAAAGCTTGTCCAAAATGCTGCAGCACGTGTCCTGACGAGAACAAAGAGAAGAGAGCACATTTCTCCAATATAAGCATCGCTACACTGGCTTCCGGTTAAATCTAGAATAGAATTTAAAATTCTCCTCCTCACCTTCAAGGCCCTTAATAATACAGCGCCTTTATACCTTAAAGAGCTGTTAATACCTTATAAACCCACTACAGCACTCCGCTCCCAGAATTCAAGCCTACTTGTCGTCCCTAAATTCTCTAAAAGTAGAGTAGGAGCCAGAGCTTTTAGCCATCAAGCCCCTCGGCTGTGGAATAATCTACCACTTTCAGTTCGGGAGGCAGTCACCATCTGTTCGTTTAAAAGTAGGCTCAAAACTTTCCTTTTTGATAAAGCTTATAGTTGGAGCTAATTAGTGCGCCAGAACGTTACTTGTTCTATTTTATGACACATGACACACAGAGCTTCTGTTTCCAGCTTCTCCTTCCTCTTCTCCATCCCTATCCCCCTTCCCCGGAATCCCTTTGCTTCATCACCCGCAGATCCAGGGCCTCTGTGGCCGCACCATGGATTACGATTTGTGGGTCGCGCACCGGGGGTCGCGGTGTTGGATCCAGTGTGGCGGATTCTGAGTCATGTGGGCTGATCGTGGTGCTGGTGGCGGACCCTGTGTCGCCTTTCCATTGGGCACGGGCGGTGGACCAGGACCGCAGTGGTGGCTTATGATGGGTCCTCCTGGTGGGCGGCGGTGGACGGTGACTGAGGACTGAAGTGGCGTCTGGTCTGGATGGTGGATCGTGGTCTAGATGGTTGCTGAGCATGGACTGTGCTTCATCAATGCTGCTAGAGACTTTGATTATTGATGATGTTCTCCTGCACGTGGCATCTATTGCACTTCTGTCCGTCCTGGGAGAGGGATCCCTCACATGTGGCTCTCTCTGAGGTTTCTACATATTTTTACCCTGTTAAAAGGGTTTTTTGTAGTTTTTCCTTACTCTTGCTGAGCGTTAAGGACAGAGGATGTCACACCCTGTTAAAGCCCTATGAAATGAATTATAATTTGTGAATATGGACTATACAAATAAAATTTGATTGATTGATGATAAACAGGTTTAGGAGAAGAGAGAGAGAGAGAGAGAGAGAATACAAGGAGAGAGCAAAGCTCTTAAAAGCACCGTCAGAGACAAGTTATATTTACTTTACCACTCAGCACCCAAGTGGCGTTGTGTGCTGAGGTTTGACCGATAAAGTATCTTTAAAGTTGTTCAAACGGTCACAATGAGCTGGAGACGCTGCTCACAGCGCTTAAAAACTATGGCACAAGGCCGTAACCGGAAACCGGAAGTGGCGAATCGCCGCTAAACACTGGAGACTCTGCGGTCTCATACAAAACAAATACATTCAAGTATTAAAACAATACGCTACGTATTAGGTTAACATCTGCCCAGACAATAAAGCCTCTTACTGTACCACCCTCGCGGTGTGCGTGCGCGTCGGGCCAGTGAATCACGTGGTCTCTCAAGCGGTGAGCCGCCGCTGGACCGGACAAGCGGCGGATTTTCTCGTGCTGCCTCGACGGGATGAACATCGTCCTTCTTCTTCAGGGATGTGGAGGTCGTGCTCCTCAGCGGAATGAATCTCGCGCTTCTGCAGGGGACGGCTGTGGAAGCCGTTTGTAGATCATTGGGAAAAGAAAGTAAAGTCCGTAATGAAAGTGAAACAGTCTGAGATTGTTCCGCATGCAATTTCCTGTTTGGTCTTTTCAAGTTAAAACAGCAAAAGTCCTTTTGAAAATAAAACGTCGACTGAGATAAAGGACAATGAAGGGAATGAAAGAAAATAACTCTGGTTGCCCCCTTTAGCAACTAAATCAGCTGGGAGGCCCCGAAGGGGCCTGGTGATGTCTTCAGAGCAGGGTAAAATGGCTGATAAACTAAAAGTTAAGGTTGCCCCCTTTAGCAACTAAATCATCTGGAAAGACCCGGAGGGGTCTGTTGACGTCTTCAAAGCAGGGTAAAAATGGCAGCGATTATTGATGTCTCAGTGGTTTTGTTCTACCTGAGAGGTCCTGCCTCCTTGAGGTGCTGGTCATGGGATGATGCTGGCTTTTAGCCAATTGAGTGTCAGAGGTCAAAGGAGAGTGGGAGCGGCCAGGAGCAGAGCAGGGGTTTCTGGGGAGACCCCAGGGATTAAGTTACCACCAGAAGATACAATGTCCGTGCTGGATCTTAGAGGGAGACTTTAGCTGGCTTCATCTTGGCTCAAAGGCCACGCTTTTACGACCCATTGTGTGTGGATCCCACCACATGGTTAGTTCTGTAGGGACTCTTGCCCAACACCTATCACCACCAAACTTCTGTCTAATAATCAGAGGCAAAGCTTGAACAGCTCTATGTGTCAATATTTCCTCAGTCATTATTTATTTTTTTCAGGCAGAATGCATGCAACGCTTCAAATTGCATGTGCACGGTGCTGCTTTGCAGTCCTAGATATTTTAGAAATTGTATTTTATAGTTGGTACTTTCCAGGGTTGAGCATTTCTGGTTACCTTGGATCCTTGGATGGTCTTTCAATCAATCAATCAAATTTTATTTGTATAGCCCATATTCACAAATTACAATTCATCTCATAGGGCTTTAACAGGGTGTGACATCCTCTGTCCTTAACCCTCAGCAAGAGTAAGGAAAAACTACAAAAAACCCTTTTAACAGGGTAAAAATATGTAGAAACCTCAGAGAGAGCCACATGTGAGGGATCCCTCTCCCAGGACGGACAGAAGTGCAATAGATGCCACGTGCAGGAGAACATCATCAATAATCAAAGTCTCTAGCAGCATTGATGAAGCACAGTCCATGCTCAGCAACCATCTAGACCACGATCCACCATCCAGACCAGACGCCACTTCAGTCCTCAGTCACCGTCCACCGCCGCCCACCAGGAGGACCCATCACAAGCCACCACTGCGGTCCTGGTCCACCGCCCGTGCCCAATGCCAACGCGACACAGGGTCCGCCACCAGCACCACGATCAGCCCACATGACTCAGAATCCGCCACACTGGATCCAACACCGCGACCCCCGGTGCGCGATCCACAAATCGTAATCCATGGTGCGGCCACAGAGGCCCTGGATCTGCGTGTGATAAAGCAAAGGGATTCAGGGGAAGGGGGATAGGGATGGAGAAGAGGAAGGAGAAGCTGGAAACAGAAGCTCCGTGTGTCATGTGTCATAAAATAGAACAAGTAACGTTCTGGCGCACTAATTAGCTCCAACTATAAGCTTTATCAAAAAGGAAGGTTTTGAGCCTACTTTTAAACGAACAGATGGTGACTGCCTCCCGAACTGAAAGTGGTAGATTATTCCACAGCCGAGGGGCTTGATGGCTAAAAGCTCTGGCTCCTACTCTACTTTTAGAGAATTTAGGGACGACAAGTAGGCTTGAATTCTGGGAGCGGAGTGCTCTAGTGGGTTTATAAGGTATTAACAGCTCTTTAAGGTATAAAGGCGCTATATTATTAAGGGCCTTGAAGGTGAGGAGGAGAATTTTAAATTCTATTCTAGATTTAACTGGAAGCCAGTGTAGCGATGCTAATATTGGAGAAATGTGCTCTCTTCTCTTTGTTCTCGTCAGGACACGTGCTGCGGCATTTTGGACAAGCTGTAGAGTCTTTAACGACTTCCTGCTGGAGCCTGATAATAATGAATTAAAATAGTCCAGTCTCGATGTAACAAAGGCGTGGACTAGTTTTTCTGCATCTTTTTGTGAAAGGACATGTCTAATTTTTGAAATATTACGCAAGTGGAAAAAAGCGGTCCTAGAAATTTGTTTTAAGTGACTATTAAAGGATAAATCAGGATCGAAGATCACTCCCAAGTTCCTGACTGTTTCATTGGAAGCAAGGGCAATGTCGTCTAGCGCAGCTATATCATTAGATAATGCATCTCTAAGGTGTTTGGGGCCAAGTATTATAACCTCTGTTTTGTCTGAGTTTAATAAGAGAAAATTGCGGGTCATCCAGGTTTTTATGTCCTTGAGACATGTTCGAAGTTTAGTTAGTTGATTACTTTGTTCAGGTTTTATTGACAAATATAACTGGGTGTCATCCGCATAGCAGTGGAAATTTACCGAGTGTGTCCTGATAATGTTTCCTAGTGGAAGCATATATAATGAGAATAAAATTGGGCCGAGCACAGAGCCCTGTGGAACACCATAATTAACTTTTGTGCGCACAGATGACTCCTCATTAATTTGCACAAATTGGGAGCGATCAGAAAAATACGATTTAAACCAGTTAAGGGCGGTTCCATTAATGTTAATTAACTGTTTTAGTCTTTGAAATAAAATTTGATGGTCAATTGTGTCGAATGCTGCACTGAGATCTAGCAGAACGAGGACAGACACAAGTCCCTGATCTGAGGCTATTAAAAGGTCATTAGTGACTTTTGCCAAGGCTGTCTCTGTACTGTGATTGGCTCTAAACCCCGATAGAAAGTCTTCATATATATTATTTTCCTGGAGAAACTCACACAGCTGATTGGCTACCACTTTTTCTAAGATTTTAGAAATGAAGGAGAGGTTAGATATTGGTCTGTAATTGGCTAAAACCTCTGGGTCTAGGGTGGGTTTTTTGAGTAGGGGTTTTATGACAGCTATTTTAAAAGACTGTGGTACATAACCTGATGATAATGACAGATTGATAATGTTAAGTAACGAACTATCAATTAGGGGCAGAATGTCTTTAAGTAATTTGGTAGGAATGGGATCTAAGACACAGGTTGTTGGTTGAGAACCTGAGATTAATTTGGTAAACTGATCACGGGTGATCAGAGAGAAGCTGTCTAAGTAATGGGTAGGATTCTCAGCCGTTTCTGAGATCTCTGTTGTTGGGAGGGTATTAGTGCCAATTGAGGGCAGGAGATGGTTGATTTTATTTCTAATAGTTTGAATTTTATCATTAAAAAAGGTCATAAAGATATTGCTATTTAGGGATGGAGGAATACTGGGTTCGGTGGAGGTGTGACTCTCTGTCAGCCTGGCTACAGTGCTGAAGAGAAACCTGGGGTTATTTTTATTCTCTTCTATTAGTTTTGAATAGTAGGCGGCTCTTGCTTTGTGGAGAGCCTTTTTATATTCTTTAACACTATTCTTCCAGTCTATGAGGTTTTCAACATTGTTGCTGGAGCGCCACTTCCTTTCTAGTTTTCTTGATATTTGTTTTAACTCATTTGTCTGGGAATTATACCACGGAGCTAATTTACTATGTTTGACATTTGTCTTTTTTAGAGGCGCTATTGAGTCTAATGTTAATCGTAATGAGTCTGCAGAGCTATCGACGAGGTGGTCAATCTCAATGGAGCTCAGGGTTTTAAAGAATTTGTTGTTTATATCTACTGCTAATACGGGTTTAAATGTAATTGGGATTATTTCCTTAAATTTAGCTACAGCACTATCAGGTAGAAAATCTAGAAAATTAATTTTTTATTAGTGGCATATATTCAGTTATTGAAAAATCAAAGGTTATTAAATTATGGTCTGATAGAACTGGATTGCGCGGAAGTACTGTTAAATTTTCAATTGCGACACCGTACGATAATACAAGGTCAAGTGTGTGGTTACCACAATGAGTAGGTTTGTGCACACACTGACTGAAACCAATAGAGTCTAGTATTGAAATAAATGCTACGCTAAGGCAATCTTTATAATTATCAACATGAATATTAAAGTCACCAACAATAATAATTTTATCGGTCTTTAGGACTAAGTTTGATAAAAACTCAGGGAATTCCTTTAAAAATTCAGTATAAGCCCTGGGAGCACGGTAAACTACGGCAAATATGATTGGCTGTTGGTGGTTCCTGGATTGGTGTGGAAGACTAAGAACCAGACATTCAAATGACTTGTAGCTGAGTTTAGGTTTAGGATTAATTGATAGACTGGAGTTAAAAATAGCAGCAACTCCACCTCCTCGCCCAATTTCTCTAGGAACCTGTGAATTGATATGACTGGGGGGAGTAGATTCATTTAGACTGACATAATCATCAGGATGCAGCCACGTCTCAGTGAGGGACAATAAATCTATGTTGTAATCAGAGACTATTTCATTAACTAAAAGAGCCTTTTTTTCCAGTGATCTAATGTTTAAAAGACCACATTTAAAAGTCTGGGTTTCCTGTATTGTTTCAGAGGTTGTTTTAATTTGTATTAAATTTTTGTGTGGAGCTCTCGCTCTATTATTGTTTAATTTCAATAATTTAATCGGACGGTGAACAGACACAATCTCTATGGGGTTTTGTGACTGATCCAGAGGGAGCGCAGAGAAGTGTTTAGCACTGCAGCTCTGCTTCCTGGTCCCAACTATGGGTTGTCATGTTATAGACTTAGTAATATTCCTAGATAAGAGAGCTGCTCCATCCCAAGTGGGATGAACGCCGTCTCTCCTAACAAGACCATGTTTTCTCAAAAAAGTTAGCCAATTATCTATAAAGCCCACGCCGTTTACAGGACACCACCTCGACAGCCAGCGGTTAAAAGACAACATGCGGCTAAACATGTCATCACCTGTTGTATAAGGGAGCGGGCCAGACAAAACTACTGTGTCCGACATCGTTTTAGCAAAAGCACACACCGACTCAACATTCAATTTAGTGACCTCCGACATACGAAGCCGGGAGTCGTTGCTGCCGACGTGAATTACGATTTTATTGTATTTACCTTTTTTAGATTTAGCCATTAACTTAAGTTTAGATTCGATGTCGCCGGCTCTGGCCCCTGGGATACAATTAACTATGGTCGCTGGTGTCGCTAACCTGACGTTTCTCAGAACCGAGTCGCCAATAATCAGAGTTTGTTTTTGTTTGTCTTTGATCACACCTTCACGATACACACTCTATACCCCATCCTTTGAAGTAAAGGATTCAGTAGCGGAATGCAGATGGTCTCAATTGCTAATGTCATATGCAATAATCTAAATGCAACTAAAGCAGGAATGTTTAAGGTAAGGTATAGACACACACACACATTTGTACTTCTATCTTGGTGAGGACACTCATTGACATAAGGCATTGCGTAGCCTCGTAGCCTCGTACCCTTACCTTAACCATCAAAACTAACCTAAACCGAATAAAAAAGAAATTCCGTTGATCTTGATCTATAATGGCCTATGATCATTTGGAACTAAATATAAATATAAAAAAAAGAAAACTACAATTGCAGAGCATCCAACACTTTCACAGAATTGAGCCCGACCGATATGTATACATTGATATAATGTATATACACTCATCGGTATCAGGGGTTTAAGTGGATATGTATCAACAAGACAACTTAGTTTATAGAAAAGATTTGCATTTTTCTAAACACATACTCAAAACATTTCTTAAAATCTTAAACTTCGAGCTGCCTGTATTTGGTTGTGTTTCTGTTTTCTATAGAGAGCTGCGGCTTCACAGGGTTTTGTTGGTGTGTTTCGTGAACTCAGTACATTTGTCTTTTATTAACCCCTTCCAAAAAAAATGCACATGCTGTCTGGATAGTGGATACACCATCACTTTTGTCCACAGAGGTGTTGAGATCAACGAAAATTAAACGTTCCTTGTACAACCTTTAAACAAACGTGACACAAATGACTGAGCACGCAAGTACAAAGCAAACACAATGTAAAGTTTTACGTAAGGACCTCAAAGTAGAGAGACTGAGGCAACTGTAAAATTGTGAGAAAAAAAAATTATTTTATGAAAGATAGTCAGGTAAACAGAAGGTGGTGCTGGCTCTGAGGTGGAGTTACTGGCTGCAAAGCTCAATTGCAGAGCTGAGGCAGGACCACAGGAAATCTGGAAACACTGAGCAGCGTGGCACACTTGCGAAATCTGGGTTTGTGGTGCTGATCTGCCAGTAGTTGAATGGGTGTAGCGGTATGGGTGAGAGCTGCCCGGGCCTCCCACTAAACTTGGCAGACACGACGAAGATGCTCCTGCCCTGAGGGATCTGCAACTCCTGCCTCCTGCACAGGAAACAGTGAAAAAATTCACTTTGAAACAATTTGAAAATAATTACTATTTATCAGAGCCCATGATGATGGTCAGATGTTTGCCAGTTTGCCCAAAATCCAAGTAATCAATGATCAAAATAGCTACTTGTTTACTCTATGTCCCCTTTGTCACCGGATTGTGGCGGCTGTAGCTGTAAAGCGCTTTGAGTGGTCATCGAGACTAGAAAAGCGCTATATAAATACAAAACCATTTACCATTGTGGCTTAGTTAACAAATACTATAGTGTGAGCAGAGCCATCAATATCTGCAGTTTAAGAAGCTTAGTCTGCATGAGAACGCTGAAGCACGGCGTAGGCAGTAGATAGCACAGCAGACCTCCTGAAATCTGTCACTCAAGCAGAGGGTCCAAAGAGCTGCTACAGGCTTTTTTCATTCTATACGAGTGCAAAAGTCAATTGCTAATGAATAAACAAAATCGAATGCTCCTCAGAAAAGGAATATGATAATAGTAAGGATGAATCATTAAACGTAAAAACATTGGTTATTGTTACTAACTTTTTTAACAATGCCAGTCTCGACAGAAAAATAATTAAGTCTTGTTTTCTTGATTTGGCTGTCACCTCAGATTGGACTGTGTGGAGACGCACAGAACCAATAGACTGTCTAGCTACTCTACTG
The DNA here is from genome assembly GCF_949316205.1 of Platichthys flesus. Classification (NCBI taxonomy): domain Eukaryota; kingdom Metazoa; phylum Chordata; class Actinopteri; order Pleuronectiformes; family Pleuronectidae; genus Platichthys; species Platichthys flesus. Next base: position 18,824,458 of record NC_084963.1, on the reverse strand, counting down.
ATGTCCTGAAATAGGCACAATTAACGTGAGCTACAGCCCACATTCCTGTCTTCTACAAAACCCTTGTCATGAACCTGGACACCGTCTCTTACATCTCTGCTTTGTGATCGAGGGGTCATCCAGGTACCGCTGCACCCAGGGGAGTCCCCACACAACTCACACCACAGGCCTTAGAAACGACACACATCAATGGTTTCCCAAACCAAAAAGGCAAACATATCTGTGGAGAACCTACGGCCTTGTGACCGTTCTCATGTGCACTTTCATGTTACGTTTGAGGTAACGTGTAAAAAGCCTGAACTGTTAACATTATTGCAAAGACTAGACCCTGATTTACCATCACCATATGGAGGCTGACATTCAAACTTACTCAAGCAGCTGTGGCTGTAACACTTAAACTCATTCTTGCTCATCAGTTTGATCAAATAGTGATATACATGTTCGTGGAATAATTGTTAATGTTAATTTTAATATTAAAGTTAGTTTGAAAGAAATATTTAAGTTGTGCTCTGATGCCTTGGCCGTCGCCATTCACAGACAGTGGATCTCCCCTATGTTTAGAATTTTTTAAATTACAGCTTTACGCAGTTTGCATTTTGGTTCCATATTTATATAAAATAATTGAATTGTCTGCAACAATAGTTGGATTTCAACAATTGTTGTAATAAAGTGATTTTTAATATTGTCCTTCCCTGTATTAATTCGATTTTTGAACTTAGGCACTCTACATAGTTTTAAGATAGAGATCTTACAAATGTAATAGACAAACCAAGCAGTCGCCACAATGAGCAAACACAAGGAAACAGTAGAGCGGTTGGTTTGTGAGGAGAAAATGGGAAGACATGAGATAGAGGAGAAACAGAGGGAAAGATAAGCTGTCTCTGTGAAGCACTACTCAACCTAAGTTGCTCTTTAAAATCCGCTTGATAAACAAATTTGATTTGATTAAGAGATGCAGTATTTTCTCCATATAAATGAAAAAGAATGCTGCCAGCTGACCTACTTACATGAATCGATTATAATACAAACATAAATATAATAGAAAAATTTACTATAGCTTCCAATTATTTGATGTATTGCAGAGAATTAAGTATCAAGTCCCACTTGGACGGCTTAAGGCAAACCAAAAAACGGAAGGCAAGCAAAAAACTTCAACCCCAAACAATACGTCAAACAAAATTATCTCCCAAAAAGTTAATTTATCTACTCAGTTCATCAATTTAGATAGTCTGTTCTACTTGGTCATGTCACGAAAAAAGTCCCTAAACAACGTTTAAGCAGGTGTGGTGCAAACAGATCTCCATGCCATCTCTGACTGCCTAGAAGAAGAGTACTTGTCCCACGGTAATTACTGACAGTTTTCGGCAAGGTAGATAAAAGTCCATTGCTGTACCTTATGCTATCAGGCCTCCTACAGACAAACAGTGTAAAGAATATATCAGCTGCCAACCCCCTAAAAAGTTTACTCAAACTCCCATCACGTGCACTGTACGCTAAGGGAGACTTAAGCGACCATTTAAATATCTGTTTCAAGCCTCTGTCCACTACCTGTTCAACAGCAAACAGCTGATAGACACGGTCAGAAAGCAGCTGGGGGACAGAGTGCAGCTTTTAGCAGCTACAGAGACAGATATTTTACCAAAAACAGAAATAGGCATGCACACCTTGCTCAACGAATGAGCACGCTGCTTTGTAGGTTCTGAATGTGGATATAAATAAGCAGTTTTGTAAGGGGCTTTCATTAAGATGAACACAAGTAATGATTTAATATTGATTGCAGTAGTTATTTTTAGATATAAAAAGCTCTGTGATTTATTTTCTGCACGGCCCAAACAGATGAGATTCACTTGTGCTCTGGCGTGCAATGTTGAGCAGTTCATCTTTGACCACTCAGGCAGGGATCTTAGGTTTCTGCCAGTGCTTAGGATCTGTCGTTCCAACCATGGCGACAGTCCCACGTTATTAGGTTTAAAGTGTCTAATCTGCTCAGTGGTTCTTTTTTCGTCCCAGTTGTGTCGTCTAACCTTTCTGCCCAACGTTTGGATCTATTCTCTTCCTGCATTACCATTCCTTGTTACTCCTCGCTTGTGTCGTTCTTTTGCTTTTCAGTTGCTCTTCTATGAGCTTCATGAATACAGCAGTTCCTGCAGTTTAGAGGAAAACAAGTAGTGCCTGATTTTCCTGATCATGACCTCCTTTCTAATTTGGGTATACTGATCAATGAAATCAGCTGCAATGGTTTCTAGGAGGGGGGTAACAAAAACCTGTAAACTCACTCCTCTTGTTAGCAGTTGAAATTGGGTTTAAAATAAGAATTCATATCCTGAACCACAAAGTAACTGAGTGTGGAAGGTGTCACTGTTGTTTATGTCCTCAATGTTTCAGCCTCTTAAGTTGTTTTTCTTCTCATTAAATCAAACATGTTCAACGTGATCTGTGTACCACATGATAAGTCACCCAGATGTGAGTCTTTTCAAAAAAGATAAATGCCCCATCAAGCTGTTGCTGTCATAGTGGAGTTCGCCTCCATCAAACAGACTTCGAACTGCTCCAAGTCTGTCATCACTCATCAACATGTCTCCTCAGAATTAAATGGTGCACATTAATCCTAAAATCTAGGATGTTGGAATTTGGTCATAAACAAAATCTGTGCTTTAATGGGCTTCACAACATCTGGGCTTTGGTTATTTACTCAGATGACTGAACCAAATTACTCAGGTATAGCAGCACAGCCAACGAAGCTGTCAGCGCATTGCTCTCATACATAGAAAATTCAAACATGCTCTATAACCAAGCTTGTTGACTTCTCCTGTAAAATGTTATGGTGCCCTTAGCGGGATAAGCTCATTGTGATTCTGCTTATCATCAGTTCTCAGCTGATGTATTTGTGTCCATGTGTCTCTCTCATTACACATCATAACTTCAACAGTTCAAAGTCAGATGATGACCCACTAGAATAAATCTGGTAATTGGGATGCGTGCAGTAACAAAACAAAGGAAGGGTAATTGCAAATTCCACACACTCTGGAGACCAATTAAGGACAAAGGATTGTCAGCCAACAATTCCTCAGACACTTCTTTAAAAATGTAAAAAGTCTAAAGCTGACACAACCACAAATGTGCTGCTCAAGCAACAAACTGTTTCAATTAGTCTTAAAGGGTAATTTCACCCAAAGGCATATAAAACTATAGGAAGTAGGAGATTCTTCGGATCCCCTATTTTAGATGTTTTTTATAATATATAAATTTTAACATAGAAATTAAGAAAGGGTTATCACACAAATCACACAAAGGGTTGACATATGTTAATTTTACATAGATGTAAAATTAACATTAGATAAAAACACAATAATAACACATCAATAGGATAATCATAGTCATGACAGCCAACAGTTTTCAATCAACTGAATAAAAGATGCGGACACTGAACAGATACAGTGATAGCAAACAGGGAGCCAAGGTCCTGCCCTCTTTAGAACCTTCGGTCATTTATATTCCTTTATATCAGCAATAGATGAATTGTGATCAGTCCTTACAGTCACTGAGAAGATGTATAAATGTGGTTTGGAGCTGTGCCTAAAGGTACTGTTTCGGCTGATATAGGCTTTCCCAAATGATCTCACTGTGGAAGAAATATATGGAGAAGCTCACCAGGGAACAGAAAAGCACAGAAGGTCAAGTCCTATTCAATCATGTCAGAAGAGTTAAATCATTATTGAAGGTACCAGAGGAGCTGTCAGTATTTGCTCTGTCAAAAAGTTGTTGTGACAATAACATGACATGATCTATTAGCAACATAGTGTGCCTGCACAAATCACTGTGACAGCTTTCCTTTTTCACCTCTTTCACATGTAGCTCTGAGATGTGACTTGTAAGTATCGATCTTGAATTTGTTACCTCTGTTGCAGCAAAACACGTTATACCAACCTTGCGTCAGGTTTGGTTAGGCAAGTGGATGCAGAGTTTAAACAAAAATAGTATTTTTAATAAAAAAAACAGAGGAATATCAAAAAGTCAAAACTGAAGATACAACGAGGGCACGGCAGAACGCCAGGAACTTACAGAGAGGATGCAGAGGACGCAAGCACAGGAGATGAAGCATAACGTAAGGAGATTACGACAGGCATTAAGACAATGAACTGACAAGGACAAGGGGAAGCACAGAGACTTAGATACACACAGGGAAGGCAGGGGCAATTGAACACAGGTGGAACACATGAGAACTGGTGCAGGCAATCAAAAAGACAGGAGGTGAAGAAAGAAAACACCGTGGGAGCAGAAACCACATAATACAGTTTTTATCAGTTGTTAACACACAAAAAGCGAAAATTCTGCACAATTTGCACAACCTTCACTTCATGTACCAATCACTCGACCCAATTTGGCACTACTTCACACTCCCTTATCCGCATTAGACTCTGACTTTCATTCTTTACACTCTGATGTCAATTACACATCACCTTGTTGTCAAAACACTACACACAATGTTCAGTTGTTGCACACACTTCTCAAGTAAAATCTCAAAGCATCAACCTACAACACACAAATACTCAAATCTCTAAACATTCAGGTCTGTTCAGCAACAAGTGTACAGGGTCCCATTAGAACGAAACACAGGCATGAAGGAGTTACGGCGAGAGTTTGTGCTTGTAAGTACCAACATTCAGCACTGACACATGCATGTATTGTACCTGTAATCCAATATTGTTCCTTTAAAACAGTGTCTCACTGTAGCCCACTGTGTTGACCTCTCTGTGTCCATACTGTAACTTGCATTCTCATGCTGTCTGTGTCAGCGAAACCAGGAGCATGACACAGCTCATGTGTTGTACCAGTACATCTTTATTGATGAGGTGGGATTCAACCTGTTGAAGAGGAGGCGACGGGGCAGAAACTTCATTGGCCAGCGGGCCATTGATGAGGTCCCCGGCCAGCTTCACAATGTGTGCTGCAATGAATCACCATGGGATCTTGCACTGTCATGCCCACCTAGGGGCCTATAACGCTGCCCGTCTCCTCATCTTCCTGGATGACCTGCATGACCTGCTGGTACCACCTGGTCAGATAAATGACCCACAGCGGATCGATCACGTTATCATCTGGGACAATGTGAGCTTTCTAGTGTGTGAGTGGTTCCAGGACCACCCACATTTTTCCATTCTATACCTTCCACCTTATTCTCCTTTCGTGAATCCTATTGAGGAATTATTTTCAGCTTGGAGGTGGAAGGTATATGTACAGAACCCACAGGGCGGGGTCCCACTGCTCCAGGCCATGGAGGAGGCTTGTGGCGACGTGAGTGTCTAGGCCTGTCAGCATTTTGTGTGTGAGGTTTTCAGTTTTCTGTGTGCAGTTTTGAGAAACCCTTTAGTGTTTTGAAAAACGTGTGTTAACAATTGTGAAAAACTGTAATTTTTGTGAAGGGGGGTGGGGGTTGAGCAGGCCGGTTTAAAGTACTGTACTATTCTCTGTGTGTACCGAAATAAACTTTTTTATGCTGCATATTTGTGTTCTGTTTTATGTTTGACTTTGAAAAAAGTAGGCCTACATTGAGACATTTTACAAAAGGAGAAATGGCTCATTCTCAAGAGTCACTGTCATTCATATGGTGTGTTCCATTTTGATGATTGTGTTTTCAATTTTGCACTTCAGTGTGCTGTAAATGCTTGGTAGTGTGCAAGCAAATGCTTAGTTGTGTGTACTCAATGAATGGTATGTGTGTGTCATTTAAAAATATGGCTGTGTGTACCAAATGAAAACACGAGTTCCATTTTGTGAACAGGTAAGAGATTTGATAGCAAAGAGTCATCTTGCAAAGGTAGTGTCAGGTTTAGCATTTTGTGTGTGAGGTTTTCAGTTTTCTGTGTGCAGTTTTGAGAAAGCCGTTGTTTTGAAAAACGTGTGTTAACAATTGTGAAAAACTGTAAAACAGGAACCAGAACCTCAGAAACCTGAGACACAGAAACAACACAAAAACAAACTGAAAACACTGTTAAAAAAGAGGTGGACACTAAACGCTCAAAAGACAGAACCATCACACCTTGTTTGCTTTGGACCTTTTCAGTTTAGTCAGAAAAATTACAGATGTGAAAGGTGCCTAGGACCAAGATCCAGAATGACATACAAAAATTCAGTCCAACAGAAAAGGGGGTGGTTAGGTTCTGGATTAAACTAAACCGAAGTTTGGTTAGTTTGCAGTGTTAAATCACTTGAATAAGTCAGACTTTCTGACCGATTGCAGGAAGTTGATTAAGCATGAAACAATAGAAGAAGATAAAGAAGCTTACACGATTGCTTGCAGTCTTCACCTCATCATAAGGATGTACATTTGGCATATTCAAAGAGTGTCAAGTTCTGAACCTGAAGTTGTTGATGCTGGTAGCATGATAACATATCATAGTGTAGGTGATCAGTTAAGAAAAGGCATAGAGGTAATGATGTTTTTGACTTTCATAGTGCTGCCATACAAGCCAGTAAGTAGCCAGTCAGATTTACCTTTAGCATCAGTGTATCCTCAGGTTCTGGTTTTAATTAGTAGTTGTGATTACAAAGCTGGAACACCTGATGATATAAGGTACAGAAATGAACTTATGTCCCTAATATCTGCTGGTGGTCGCTAACATCCGTCAACATCAACTGGTGGTTTCATCTTAAATAGTGTGGTAGACCATCAAACATACAAGGGATATTCTCCAACATGTCATCACGTGACATCATGACACCCATCTGGAAACCCTCAGTTGGAACATTAATTTCGACTCAGGTCACTGCAGGTTGTCTTCACATTACAAAGGGATTGGATCCCCTATAGTCCTAAAACAGAACAGTTGCAACGGAATTAAAAAAAATGACTCGTGTCATTCCTTTCTCCAGACTACTACAAAAGGCTGTCTGTCTACAAACCAACCAATGCTTAAGTTCCCATTGCTCCCAAAATTGCAATGGGAAACCAATACTAACCAGATCAAATGTAAACAATCAAACTAAGATATGAAACTTGCCTCAGACTTTTATGTATTAAAATGCCCTTAGAGTGCTGACTTCTGAAAGACTCACGATAAACAGGCAAAAAATACTCACTAGCAGGAAGGCGACAAAAAGCATATAATGTAACACTCACTGTGGAAGGCCATATTACACTGTTGTGAAACTATAATTAAATGTCAACAACTTGAAAATCAAAAGTAGACCGAGCAAAACTACATCAGGAATAGGTGTGTTTGTATGCATGTTTATGTCTGCGTGTTTAGCTACACCACTGCATGAGAACCTGCCTAAAGAACTGCAAGCTGTGAGACGCTGAAATGAGTTTCTTGACGATGGCGGTTGGCACATTGAGTGTAATGCAAGTATATATCCATAAATATAAGGAGGCAATTTACTTTCTGTATGAAGATGGAAAAGCACCAAAACAAGAAGAAAGCACTTGTGTTGTTGACATCGCTGAGAGGACATTTCCCCTGACTTATTTCCTTCTTGATAAAAACGTCAGCTGCAGTACAACTCTGGTCTGCACTTCTTGCTCGAGGAGCGTGTAACTGAGACTCAAATTTAGATTAATGTGAGACTGTATCATGAGCACTTTTTCAGCTGGAGTGTATATTCTGTATGGTTGCTTGTTGTTGGACTGTAAAGTATCTGGGGAAGTTGACGGGAGGTGTATTGTGTGTGTGTTTCTGTGTGTGTGTGTGTAGGAGTGTGTGTTTATGTAAATGCTGCCTTTGCTGTTTTTGAACTAAGCTGCTGCAGATGGCATTTTAGCATGCACGGCAGAGTGGTTTGCCTGTCTGTGCATTTCTTTTTTTCAGCCCCCTGCCCCACCTTCATGTCATGTTGAGCTGCTGTGTCTCTCCACTACACCGTCTTATTTTGTGTACATATTTGTGCATGCTTTGGCTGTTCTGCTAGATAACCTCACTCCCAATAAGACTGGCAGGACAGTAACAGAACACCCCACAGATGCTCTCCCAGGGCATTTTCAACGATTTTTCTTTTTAATTCACTCGTTTTGCAAGGTAAAGTCATTCAACCTTTGTTTTCTACTCTTTTCAGATAAAGAAGTTCACACAGTTGTCCCCTTTACCCCGTTCCCTGTGGTGACACCAAGGAGCACAAAGGAAAACAGCCCCAAAGCCAAAAGCTCCAGTGCTGTGGCTGGAGGTTTTCTGCATTCAGTGCTTGCTCAAAACGGACAACTTGTCTCCCAGAAGGGGGCGACCCTCCCCTCTGCCCTGCCAAAGAACCTGCTCCCCCTTCTGGGCAGAGGACTCAGCATCAGCTCCCTCCCTGGAAGACACTCCCTGGAACATCAGGGCGGGGGATTACTAAGGAGGGTAAAAGCCCCAGCATCAGCTGCAGTGTCAGGCCAAGGCAGCGATCCAACCCAGCCTGCTCTGACAGACACACATTCCCCTCTGCCTCACACACAGACACACACTCCCGATGAAGAAGCTGAGATCCCCACTGTGGCCAGGATGGTGGACGAGGACACTGAGGATGTGGACACTGATACAGGCACACTTTCATCAGGTATGAGTGAATCATCTAGTCTGAAGTAAAATCCCTTCTTTATTGATTCAATGCACCACATTACACAGTGCAGGAACTTACTTACTTTACACTTTTTCCACTTTTTCCACTCAGGAGGAAAAGACCATTTTTAGCCACATGATATCAGTCTCCTTAAAACTGATTGAGCAACTGTTTCATAGATCATCATTATAAATGTATATTAAAACGACATTCACTGTCCCTAGATGATGAACTGTTCTGACTTTTAATCTAGCACCACCATTTAGTTGACATTTGTAGTTTTGAAACCGAGAACAAAACCAGGATACAATGCTCAAGTCATAAATACAGAATCCTAACCTGGTGCTTTTGCTTCATATGCAGCTTATCGAGCTTCCCAAATTATCAAGCTGCATATTTTTTTAACATAAGTTTTAATATATTCACATCACTAGTTTACGGATGTGAATATTGATAAAAAGCCTTGATTGGACAGCCTCAAAAGGTTACATAGTAAATTAAGTAAGTACTTTATGAGGTATATCATTATAAATTAAACTCCAATCAGTATGAATTTAGATTAAAATGCATCATAAGGTAATGGTGTGTATTATAAAGCACTTTTCTTAATGATCACTCAAAGTGCTTTACAGTACAGTTTTGACTTTCACCCATTCACACATTTTCCATTTATGTGGAAATAAATTTGGTTCAGCCATCAGCAGCTCAATGTCTTGCCCAGGGACACTTCAGCACGTGGCATGGTGGAGACTGAGTTTAAACCACACACCTTCTGGTCAAAAGATGACCTGCTCCACCTCCTGAACCACAGCCGCCTCATGTCTTTGTTTGAAGCCTCAGCGAGAATAATAATGAAATGGAAAACTACTCCTTTTCAAGAATTTGCTCATGATGTTTTTTTTATCATTTCATTTGTAGTTAGTTACTTTGTTTGCTGGGATTGGAGGATTTTTTCCATTGCATTATTACTTATTTTTCTTACAAATCTGAATACTTTCCCCTTTACTGATCCTACAAAAATAGAAAATGGAGGATTTGATTATTTATTTCATGTGACTGTTAACAGTCATCGCTGTGCCTTGTGTCTGCTGTGCAGTGGCTCTGAACCCTTTAATGTCTGTCATTAAAAATACACATCAGGGATTTCCAGTGAGTTTCGGAGCAGGCTCACATTAAGGGGATTACAAGGCAACGTGCGGTCAAAAGAAAAAAGTGCTAAATCAACTCTTCTGCCCTCTCCTCAGCTGTGCAGAGCTGCATGGTGAATTTGTCCGACCCGGAGGGATACATAGACTCCTTGGACGACCCCCCTCTGCCTGATGGTACCTTCTTCCACTGCACCTACACCGTGACCGTGTACACCGGCTATGGAGTGGAGCTGCAGGTATGCACATCAGCAGCAACAGCAACTAGACAACAGCCACTGTCAGAACGGTCACTGCTCATCATGCTGGACATCACTCTGTAGCGGTTTTTATGTGACCACGAGGGTGCCTATGATCTGATCCTATGAGCTGATCCCATGGGGAACTCTGCCTCCTAGTGACTGCTGCTGGTACTGCCCCCTCTGTCTCTCTTGAGAAGCCCCGTTTTCAATGTGACAGCCTAATTTTTACGCCTTTGCCACTGAACCAAACGAAGCAGAAATATCACCATATTTTTCTTTGGTTAGACATTTTTATTGTGATTTAATTTATTTTAAGACAACAGACATGTTAATTGTCTTTCTGAAAAATGTCACACTTATGTCTATAATGTTTATTTGTCTTTTTTTAAATTTTTTTTTTGTGGCCCCTCCTTACCTTAACCATTACAGCTACCTTGTCCTCAAACATGCTGATAAGCTCATCAAATTTACACATTTGAAAAAGAAAAACTAAACTAAAAATAAAAATCAATGTGGCATGTGTAGTTTGGGCTCACTACTAAGTCAGTAATAACGTCTTTATGCCTAATCCCAGTTCTAATTTGAACCTAGTTTTAAATTTAACCTTACATCCAAATCTTCAACGAAGAAGCAGCTGAAATGTCCAGGCACTGTGACTCAAGTTGGTCCTCACAACAATAGATGTTCAAACACACTCACATTATTCAATTTTAATTCGCTGAGATTTCTAATGTCATTGACAAAAGGATTCTGTTTCCCTCCAGCGTGTGACTACCATCAACACATTTTGGAACAGAGCTGGATTTGGGTGGGTTATTTTTCCTGCATTCAGGAATCATGATGCAAATTTGAATTTGAGCAGCAGGAGTAAGGCAGCAAATAATCTGCAGATGATTGTGACCACACTGAAGCTTCTTCATAACAGCGTACCTTTTATTAAATAAGTAGGTACCCTTATAATGAAACTTGTGTGCCCTTGTGTGCATTGTGCAAAAAAACTTTAAACACAACATTGAAAGGTTGTCATTAAGTAATATTCATCTGGGGTCAAGCCTTTCTGGCTTCTCTGTAATATTAACTCTCCTTTCATATTCTTGGGGTTTACAACAATCTTTTTCACAACAGTATATTAACACACTGATGACAGCAATGTGAGTGAATCCAAAGGCTCAAAAGACAAACAATCTATGTTCAACTGAGGGGAAGTGCAGGGTTAGGTCATGATTTTCTATATATCTGTATAATTTTAAAAGATTTTGGCTATAGAGGTTTTGATGTTTACAAGCATCCCTTATATAGTATTACCACTTGTGTACCATTAAGTTTAATTTACTATTAATATCAGAGAATGACATCCTCAAAACGACAAAGCCTAACACTGGAACTTCTCCATAACAGACTTTGCTTGTGGGTATTTGTTGCCATGTATTAAATGCTCATCAATGTATTGTCAATTGAATAATAACTTTCAGGTGAAGAGCGTGAACCTGTCGGAGGGTGAGCACCTCTCTATCAGGGGTGTAGATGAACGAGGGTCCTTGCTGATCCTGGCCAATCATACGCTGCTGGTCGAAGGTCAGGTGATCCGCAGTCCCACCAACACTCTGTCCGTCTACTACCGCTCTGGACCGGAGGGAAGCATGGGCATCTTCCAGCTGCACTATCAGAGTGAGTCCATGCAGCACATGTGTACAGACACACACATGCACACTCACACACACAGTCTGTCACATTATACAGTATACAGATTCAATAAGAGTAAATTCATCATTGCGAACTCAGGCATTGTTTGTACTTTGTGTACAAGCTAATGGAATGACCAAAAATCTTCTCATGTTATTACTTAGCACGGTGATTGAATCTGTCATGTGAATTAGCTGATTAGCGCTCAGATTAATTGGCTCCCATCTCATTAGGGGGCTGAGAATGGGGGATTTGTGTGTGTGTGTTGTGTGTGTGTGTGTGTTTGGCTGTACAAGCCCACGGAGGATATCATATTGAAAGGAGGAAGCATCATAGTGTTAAGAACCACCTGTGCTGTTAATCACAGCCATTTAATCCTTTAACATCCCGAGCAGGTAGCAGGACATAAGAGGGTCGTGTTGACTGAGATTAGAATATGTTCACAGTGGGAAATGAGGGTGAGATAGAAAGGCATACAAATAAAACAGCATTAAGAGACTAAAGACAACACACACAGAAAAGCTTATTATTATTATAATTTAATTAGAATATATATACATCGTGCAATTGCTTATTTTATAAACCATTTAACGTTAATTGACCAAGAATAATTAATTCATATTATGTCTCTGTACTGTATATGTATAAGCTCTTTTGGCCACTTCTGTCCTAATACAGGCATGCGTGAACAGAATGAAATGAGGTCTCAGGTCTGACATTTATTTTTGATCTTAGCTGTTGTGAAGTAAATTGTAAAATAGCAGCTTCAGACTAAAAACAAGAAGTCACACAAACAATTTGCTTATAATATAATGGAAGAAGTGAACATTGACTTACATGTAAAGCAGCAATAAACATAAAGTTTGATTCAGTCTTGTGGTCATGTTGTTAGTTTGTGTATTTTGTATACAAGCTCTGTGAGAATGACTGAGTTTTAGCCTCTGGAGGGTTGACATGTGGCCTACTTGTTTGAACAATGCAGAGGCCTTAAAATAGAGCGTGACCCTTTCCTTTAACAATGGCTCTGGTCCCAGAAGCGAAGTCCCCATTCATATTTTCCATTGACGTTTCAGATGACCTTATGAAAGAGTTTTAGGTCTGGAACCAGGTTAACCAGCTCTGAGATGGATCGTGACCATAAAACATTTGATTCAGAGTAAAAATATAAATATTGGAAAAAGGAAAAAAGGTTAACTGTGTAAGTAATTATTTTAAGAGTGAAGAAACCACACATCAGGAACCCACACGCTGGCCCTCACTTACACTACTCTACAGTACGTGACCTGACATGTACTCATTTGGATACTAACAATAATATGGCTAATAATCAATAATTTACTGTATACTCCTATGATTTTTTTCTGCAAACTGTAACTGCATTAAAAATAGAAAGCATATAGCATCTGTCAACCCCCTCTCTCTGTTTAAAGTCTTCAGGCTGAGCTGTTCCCTGCCGAAGAGGCCTCATTTTGGGGAGGTGTCGGTGCTGGATTTGCTCCCTGGAGGCAATGCCCGTTTTCACTGCCATATGGGGTACCACCTCCAGGGGGAGGCGCTGCTCACCTGCCTCAATGCCTCCCTGCCCATGTGGAGCGGCAAGGAACCCAGCTGCAGAGGTGAGTATGTGCAGAGCTGCAGAGGCTGGTTTCAAAGTGGAGCAAGATTTGAAAAGTTTCATATGCAGCAAAAAGTTTTGGCCTCCATGTTAAAGTAGAAGTGCCTCCTCTGCCGCAGCTCTTTGTGGAGGGATAGTGAAGAATGCCACAGTGGGGAGGGTATTGTCCCCTTCTCCCCACCATGGGCCAAACGCCACCCAGGACTCTTCCTGCTCCTGGTCCCTGGAGGCACCTAAGGGCCAGAGGCTGCACCTGCACCTCGAGAGACTGGCCTTGGGATCCACTGACAGGTCAGGGCATCTATTAATGGGTTTTATGGGACAATGTCTCCTCTGAGTCTGCAGTGACCAACCTGGTCCACGAATCTTTACTTTAATAGGCACTCATTTTTGTTTTTAAGAAAACATGTGACAGTAGGACAAATAGAACGGAACATGGAACAAACAGTTGTTGAAGGGTTCACAATCATATAGTCTTGTATGTTGTGATTTGGCACCATACAGCTTAAACTTTTATTTTAGCAATTTGGAATTATTTTCCTTGAACGCTGCTGTAGTTTTATTGTAATAAAGGAGTATCTAAAAATAGTATTGATCATTATGTGGTGATCAGTATTGATATTGTGGCATCATTTCAATCAAACCAAAAAAGCTTAAACTGGAGTAGGTCAGCGAAGTCTGAGTGGTAGAGAGAGAGAGAGAGAGAGAGAGAGAGAGAGAGAGAGAGAGAGAGAGAGAGAGAGAGAGAGAGAGAGAGAGAGAGAGAGAGAGAGAGAGATAGAGAGAGATAAGTGAGCAAAGGGGTCAGTGTGTGTGTCATCATTAGCTATCCCTCAGGTTCGAGGAGTATAATAAAGAAGCTATGCTATTCTTCTACAGTAATCAAACGCTTATAGACATCAGTTTGGCCCGGATGGAATGTGTTTACTAGCAATTTCAACTCTACTAATATTATGTTGGGAGGCGGCACATCATTTGAAAAATTCTCTATGCAGGAAAACCTGGACCAGCCTGTCAATAATCTGAATATCTTTAGTCTTTAGTATCTAGGGCAGCAGGGCTCCATCTGATTGGCCTCATACATGTATATTGACATGCAGAACTTGGAACATGAAAGCATTTAGCACAGTTCAAGCAGCCTTTTGCGATACTTATATCGTGCATGTCGATATCACGACAACGATAAATAATAGATATATCGTGCAGCCCTACTTTGTAGTAAAACATGAGGACCTACACTGAGGATCCTTCCTACTGGATCTGTGACAGTTATATCTTCTTAACTAGATCTTTCACTGGTTTCCAAATTAATGTGTGCAGTAAAATTTCTCATTTTACATCTCCAGAGGATATTCGTTTTCCTTACCTTCGTTGAAACGATTGACTAAATATGTAAAGATAAAGATGTTAATTAAAACTTTTATTCACAAACATATTTGCGAAAAGGAAAACAAAAACATGAGTTTAACTCATACTGAAAAGAAAAAGCGATAACAAAGCAAATATTTTTCTTCTCTAACATCGATAATATCAACAGGCCATGGAAACCTAAACCTAGTAACCTAAACCAACATGCTCAGCAGTTGGTTTTTCAAGGTTTTCCCTTTCACATGCACTCATGCCTACCATCTTTCCATCCCTGCAGGCTGGTGTTGTGGAGCGGGCTGGACGCCGGCTCTGTGGTACTGTTCGATTCAGGGCGCGGTGGACAGATACCCTTTGAAGGAGTGATCAGTGAGGGTCCAGCCGTGAGGGTCCAGTTCATCACTGATCAGCCTAACCACAACACAGGATTCAACATCCGCTATGAAGGTATGGAGGCTAAAGTAGACACAACAATTATCTGTGTATTTCTGCAGCACAGTTTATACATGAACTGATACATTTGTAGAATTACTGTATGATTATTTAAACATGATTATTTCTTGAGATGACTGCAAGGCTCCTTATATTTTTGATCAAGAGGATTCTGATTGGATAGCCAGGAGACACAGTCTGAGCTAATGACTCCTGGCAGTGTTTGATTGTGGACACGCCTATCTTCACCAATAAAGAGAAAAATAAAAGCTCACCAAGGAAACGTCTTTGGAATTAGAATGATATATATTATCTATTAATTTATCAGTTTGTTGAGGTATCACAAAGGAAATTCAAATGAAGAATTTATTCAAATAGCCATACGGAGTAACTTCAAAGACATATAAGCTATGTGTCTTTTTTCAAAAATGTCTCCTGCAGCTTTTGAGCGTGGCCACTGCTATGAGCCGTACCTCCAGAATGGAAACTTCACCACCTCTGACCCTTTGTATGGGGTTGGAGCTGTGGTTCAGTTTACGTGTGACGCAGGCCACTCGCTGGAACAAGGCCCCCCTGTTATTGAGTGCATCAGTGCCAGGGATCCATACTGGAATGACACAGAGCCGATTTGCAAAGGTAACACTCAAAGGGATGAAGAGAAAATAAGCCAGACAATCTTTTAACCTTTCTTACATTGTTCTCTGATGTTTGTATGTATGATAGTTCCAAGTTCAATTAAGGTAACTCTCTCAACTGCAATGTCTTGAATCACTGGTGTCAGCATGATGGATGCCACTTGTTCATGGGGCGTGAGACTTGTTGGTGGCTGCTGCAATGGTGGAATGTTTTTCGTTCACAAAATACACCATAAGTGTAAAAAGAAGAGCAGTTCTTCAAGTCAGCAGAAATAAACACACCTTCTTAGCAGAGTCTGTATTCGTATCAGTCTTGATGCCATGGTGACATTGAGCTCAGAGACAGTGCTCCGTTGACCTTGCCGTGAAACATACAGACTCGACCTGATGATGGAGGTTGTGGGCACTGAAGACACTACTCAAAAGAAACATCTCACTTTCGCTGCATGTTTATTCAGATAAAAAACTGAAAAGGAAATATTTTTTATCTAGATTGAATATTCAACGCAAGATTCCCATAATTAATCTTTAAAAGCTGTTTATGCTCACATTTGAACCCACTCCCACAACATTTAGTGAAAATGAATGTCATGATTTGTGAAACATATACACTTAAGTTTTCATTTTTTCTGACAGTCCCCTCAACTTTTAAACTTATATGTTTTATTTATGAAATGCTATATTAATTAACAGCAGTGGGAAAGAAAACCAATGACTGTAAGAATTTGGTTTGACTCCAGACTCAGAATCCGAATTCCCCTGGTTGAATTCATATTTGTAGGTTGTGTCTCTATGAACTTTTTCTGTATTAGACCAGACCAGGATTTACCCTGAATCCTGGTAGCTAAATCATAAACCATAGTAAAGTTGAATTTTGGTGTAATCTCTACACGTTAATAGTTTACAGGGGAAAAAAGGATAATTATTATCCATGCGCACAAAATCCCTTGATTTCTTTTCCTGTCTTTATTTCACAAACTGCTCCACAAGACTCAGCTGAAATCAAAGCTGGATTGCAGAAAATTGAACTCAATGTTTGTACAAAAGCAAACATATTGATATGAAAAAACTGGTGAATATGATGCAGTCTCCGGGAATAGTTCGACACGTTCAACCCGCTCTTATTTGCTTTTCTTGCTGAGATTCACATACAAATTTAACCTCCCGTCTGAATCAGAAGATAAAGCTCAGAGACTGTTGATTTAGTTTATCTCATCTTAGCTTGTTGTTTTGATTATCTTTAAGACTGAAATTAAGGGGAAACAGCTAGCATGGCTCTGACCGAAGGAAACAACACCTGTCAACAAGCACCACTCACTTCCTTTGAATTAAATGATATGCTACTGTTGTTTCTCATTCTTCAGTCTGTCCCCCTGTCTCTCTGCAGCACAGTGTGGAGGAGACCTGACTGGTCCAGGGGGCGTGATTCTGTCTCCAAACTGGCCAGAGTGGTACGGAGAGGGGGAGGACTGCAGCTGGAGGATACATGTCGGGGAGGACAAACGGGTGCTCCTTGATGTACAACTGTGAGTTAACGTCAACCCACATACTCACATCCCAACGTCTGCTCCGATTCAGAGTTTGTCCCATCCAAGGGCCCGATGTTGTCATTAAAACTGTATGTGAGGAGTTGTGAGTGTATAGGCTCAATATGTGTGTGTGTGTGTCGGGGGGGGGGGGGGGCAGCACTCTCTCCAGATGTTGTGCATATTGATGTTTCTGTGTTCCTGCTCATATGCACTGAACCATTAAAGTCAAACCCTGACAAGGTTGCTGACATCTCAGACAGGTCCAGTGTAAATCTAAAGTAAACATAAGTTCATAAGTTTAATTTTAATTTGGGAAGTCACGCTGAGAAGATCTGGTTTAGGATCACTGCACTGCTAAATGTCTTATTAGTATTTTTCTGACTGAAAGCACATAACCATAACAGAGTTGAGGTATCAAAGTAGAAATCTGTTCTGTGTTTACCCAGCCAGTAAAAGCATGAGGGAGCAGGGCACAGTGAAAAGGATGGATCAAATCAAAAATTCTCTTCTGAGCTGCCTCCTGATAATTCAGAGTGAATTTATTCCAAAGCAGATGAGCTCAGTGAGTCAAAATATTTATGTTGAAGCAGTTAAATAACCAGCTTCAAGGCAGCATGAAGGACATGGTGGAGTAATAAGACTGGAGATGTAGGAAGGAGCCTATCAGTTTAAAGGCTTGCAAGGCAGAAAGGGGTTTTTAAAATAGGCCCTGGCTTGCATCAGGGGCCAATGTAAAGACAGATCAGGACAAGTCTACTGTGATCAAAATGCTCCAAGAACTCTTGATGCTGTTTTGGAGAAAAGTATATCGCAGTTATGAAAGCTTTGACTATATTTCTGTAATAACATGGGCTGCTAATAAAATATTCCATTCAAATCTAATTTGACTCACATCATCACGTCACTATGCCAATATGTCCGTATACAGATCCACAGATGTATATAGATCCTCGGGTGATGTTCCCCCCCACTCAGTTTTTACTTCATACTTTACTCATTGGCATTAAGTTTAAAGCTTTTCATCAAGTGAATGACTTATTTTCCAAACATATATTTGAATTATTCACATTCACTTGAATACAGCCCAAAAAGAATGTAATGGATTTTTTGCCATCTAGAGGTGTGTAATTTAGGACAATGTTTTGTACAGCTTCATCTCACAACATAATAAATAAGATATGTGTAACAAATCACAGTAAATCAAAGGCATGAGTGCAAAGATTAATTAAACAACCATCACCACATTTCAATTCTACTTGGCCTACATCATTTAAAAATTAATCCATTTATTAAACTAATTTTATCTGATGTATGTAATGGGTCTGACAAGTGTATCTCGACTCCCTGCGAGCACCAATCTAATTACATACTTCAGTTCTTCGGCATAAATATGTTGCATCATATTTACAGATATTTAAGTATTCCAAACCTTGCACGCTTAGACAGCCTTGAACACGTCTCGGTGCCAATAAAAAAATGTCTGTCTGTACACACTGTTGAACATTCTGCCTGGAGATCAATGCAGCATTTAGCCTTTGAGGTCATTTTGTCCTCCACATAGTCGGCTGTCAACATGATTACTCTGAGTCATCAGAAACTGATCTCTCCCTCTCTCTCTCTCTCTCTCTCTCTCTCTCTCTCTGTCTCTCTCTCTCTCTCTCTCTCTCTCTCTCTCTCTCTCTCTCCCTGTCGTCAGACTTAACATCAGCGACAGTGACATGTTGACAATTACTGATGGAGATGAAGTAACCACACGTATCCTTGGGCGTTACGTGGGAGGAAGCAGCCCCTTCAAGCTCTCCTCCACAACCCCTGACCTTACTGTCACCTTCCACTCCGACCCGGCAGGGCTCGTCTTTGGAAAGGGCGAGGGCTTCATCATCAACTATATGGGTGAGAGTCTGGTGATAGTTACAGTTTTATTATTTTCAGCAAAGCCTAAACAAACAAAACAAAACCTCATAGCATTCCTATGAAGAATACGGTCCAATGTAGAGAGGCTGACGGGCTGGACGTTTCTAAATGTATCATGGTCAGCCAGGATCCTAGTTTTTTTTTGTCTGAGTGAGATAGCGTTGTTCTCACGAACCATATCTAGAATTTCAGTTTCCTGTTCGGCTGGAACTGTGGGCGGCTGAGGTTTGGTTGGACCCTCTGGCCAGCCTACCTCATACTCAAACCATGGTTGAGCAAATGGTCTACCACAGTGGCCCGAATCTCATTAGAGATGACCATTCTCCTTCTTCTTTCTCCTCCTTCTCCTTCTTCTTCTCCTTGTCCTTCTCCTCATCCTTGTCCTCCTCTTCCTCTTCCTCCTCTTCCTCTCCCTCCTCTCACTCTTACCCCTCTCCTTCTCTGGTTGTCCATATCTTCCAAGTTCTCCATTGTTCATCAATCAAATCAAAACTCTTTGGAGTGGAGCACCATGTATTCAGAGATATAAATAACCAAATGTCTCTTGATCCATGCAAACATTCAATCAGGGTACATCTCAAAACTAAGATGCTACAAGTAAATGCACTTGATGTAGGACTCTTGGCATTGTCCCATAATGCAATTCAACCACAGTTTGGCGTAGTAGTAATGGCTAACCTTGTGCCTTGATCTTTTCATTGGATCTTTTGACGAAGTTACAAGATATATCTGAAAACCCTTACTTTAATTCAGTCCCACCCCCCTTCAATCAAATTAAAATTTCCATTTTTCATCTTCCCTTTTTTCCCCCTCTCATCTTTATTTGTCTTTTCTTTCATTTCCCTCTGCCCTTATTCAATCACATCACATTTGTTTCTCCATCTTGCAACTGTGCCTCATTCACACACAAGCCCCAGACTTTCACAAGCAGCCAAATACGCTCAGTCGCTCCTTCTACACACAGTAATCTGCTGGGCTCCCCATATCCAACACCTGACACCAATTTAGAATCGCACCGAGACACACACTGTCCAATTTACTTGTCATCCTCCTGACACCACAAGCTCTCACAGGTTTCCCAGAGGAGTAAATCAAGTAGACCCAGCATGAATATGTGGGCTACTCACTTTATATACCTGTGTGTGTGTGCGTGTGTGCGTTTGCGCGTGTGCGTGTGTGTGTGTGCGTGTGTTTGTGTGTGTGTGGGTTGAGAATAAATTACCCATCACACACATTCAGGCTTCACGGAGGAGGAGAACCAAGTCAATAGAGAATGAATAATTGATCCAGGAACTTCAACTTACAAATCCCTGTGGGCTTATTATATTGTACAGTGTAATGCAATACTGTAGGCTGTCCGATCAATCATCAAATATACATATGCATACACGTGCACACTAGTCCCAACAGGAGGCTTCTTATTTCCATGTTTCTCGAGGCTATAATGATTTTTTTCTGTCACAGTGTAAATTGTATTAATGTTTTGTATTTTTCTTTTTGGCACGGTTTGCAACTGGAAGCAGTGTGGTTGTCTTTTTCTCTTTTTCAAGACATTGACATCCACAGAACAATACATATGCCAATTTTTTTATGAATGGGTAAAACAAAAGAAATCTGTAGCTGATTTCGTCGATTAATCAAGCACATAAATCATCATAAAGCCTATTATTGTCCTTACATAATAATATTCATATAGCAATACAGAGAAATAAACAGATTGTGCTTAAAGTACTTAAGGCTGGAATCTACAGGAATCTCTTGTAACATGGAAGGATCATATTATATTAAAGTCAGGCACTCTATTGAAATCTGCATTAGCTTAACATGGGACAGCTCACTGATGATTTGAACTTCAATGAAGAGGAACCAATGGGTGGTGAACAGTGTGAATCAATTCAGCATTTCAAACAGTAGTGCACCCAACTGCCAGAATGTTGTGGGGTCAGCCTTGTATTTTCCATTTGAAACTCTGGAGGCGTATACACGAAGGTTCCTACAATGAAAAAACAAAGGAGGAGGAACAGGCACTGATTTTGAAGACAGTCATCACTTAAAAAAAAAAACGCACTCAAGGGCCATAGGAGCCACATTCACTGAGGATGTTCTCTGATTTGATATCACGATGGAAGACTCCCTTAGAGTACAAACCGAAGGCTGGCTCCACCAGCTGCTTCATGATGATTTGAGACCAAAATAAAGAGACACACAGGAGTTAGAGCGGTAAAGAAGGGACTCTGATGTGACACTGACAAACAAGGTCTATGTGGTGGCTTGTTTGGATCTTTTGACCAGAAATCACATGTAATTTTGTCCTGAACACTTGACCTGAGCACAAGATCTACTTAGGTCCAACTACTATATCAAACAGTAGCAGTACTTTTTCCAAGATGCGGAATGTGCCTTCAAGTTCAACCCTTAAAGGGGACTTATTATGCCCATTTTACCACAGTTGACATGGTTCCTTGGGGTCTTAATGAAATGTCCGTAAAATATTTTGGTCAAAATACCACAAGGATCATTTAAAACAGCAACTTTTTACTCTGTCTAAAACAGCCCTCCTCAGATTGAACTGTTTTGAGTGCACGCCCCCCTCACCCCCGGTGAGCCTGGCTGCGAGAGCCCCAGAGCAGCCCTGCAGTGGGAGCAGTGGGAGCAGTGGGAGCAGTGGGAGCAGTGGGAGCTTGAGCTGGCGCAGCAGCAGCATCCTTCCACACTGTTGGGTCAACGTTTAGAGGTGTTCCAGGGGGTTCCTTGTTTATGTGGCCACTTAATCACTGACGGGTAGCAGCAGCCAGCTAACGCTAGCCGGGCTCCACCGGCTCACAAGCTAACTGGACCGGTGGAGCGGCTAGCGTAAGCTCGCTCGCCCAAGGCCATGTAGCGGGAAACCCTACATGGGCATGGTCTGACTAAGACGTTTTTTTCGGTCGTAATCCCATTCGACGCACTCTAGCGTATCGTCTCTGACATAGAGGAACCACAACAAATCGCGGGAGTTTTTTTTTTCAGAGGTTTTGGAATGGTAGACATGCCAGATACCCAAATTAACATGTAGAAGCACTACAAAAGTGGAATTTTCATAATATGTCCCCTTTAATAAAACCCCAAGTGATCTAAAAGAACTTGCTGCCACAGGAAAGATGTATCTTTCCCGTCAGTTGTCTGCAGATGTTCTTGAAGACTGGTCCACTGTAAGCCTGAATTAAACTGGATAACATTTTCAGAAGGCAGCTTCATAGCAAACTGTCCTTGTCAGCGTGGAATCACCGGGGGGTTGATATTTGAAGACCACCCTACAAAGATCAAATCCATCATTCTGCCACATGGTCAAGTCACTGCACAATAAGTCCATCAATCTTCCACACTGAGAAAGACTCCTCCTCACAGACAGCATGTGCCAGTATTCATGTCAAGATCAGATGTGGTGCTGTTCATCTTGTAGTTTTTTTACCCTTCCCTGCAGCCAAACCTGGACCACAAGCAATAACACGTCATAATGGAGCCATTAATCAATGTTTATTATTTTTTTCATTTTTCAGAGGTGTCCCGAAACGACTCCTGTCCAGACCTACCTGAGATCCAGAACGGCTGGAAGACAACATCCCATGTTGCACTGGTGCGGGGGGCTCACATCACCTACCAGTGTGACCCTGGATATGACCTGGTGGGAAGGGAGACCCTCAACTGCCAGCTAGACCTCTCCTGGAGCTCACAGCCCCCGTTCTGTGAAAAGAGTCAGTTCCCCTCTTATTTAAACTCCATCTACCTCACAGTTATGTTTGAGACCAAATATTTAGACTTTATTGTTAACTGATAACAAGAACTCGAAAACTCCCTAAGATGTTTTTGCTAATTTCAGTCACCTCATTAACGCTTGTGTACTGCTGCGGCCAACTCCAGATTTCCAAGCTGAGCTAAGGTGGATTTCTATTCAATGTTAGTACATGGTTTTCCCTTTATTTAAATTCTTAACTTAGGCACAACATTTAATTCAATTTGTCAAATCATTATTGTTACAAATTGTATTATTAAATTAGGGTGATGCAATGTCGACTCAGAGCAAGCAGCAGGCACTTGTTTTAAATCCCAGTTCGGCTGGGGCCTTTCTGTGTGGAGTTTGCATTTTCTCCTCCCCCAGTCCAAAGACAAGTAGATTGGGTTGGTTTGTTGGAGACTTTAAATTGACAGTAGGTGTGCGTGTGATTGGTTGTTTTCATCTGTATGTTGGCCCTTTCCATGATGGGACCACTGCCACCACCCTAATGGATAAGCGACATTGATACATGGATTATTGAATTATTATTGCTGATACAAACTTGTAAGCAGAATGTTAACGTTATAACTTCTTACAGTTATGGTGAAGCCAATTACTACTTAATATGGTGGCTGTAGTTAAATTTTAACAGTTTATCATATTTTATAAGCTAATTACATGTTCAAATCAAATTCTGTGAAACAAATTGATTTCTATCACAATCAGATACATATTCTGGAGTGAATAGTATGAATTTGAATCTCCCTCTCTGTATATAAAAGGGAAAAATAAACGAAGTAGAAGAACGTGAGACATTGTACAAGTAAAGTCAAGTTAGGTACAACTATGTTACACAAAATGTTGCCAACTGTTCACTGTGCAGTTGACCATCTTATTTTAAATGAACAGTCAATGCAAAGACAATACAACCTATGGGAAAAGTAGTCCCCTTTTAAATGGCATCTCCCCTTGGTGTGCATGTTCTGATAACACTAGTTTCCTGATTGTTATGTCTTTGCTTCTGCAAAAGTTAAACAAGGGAGATCAAAAGTGGATTCAAATCTGATTATTTGATTATGTGGCAGCCATCTGTTTAAAGGACATCCCTCCAAAGAGACTTTGAATAGATTGGAGCATGGTGCAACTTAGACACTTGCTGCTGACTAACATGCATACATTAAAATACAGGTTGCACCTATCAGGTTACTGTGGTTTCCACGGTCATATGGCATGTTAAACCTTAATCAACTCAAGTGGCAGTGAAAAGTAGCTGGGCAAAGCTACGGTGAATCATGCTGCCGTTGGAGGCATAATGGTGGAAGCAGCAGAAAGTGTTCACTTCCTGAAAGGACTTTAAATTAGTTTTTTCTTTATTATTTACCACAATGCAGAGGATAAATAATCGACTTCCCCAACAGCTTCAGAGGAAACATTTTTGGGCCTTTGCGTAATATATTTATGTTTTATGTATATGAAAAACAATATGTCACTATTCATTTCCCTGTTGTCTTTCCCTCAGTCATGTACTGCTCAGATCCTGGCCACGTGGAGCACTCCACCAGGTCTCTGTCAGATCCTAAACTTCTGGTGGGAACAACCATTCAGTACAGCTGCAATCCTGGCTTCATCCTACAGGGCGGCGCCACCATTACTTGCTATGGCCGTGAGCCGGGGACTCCTGTCTGGACGTCTCGACTCCCTCACTGTGTCTGTGAGTATCATTCAAAGCAGGGTTGAGTGTCATTTTGAAATGTTATAAATGAATGCAAATTTACATACGTAATATTTGCAATCAGTCCAATGGATTTTGAATAAGTAAAACAATCAGAATACTTTGTATTCCAACAAACGGATGCAGTCGTATAAATGAATCATCAAAATATTGTCAATACAAATTAAATGAATTATGCATATTCAGTATTTTTGTATTAGCTATTAAACTAAACCATTGGTAACTTTATGTACCGAGGTAATCAATCAGCCGATGTGCACTGTAGTGAATGCAGTTTAAACTAAAAGTAAGAGTGAAAGGAAAAGCGAAACTCAAATTAAACCAGTCCCACGTTGTTTCAGCAGCATTAGCTGGCCACTGAGAGGGAAACTTTCCTCTAAGCGCTGCCTCACATAAGATCTCTCTCCCCAATCTTTCATGTATGGCTCAACTAATAACTGCCCAACGAAGGCAAAAATGCAAAAAAGATAAATAAATAGAAAGAAGCTTGTGTGCTGAAGCTGTCCTGTGGTTTAACTTGCCAGTCTTGTGACTACAGAGTGCTGTCACCTGGGTGCATGGCAGTTAACTGAAGATGAGAGGCTCTTTCCCTGCTGCTGTGGATCTAACATGAGTGGGTTTGTGTGACTTCTTGCAGAAAGGAAAAAGGACTGGCTCTCTCCTTCCTGTGCTGACACAGATCACAGCAGCTCTGCATGCCAGAATCCCAGGACTGATGATGAGCGTGTGTTAATTATTAATGTTTGTGTGCAGTGTTTGATATGTAAATGCGATGCTAATGCACCATACCAATCAGCCCTCAACCACCTGGAGGAGGGGGTGGAGATTATCCCTGAGTCATGTCACCTCAGCAGGAGCCTGTCAGTTGTGTCAGTGGAGCTGTGACGCAAAACCTCAGATTTATGTTGAGGAACGTTGACGGCATCCATCCAGCTTTCTTCCTCTTTTTTTTTTTCTACAGCTGAGGATTCTGTTTCCTGTGAAAATCCTGGTCTCCCTGACAACGGCTACCAGATCCTGTCCAAGAGGCTCTACCTGCCCGGCGAGTCGCTCACCTTTGTCTGTTACCAAGGTTACAAGCTCATTGGAGAAGTTGCAATTAAATGCATCCTGGGAAACCCGTCCTTCTGGAGCGGCCCTCCTCCACTCTGCAGGGGTGAGACTTCTGCAGAATTTGGTGGATTTTTTTTCAATGTTTGTGGCATGTCAAGCAACCTTGTTTGCAGATTTCTGCACGTACCCAAGGGTTTTGGGTGCCCTTTGTTTGTTGATACAGATTGATCAGGCTCCTGTTCACGCAACTGACAGTTCGCTAAACTCCTTTCCCAAACAACGACTATCCAATCTTAGATCAGCATTCAAAGAGGTCAGAGAATGGTGGCCCTTTTTTCCCTTTCCAAGACCCAAGACACAAGAGCAGGGTACATGTGTAAGAGCTGAATCAAACAGTGTTTGAATCATCATATGGAGCATTTACTTAAAAGACAAACATGCATAGAGGAACTTATTATAAGTATTCATTAATAAATATACATAAGTATTGGTAAACTTTGCTTCTAGTATCAAAAGTAATGCAGGACAACATCTCCTGTCAGTTTATCTCTGTTCATGGCTGTAGCAACCACTGAGGCGGAATAGTGTGATTGTGAGGATTTTTTGTGAACAGTGAATTCAAAGCAGCCTTGTTACAAAATTGGACACTAAACATAAGTATGATGTCAGTTTTCATATGCACTGACTGACAGAATGATGTCTTGCAGCCAACCATGACTGCTTTGGCAACCATGCTTTGGAAGGTGAGTCTGTGTGTGTGTGTGTGTGTGGTTGTGTGTGTGTGTGTGTGTGTGTGTGTGTGTGTTTTGTGATCTGATACTGAGGGTCTGAAAGGACCACACAATATGTTTTGAGGACTCACAAGAACGCCTCAAACAACGCTTACATGTGTCTGCTCTGCCTGCATCAGCAAACAGCTGCCTGCCTAGTTCATTCCTATTGTCTGTTTTTTTTTGTGTGTTTGCCCAACAACCTGTCTATATTCATGCAGTCACCTGTAGAATCAACTAACGTTTGCTGAGCCATCCCTGACCAGACTACTTGCACTTTATTTGTTCTCTTGCCTTTAATTAAACTTGCTTCTTTCTGTTGTGTTTCAGTTGCAGAGGCGACCGCAGGCTCCACTCTGGATGGAGGGAACATTGCACTGGCCGTCTTCATCCTGGTCCTTCTGTTGTCTGTGCTGCTGGGAGGAGCCTACATCTATGTCACACGGTATGCTCTCTGAGCGCTTAACTTTAAGAACTAGTTTGGCGTTCGGGAAATAACACAACTTGCTGGCTTATAAGACTGATACAGCTTTCATATTATCAAGTCAGGGCAACTTTCAGCACAGAGACTGGTAAGGCTGAAATTGGTCATTGGAAACTGCTAATTTGACTATTAGCTTGACTTCAAAACCTTCCACCACACTGCTCGTAAACAGGCCCGGACTGTTCATTTTCATATTGCTGTTAGCGTATATGGAGTTAATTTGTTGGATATGCGCCAACAACATTCCAGACAAACACAGGATACGTGAGGCAGCTATCTTGATGATTTTATTTATTTAATACACTCTCCCTCATTTTGTCCATCAGGTGCAGGTATCACTCCAACCTACGGCTGCCACTTATCTACCCCCACCCTTACCGACAGATCACTGTAGAGACAGAATTTGACAACCCTCTCTACGAGACAGGAGGGGTGAGTTTCCAGCACATTTAACAACGCATTGTCCCTATACTCCAGATACTCACACTGTCAATTTTGCCTATTTCTTGTCCATCTTCTTTGTCATTCTTAGCAGGACACTCGTGAATATGAAGTATCGATATGAGAAGCCTCACAAAAGACATTTCTGACCCAAGACCGACCGCCTCGTCCGAACTCCTCATCCTCTCCTACCTCCTTCTCAGCCCAGGAGGAGGCGATGTAAATACAAATAGATGATGTCCAGTCCCTTCTGCCATGAGATACAGTGATTGATCCTGCTCTCTCCTCCTTTGACACAATGGTTTCTGACGACATGGTGGGATATAGGAGGGGAAACTTTGTAAGGAATGTGGACTGAAGGGATTCAAGCCCTTTTTAGTATTATTATTTTTATCAAAAGGAAGTGAATGTTTTAGCTACATTTCCAGATTATCGACAAAAAAGGATGTTAATGCGTGATTCCATACCCTCACTACTACAGCTGAGCTGCTAATGTAGGGAACATTTCCTACTGTGTCACATTAAAAACAGTCAGTGGGCCAAACACAGGGTGAATTTTACTGTGAAGCAGTCAGAGGAAATGAATGGGTGTGTGACTGTGATCGTTCAACCAAATTTCAATATTTTTGGCTGGATTGCTAAAGCGAGGGTCATTGTCTGTGACCGCCTGGTCAATCTTGGGAATTGTCCACTTTAAGTGTCTTGGGGATATATCAACAGGAAGAATGGATGAGACGGACTTCATTTTTTTTTTTTTTTATAACCACACAGGAGTCAGTTGTTCTTACCACAAAATTACAATAACAGGGATGAAATAATGGTGAGTGGCTGCCTTGTGCCCCTCCTAATCATTCCAACAAAGGACGTCGGTCTCCTGTCCCAGAACTCCCTCCTGCCTGCAGTTACCTTCAAGGCTTTTTACTCCAGGCGCTCCACTTCTGACTTTAGCTGTAGTAAATGGTATTTAAATCTATGACTTCAGGGGCCAGTGCAGTACTGTTGTCTTATTTCTCTCAGACGTAGTTAGATTGATGACCTCAGGACTGAACCGGCTGAGGACTAAAAAGGAAAATTCAAAAAACAAAACATGTGTTGTTGCAGATGTGGAGGTTGCAATGTGAATAGCATAACTGTAGTCAACTGACCGACCTTTGAGTGCAAGCTCAATCAACCCACCAGATGATGTATTTATTTTGATGTACTGTATATGTGATGTTTTATGCAGATTGATAAATGTACATTTTCATTATGACAAGACAAATGTCAACATTTTCCCTAAATAAATGGTAAAACTTGAATAAAAAGTACAAAACCTTCTTTGTAAATACTGAGGCCTTCAAATGAATTATTTTGCATCTTGTTTTTATTTCAGGGAACAAATTTGAAACTGAAATGTTTTAACTTTCATCACACACATTCAGAACTTAATTAAAATACGTGAGTAACCTTGAAATTTGCTTTATCCATCACAGTTAGAATCAAGTTTGTTTGTGCACCTATAGCGGCAGCCTTCTGTTGACAGATATATACTTTTCAAATTTATCTGCAAAAGCAGTTTTTTCAAACCAGCCTAATTTTAGCAGGTGAGTCATTTTAGAGATCGAGAAAAGCTGAGAACTGTCAGCTCATGAAGGGGATCCTTGATGTTCTCAGTGGCCTGTAAAGACATTGTTTAGAATTTACAATAGAATTTTTGGTAATTTGTCAGGTAGTAAATTTACTTCGATTCCGTTCACCCCTGCAGTTCAGTGCGAGGAGGGAAGCCTGAGTGATACCTGAGGAGAGGCCATGACAGAAGCCTACATGAGAGATTAACTTTAATTAAGGAACTGGACTATATTAATTTACTTTGGCAGAATTAAATAAAACGATTTAAACCAAAGATACTAATATTTATAAAAACTACAGATAATTTACAGATATGGACCTAGAACCTCTGAGCTGGGATATGTAGTCCTTCAAGGTATACAAAGGAGCTACACTACGCTAAAGTAACCATACAACACTGGGCATCATTGTATTGTTCCTAAAGTAGATTTTAGCTAGGGCTTCTAGTCAGCTGCACTTTTAAAGCAACAGAAATACACTGGATATACTTATATGTCTGTCTGTCTGTCCGTCCGTCCGTCCGTCCGTCCGATCTATCTATCTATCTATCTATCTATCTATCTATCTTTTCTGATGCCAGTGCTGTTGTCTTCCCTGATGAGTGGGAGGCAAATCTTGCCCTGCAGCATTTCCCTACCTCCAAACCACTTTATGTCCTAATGATTCCTTCTGTTGCCAACATGAATGCTTATAAGACAATAATGCTTCCTGCCATGATAGCAATTTGTTTCCACAACTTTCAAAACCTTCTGTATCTAATAATTGATTATTGCATTTGCAATATAAGCCAAAAGCCTCAGTCATAAATTTGAGTTTGCTTTAGATTTTCAGTATTGCTTTAGATTTTTACTAACTGCCTAGCTTTTATCAGGGTGAAATCTCTGTTTATCCCACGTTTCCTTTAAAAGAAAACACTCTCCGTATCCCCATAACAATATGTTATTATATCTGTGCTGAGAATAAGATACAATCATTTCAGATGTATTTTATGGTGCGTCCCTAGATATTATATAGTTCCACCGGGCATCCCTCCTGACCAGCAGAGTTAGCAGCTGGAAGATGGCCGCAACCTGTCAGATTATAACATTCCAGAAAGAGTCCATCCTCCATCTTGTGCTCCTTCTGTGGGGAGGTATGCAGATCTTTGTAAAAACCCTCATAGGCAAAACATCACCTGGGAGGTTGAGCCCAGTGATACTATTACGGAAATGATATCCTGTTGGGCTATGCCGTTCATTTGAATGCAGAAGGGAACCACCTGCTGCTGGGCAATATCCGCTGTAAACTGGCCAAGGACCTTCAACGGTCCTTAAAGGACCACAAAACGGCTCTTCTCAAGAAGAACATTCATCCTATGCAAATTATAAAGGCATTACTTTGCATATAGGCCTTATATATTTGGGGAGGAGAATTCATTTCTTTTTCTCTGTTTGGATTCATTTTTATTACTGCATTCTTACTTTTATTTATCATTTATCATATATCATTTATGTGAACTGAGAGGTAGACCAGGTGCTCAAACACACACTGAATCATCTGCTCACCTCTCTCTCTCTCTCTCTCTCTCTCTCTCTCTCTGCTGACGTATCTCAGCCGCTATAGCTTAAACCTGACGCCACAATATTAACACTGATCATAACATATAGCAGTGTTAATGTGTAATGATCAGTGTTAGATTCTGTACCTTTCTTAGATGAGCAAACTCTAACTTCAGAGCTGCGCGTGCATTCACCTGGATGTGCCGTTCTCCCTCTTGAAATTGGAGCCAACTTGGATTCTGTAAAGCTAACCGTCTATCACTGGGAGTGAATCGAGTCCACCAATCACAAGAGTTTACATATTTATAAAAAAAAATATGCCATCGGAGTAACCTCGACATTGTGCGGTTCTACAAGGTTCGGATGTGTTTACTATAAATTTCAGTATGTTGGTGCAGTGGAAATTCCGTGTCGGCTGATTTGACCACAGAGATGTGAGTTCCGGCTGGCTTGACCGCAGTTCCGCCTCGGG
Source organism: Platichthys flesus (assembly GCF_949316205.1). Taxonomy (NCBI): domain Eukaryota; kingdom Metazoa; phylum Chordata; class Actinopteri; order Pleuronectiformes; family Pleuronectidae; genus Platichthys; species Platichthys flesus. The sequence goes on along the minus strand of NC_084963.1, from coordinate 18,793,514 downwards.
GCAACAGCATTGGCTGAAGGAGGACATCGGGGAGGTCGCAGCTCTCTTTTCGGGTCCCTCCTGATGTTCTCTGACATCCTACCTCGGCGTTGTTGGTGGACACAGAGGCCCTGCATGGAGCGAACCTGCCACTCTTTAATGCAGAAGGGAACCACCTGGTGCTGGGCAATATCCGCTGTGTGCTGGCTGAGGACCACAAAATGGCTCTTTTAAGAGCCACCCCACCTCTCATGAAGAACATTCATCCTATGTAAATTATAAGGGCTTTGTTTGGATTCAAATGTACTCATAAAAATAGCTCCATGAGTTTGAATTAAAAAAAGTATTTACTGAAATAAATAAGAAAAAAATCAACATGGCAAACTACCATTTTAGATTTGAACCAATAAGTCCACTGTTGCTCTATTGAAGTTTAGTGTAAGTTCAGTGAGGAAGACTTAAGCTGCAGACGATCAGCTGATCGTAACGGAGCACTTAACCTGCATAGTGATCAGCTGATTGTGGATGTTCCTAAATGTCCAATCAGTCTGGCGCGGTCTTTCAGCAAATCATTCAGCACCTGTCAAACTTTAAAAATCCCTTCTCTTCTCTTGCGCAGTCAGGCATCCTTCAGTGACACGCATAACCCCTCCTCTACTCCAATCTCATCCAGTCTCCAGTAGGATACGACCTCAACTGATTATATGCCTAATCTCACGCCACGTTGGCAGCAATCATGGACCTTGATGACGGATCCCAAAGTGTCAGTGGATCGTGATTACGGTGGCACCCAATCACGCTGGGAGCTGATCGCAGCCTAAGAAGCAACAAACTGCCTGACAAGATAATTATTAATCGTGGCATCTATTGCACCTCTGTCCGTCATGGAAGAGGGATCCCTTGCATGTGGCTCTTCCTGAGGTTTCTACGTTTTTTCTTTTTTAGAAAGTTTTTGTAGTTTTTCCTTACTCTTGTTGAGGGTAAAGGGCAGAGGATGTCACAATTGGCGAAGTCCAACAGGAAAATTCTCATGAATATTGGTCATCCAAAACTGTCGTTTGACTGAACCACCACCAGTGTCTAGACCCCGGGGGGTATTCCTGTTTGAAGTTCTGTTCCGCCCCCTTCTAATCCTGATGACATCTCACAGGGGTCTAATATGGCAGACTGTAAAACATTCATATCTTCTGTGTTTGCAAAATAAATATTGTAATTGGAAATCAAGTCTCTCCTGATTGAAATGTTGATTTATGTGCTGGTTTGTGCCGTGTTGCTATCATGACAAATGTGGGAATACTGTTGCCTGCTTGTCTTGGGTTTTCGGCAGTGTTGTGCAAGTTCACACCTCTCATGAACTAGTACAAAGTTCAGTTCATACAAGTAAATATGAATAGTTCACGTTCATAGTTCACCATTTAAATTCTGAACTAGTTCATAGTTCAGTTCATTTCATAGTTTAAGGTGGAAAGTGAGAATGAAAGACTTAACTTGTTTTTTAAAGGAAACTTTATCCATCACTACTCATTGCCTTAAACTGTACTTCATATGTATCAATTCCTAAAATATATATTTTTTTTATTATTGCTAATTTTTGCCTGTTTATTTATTCATATCCTGCAAACAAAAGGCACAACAAATCAAAGTGCTATGCCTTGCTATGAAACAAATCAGACCTTAAATTCTATCATTTAAATTTCTAAAATAAATGTGTGGACAGAGGACAAAACGTTTTTTGGGGGGTTTGTTTTATTTGTCTGCTGCATCTTTACAAAACGGCTTCAGTTAAATAATGTAGGCTATGTAATATTGTAAAAAAAACATGAAATTAAAATTAAATGAAACATGAAAATCAAGATGGCTATTTTTATCAGACAGCTTAAGAAAGGTAGGTTCTTAACTTTTCAGACAAAGTCCTGAAATATTACTTGGGAAACTTAACAAGTACTGTTAAGGTGGTGTCCTGTAAACGGCGTGGGCTTTATAGATAATTGGCTAACTTTTTTGAGAAAACCTGGTCTTGTTAGGAGAGACGGCGTTCATCCCACTTGGGATGGAGCAGCTCTCTTATCTAGGAATATTACTAAGTCTATAACATGACAACCCATAGTTGGGACCAGGAAGCAGAGCTGCAGTGCTAAACACTTCTCTGCGCTCCCTCTGGATCAGTCACAAAACCCCATAGAGATTGTGTCTGTTCACCGTCCGATTAAATTATTGAAATTAAACAATAATAGAGCGAGAACTCCACACAAAAATTTAATACAAATTAAAACAACCTCTGAAACAATACAGGAAACCCAGACTTTTAAATGTGGTCTTTTAAACATTAGATCACTGGAAAAAAAGGCTCTTTTAGTTAATGAAATAGTCTCTGATTACAACATAGATTTATTGTCCCTCACTGAGACGTGGCTGCATCCTGATGATTATGTCAGTCTAAATGAATCTACTCCCCCCAGTCATATCAATTCACAGGTTCCTAGAGAAATTGGGCGAGGAGGTGGAGTTGCTGCTATTTTTAACTCCAGTCTATCAATTAATCCTAAACCTAAACTCAGCTACAAGTCATTTGAATGTCTGGTTCTTAGTCTTCCAAGCCAATCCAGGAACCACCAACAGCCAATCATATTTGCCGTAGTTTACCGTGCTCCCAGGGCTTATACTGAATTTTTAAAGGAATTCCCTGAGTTTTTATCAAACTTAGTCCTAAAGACCGATAAAATTATTATTGTTGGTGACTTTAATATTCATGTTGATAATAATTAAGATTGCCTTAGCGTAGCATTTATTTCAATACTAGACTCTATTGGTTTCAGTCAGTGTGTGCACAAACCTACTCATTGTGGTAACCACACACTTGACCTTGTATTATCGTACGGTGTCGCAATTGAAAATTTAACAGTACTTCCGCACAATCCAGTTCTATCAGACCATAATTTAATAACCTTTGATTTTTCAATAACTGAATATATGCCACTAATAAAAAATTAATTTTCTAGATGTCTACCTGATAGTGCTGTAGCTAAATTTAAGGAAATAATCCCAATTACATTTAAACCCGTATTAGCAGTAGATATAAACAACAAATTCTTTAAAACCCTGAGCTCCATTGAGATCGACCACCTCGTCGATAGCTCTGCAGACTCATTACGATTAACATTAGACTCAATAGCGCCTCTAAAAAAGAAAAATGTCAAACATAGTAAATTAGCTCCGTGGTATAATTCCCAGACAAATGAGTTAAAACAATTATCAAGAAAACTAGAAAGGAAGTGGCGCTCCAGCAACAATGTTGAAAACCTCATAGACTGGAAGAATAGTGTTAAAGAATATAAAAAGGCTCTCCACAAAGTAAGAGCCGCCTACTATTCAAAACTAATAGAAGAGAATAAAAATAACCCCAGGTTTCTCTTCTGCACTGTAGCCAGGCTGACAGAGAGTCACACCTCCACCGAACCCAGTATTCCTCCATCCCTAAATATCAATATCTTTATGACCTTTTTTAATGATAAAATTCAAACTATTAGAAATAAAATCAACCATCTCCTGCCCTCAATTGGCACTAATACCCTCCCAACAACAGAGATCTCAGAAACGGCTGAGAATCCTACCCATTACTTAGACAGCTTCTCTCTGATCACCCGTGATCAGTTTACCAAATTAATCTCAGGTTCTAAACCAACAACCTGTATCTTAGATCCCATTCCTACCAACTTACTTAAAGACATTCTGCCCCTAATTGATAGTTCGTTACTTAACATTATCAATCTGTCATTATCATCAGGTTATGTACCACAGTCTTTTAAAATAGCTGTCATCAAACCCCTACTCAAAAAACCCACCCTAGACCCAGAGGTTTTAGCCAATTACAGACCAATATCTAACCTCTCCTTCATTTCTAAAATCTTAGAAAAAGTGGTAGCCAATCAGCTGTGTGAGTTTCTCCAGGAAAATAATATATATGAAGACTTTCAATCGGGGTTTAGAGCCAATCACAGTACAGAGACAGCCTTGGCAAAAGTCACTAATGACCTTTTAATAGCCTCAGATCAGGGACTTGTGTCTGTCCTCGTTCTGTTAGATCTCAGTGCAGCATTCGACACAATTGACCATCAAATTTTATTACAAAGACTAAAACAGTTAATTAACATTAATGGAACCGCCCTTAACTGGTTTAAATCGTATTTTTCTGATCGCTCCCAATTTGTGCAAATTAATGATGAGTCATCTGTGCGCACCAAAGTTAATCATGGTGTTCCACAGGGCTCTGTGCTCGGCCCAATTTTATTCTCATTATATATGCTTCCACTAGGAAACATTATCAGGACACACTCGGTAAATTTCCACTGCTATGCGGATGACACCCAGTTATATTTGTCAATAAAACCTGAACAAAGTAATCAATTAACTAAACTTCGAACATGTCTCAAGGACATAAAAACCTGGATGACCCGCAATTTTCTCTTATTAAACTCAGACAAAACAGAGGTTATAATACTTGGCCCCAAACACCTTAGAGATGCATTATCTAATGATATAGCTGCGCTAGACGACATTGCCCTTGCTTCCAATGAAACAGTCAGGAACTTGGGAGTGATCTTCGATCCTGATTTATCCTTTAATAGTCACTTAAAACAAATTTCTAGGACCGCTTTTTTCCACTTGCGTAATATTTCAAAAATTAGACATGTCCTTTCACAAAAAGATGCAGAAAAACTAGTCCACGCCTTTGTTACATCGAGACTGGACTATTGTAATTCATTATTATCAGGCTCCAGCAGTAAGTTGTTAAAGACTCTACAGCTTGTCTAAAATGCCGCAGCACGTGTCCTGACGAGAACAAAGAGAAGAGAGCACATTTCTCCAATATTAGCATCGCTACACTGGCTTCCAGTTAAATCTAGAATAGAATTTAAAATTCTCCTCCTCACCTTCAAGGCCCTTAATAATATAGCGCCTTTTTACCTTAAAGAGCTGTTAGTACCTTATAAACCCGCTAGAGCACTCCGCTCCCAGAATTCAAGCCTACTTGTCGTCCCTAAATTCTCTAAAAGTATAGTAGGAGCCAGAGCTTTTAGCCATCAAGCCCCTCGGCTGTGGAATAATCTACCACTTTCAGTTCGGGAGGCAGTCACCATCTGTTTGTTTAAAAGTAGGCTCAAAACCTTCCTTTTTGATAAAGCTAATAGTTAGAGCTAATTAGTGCGCCAGAACGTTACTTGTTCTATTTTATGACACATGACACACGGAGCTTCTCTTTCCAGCTTCTCCTTCCTCTTCTCCATCCCTATCCCCCTTCCCCCGGAATCCCTTTGCTTTATCACCCGCAGATCCAGGGCCTCTGTGGCCGCACCATGGATTGCGGTTTGTGGATCGCGCACCGGGGGTCGCGGTGTTGGATCCAGTGTGGCGGATTCTAAGTCATGTGGGCTGATCGTGGTGCTGGTGGCGGACCCTGTGTCGCGTTGGCAATGGGTACGGGCCGTGGACCAGGACCGCGTGGTGGCTTGTGATGGGTCCTGGTGGGCGGTGGTGGACGGTGACTGAGGACTGGAGTGGCGTCTGGTCTGGATGGTGGATCGTGGTCTAGATGGTTGCTGAGCATGGACTGTGCTTGCAGCGGGACTGCTTGGCATGTCATGTTGGGGTTGTCCTTCGGGATGTCTACCCTCATCAAATGCTGCTAGAGACTTTGATTATTGATGATGTTGTCCTGCACGTGGCATCTATTGCACTTCTGTCCGTCCTGGGAGAGGGATCCCTCACATGTGGCTCTCTCTGAGGTTTCTATGTATTTTTACCCTGTTAAAAGGGTTTTTAGTAGTTTGTCCTTACTCTTGCTGAGGGTTAAGGACAGAGGATGTCACACCCTGTTAAAGCCCTATGAGATGAATTGTAATTTGTGAATATGGGCTATACAAATAAAATTTGATTTGATTTGATTTGATAAGTTAAATGTATTTGCACTTCTGCATTTAATCTTTAGTTTGACCTTTTACTAAAACCAGATGGACTCTGGAGATCCCTTGTTATTATCCTTATTATCACTATTATTATTATTCACCTTGTTATAAAGAGAAAGGTGATAAAAGGACAGATTTAAAAATGGTACAGATCTTCTCCAACTCTCCAATATTAAAAAGCATATTTCAGAAAACAGTACATTTAATTATATTCAAACTTTCCCTTATTTTTCCCTTATATGTGCAGTCTGTTCAGTTTAGTGGGAGTGGGAGAAGATTCCTTGGTGCCAATTTGTTTGAACAAATTCTTATTTCTAAACTCTTCTTGTTGTATAGCACACTCTATACCGATACAACTTAAGTAGAGATGAGACAGGAGACCGTGATGGAAAAGACGTGTGTACTTTACTGTGAGTTTCACAGGACAGAAAATAACCAGCATGCAATGCAGGTAAACAGTGGGGCATTACGGATGCCCTGAGGGAACAAACTTAACTTGATATCAATACACGACATTCCTCCCCCTTTACTTTTAATTCCCCATAAGTAAAAGTAATATTCACTGTATTGATTATTCTTTTATAACAGATCCAAACCTTAAAGAAACTATATTTTTAATATAACAGTCCCATTTTACTTTAACAATGTTTACAAAATAACACTCAATATATAAATAGATAAATATATAAATTAATATAATAACATTTCCTGAACTAGGGAAAGAGGGTAGACTGCCTCATTTCCCAGACTTAACCCTGGGGTGTATTCTGCCCCACTGTTGGAGGTTAGTCTCTAAACTACATGTTCAACCTGTCAGGGGGTCGTCGTTCTCTTGTGGGGTAATGACGACGTACGGGTAAGTCGACAGTCCCACTGTCTCTGAGTCTGATGATGGCTCAAAACCATGGAATGGCTCCAGTAGCTGTTCTGGGTTTGCCATTTGACCTGAGTCATCACTGAGGTTGGTTCCTGGCAACAGTTGATCCACGTGTCTCCTCCAAATGATGTTATCTGGTGTTAAAACTGTGTAGGACACAGGGCCTGTTTGTGCGACAACTGTTGCTTGAATCCACTTTGGACCTTTGAAGTAGTTCCGAGCAAGAACTCTCTCACCAGCTCTGAAGCTTCTGTCTTTCGCTTTGCTCCGTCTCTCCACTTGTGCTCTCTGTTGTGTCTGTACGACCTGCTTAGTCTTCAGTGGTCTCAGAAGGTCAAGTAGTGTGCGAAGCTGTCTTTTCATCATGGCTGACGCGGGGGCCACTTTGGTTGTAGCATGGGGGGTGTTTCTGTAGGTCAATAGGAAGGCGCTTAGGCGCTTGTTGAGCGTTCCGTTTCCTTGTGATGATTTTAGAGCTTGCTTCATCGTCTGCACAAATCTTTCTGCTAGGCCATTTGTGGCGGGATGATAGGGAGCTGACTTGATGTGCTGAATTCCGTTTGCTTCCATGAATGACTGGAACTCTTCAGATACCAGTTGGGGGCCGTTATCGCTAACGAGTTGCATAGGTAATCCAAAGCGACTGAAGATGGACCGTAGCTCCTCGATGGTTCTCCCTGATGAAGTGCTCTTCATTATGGCGACCTCTGGCCATTTGCTGTGTGCGTCAACTATGACTAAGAACATACAATCCTCCAGTGGACCTGCAAAATCTATGTGAATTCTCTGCCAAGGCTCCTCTGGGAAGTCCCATGGGTGTAGTGGCGCTAGCTGAGGCATGTTTCTCATCTTTTGACATACAGAACCTGACCTGACCCTGTCTTCGATAGCTGCGTCTAAGCCTGGCCACCAAAAGTAGCTGCGCGCCATCTCCTTCATTCGCACCATGCCACAGTGCCCTGAATGGAGTTCCTCAAGCACCTGCTTTCTCAGTGGCGGCGGAATGATAACTCGAAAACCCCATAACAAGCATCCAGCCTGCACTGTGAGCTCGTTCCTCCTCACCAGGTAAGGCTTTAGGCTGTCTGACAGCTCTCTTTCTCTCCCATGAGTGATGATGTCCATGACCTCAGACATCGCTGGGGTTAAAGTGTTAAAGTGTGTGAGGGCTTCTGAATGGACTAAGGCTCTTTTAGCTTCCTTAAAAGCTTCCTCACATCTGTCTGACCACTTCCACTGTGTGGTTTTGTTCAACAGTTCATGCAGTGGTTTTAACCTGTTTGATAGGTTCGGCACAAACTTTGCATAGTACGTCAGTAGTCCCAAGAATGATCGCAGCTGACTCACATTTTGTGGGGATGGAGCTTCCTCGACAGCTTTTACCTTAGATGGTTCCTTGTGCAGCCCAGCACCGTCGATAATGTGGCCCAGGTACTCAACTGAAGACTGGAAAAACTCACATTTGTCCGTCCGGACCCGCAGTCCGTACTCCTCCAGTCTCTTAAGTGCAGCGTCAAGGTTTCTCAGGTGCTCCTGTTCGTCTTTACCAGTGATGAGAAGGTCAGTATCTCAGTATCTGGTCCATAGCTCTCTGGAACAAAGCCGGGGCTGAGGTGATCCCAAAGGGAAGCCTCCGGTACCTGAACAGTCCTTTGTGAGTCACTATTGTCAACAGTTCTTGTGATTCTTTGTCAACATGCATTTGAAGATAGGCCTGACATAAGTCTATCTTACTGAATTTCTATCCTCCAACTAAACCAGCAAACAGATCATCAATGAGGGGTAATGGATACTGTTCAGCTGTCAGGACAGGGTTAACAGTGACTTTGAAGTCACCACAAAGTCTGATGGATCCGTCTTTCTTCATGACTGGAACAACTGGTGTAGCCCATTCACTAACACTTACTGGGTCCAGTACTTCACTCTTGACTAGTTTGTCTAGTTCAGCTTCAACTTTTGGCTTTATGGCATATGGAACAGGCCTGGCTTTGAAGCATTTGGGCTTACTGTTTGGTTTCACTGTCAATTTAACTGTTATGTCCTTCATACTACCAAGTTCTCCTTTGAATACTTCAGCATGTTTCCTCAATATTACTTGTAGGTTTATGTCCTCAACTTTTGCAACCATATGAATTTCCTGCCAGTTTAATTTGATCTTTTCCAGCCACGTGCGTCCTAGCCAAGCTGGCTGACTGCCCTTCACAATGTAGAGTGGTAGCTTTACCTTCTGTTTGTTGAGCTTCACTGTGACAGTCACGATTCCTCTCACTAGTACAGTCTCACCAGCAGTGTTGGTCAAGTTACTTCTAAAAAGTAATTAGTTACAGTTACAAATTACTTCTCCCAAAAAGTAATTGAGTTAGTAACTCAGTTACCACATTGTTAGAGTAATTAGTTACTCAGCAAAGTAACTGTGGCGTTATTTTTCATGTTTTATAACGCTGTTACGTTCTGTAACATCTTTAACGTCAAAGATGTTTATATTAACTGATTGAAGAATAAAAACACTATATACAGTATTTTAGAACATTTGGTATTTATTTGAACTCAATAGATTGCAGCATAGAATTAAAACATATAAAAATAAATATTGATGTGTTGAATGTGGCTAAATAGTGTGTTTATGTTTACGGGGCCGCCATGGTTTGCGGGCTCGAGCACGGGGATATGTGGGATTGATGTGGGTTTTGTTTAAATACACTTATAATACGCAACCTTTTTGTGTCGAATTCGTTTATATTTATATTTATTTAATTAGGGATCATCGGTCCAACCAGGGATCTTTTGTTTATAATAACTTGGTCGGGCAGCGCGCAAGGTACACAGCGGGTCGAGTCCGCCCGTGTCCTTAAAATTAAAAGCGTAGCGCATTTCCCCTGGGGTTTGAACAGGGTGATTTGTTACAACCGCACGCTTCATTCAACCAAATTGTAGTAACGCGCCACTTTACATTATCAATAACGATAACGGCGTTGTAACGATGACAAAAGTAATTAATTCGATTACTCCGTTACTTAAAAGAACTCCGTTAGTAACGCCGTTATACTTAAACGCCGTTACTCCCAACACTGCTCACCAGTGTACGTTTTCAGCGTGATCTTCGTTGGCTGTGGTGTGAGGTGATGTAGTTTCTCCTTGTATACAACCTCAGACACCAAAGATACAGCTGCTCCTGTGTCCACTTGCATCCGTACTGCTTTTCCGTCCAGTAGCGGTGTAACCCAGTATCCATGCCCATCATCTGAGAAAGACAAAACATGCACAGACTCTGTCCCTTCCGATGGGGTGTCACTTTGGTCTTCCTCTGTGTGTTCCAGTTTGTGCACTTTCTTTTTGTACTTCCTGAAGTCACTTTTCCTTTGTTCAGTATTTTTGTTTGACTGTCCATTTTTGCTTTTACACACACGCTCAATGTGACCCTTTTTGCCACAACTTCTGCAGTCTAAGTCTTTGCACCAACACTCCTCTGCTTGGTGACCTGGTTTCCCACAGCGATAGCATGGCTTGCCACCTACTGTTTTGTATCTGAAATCCGTAGACACCTTATGCACTTGGGTTGATGCACTTAGCTGCTGAGCATCTTTGTTTGCCATTTCCATTGAAGTACTCACTTCTATTGCCTTCTGCAATGTTAAGTCACTCTCAGTCAATAGACGTTTCTGGATTGTCCCACTGCACATGCCACACACTAACCTATCACGTATAGTGTCATTTAGAGAATGTCCAAAGTCACAGTGTTCTGATAATTGTTTCAGTACAGCCACAAACTGTGAGATTGACTCCCCCTCCTCTTGATTTCTCTTGTGGAATCTGAACCGCTCAGCAATGATCAGTGGTTTAGGAGAATAATGTGCTCTTAAAGTAGCCACTATTTCATCATAACTTCTGTTACCAGGCTTTTCAGGTGTTACTAGGCTGCGCAGTAGGTTGAACGTTTTTCCTCCCATGACAGTCAAAAACATTGGCACAATCACGTCCGTTTTGATGCTATTTGCTAACAAAAAGTACTCAAAACGTTCTGTGTATGAACTCCATTGTTCTACAGATTCATCAAATGGTCCTATATTTCCAATCAGTGCAGCCATCGTGTCACTGTTACTCACTGCCCTTATATCTCAACCTTCGCGAAGAATCTCTTTTCTCCCGCGGCGCACTTTTCCTCTCCTGCTGACGTGCCGTTGGAAACCGATGAGCCGTTGGAGGCTAACCAGCCGTTGGAAGCTAACCAGCCATTGGAAGCCGATGAGCCGTTGGAGGCTAACCAGCCGTTGGAAGCTAACGGGGACGGGCCGTTGGAAACTTACGGGCCGTTGAAAGCTTCGAAGCTTCACTCTTCACCAGCTACCTCCTCGTCTTCTCCGTGTCTTCTCCATAACTTCTCCGTATTAAACTCGTACTTTTCACCGAAAATAATAAAACAAACGTGAGAACGTTTCTTCCTCGTCGCCAGTTTTGTTGTATAGCACACTCTATACTGATACAACTTAAGTAGAGATGAGACAGGAGACCGTGATGGAAAAGACGTGCGTACTTTACTGTGAGTTTCACAGGACAGAAAATAACCAGCATGCAATGCAGGTAAACAGTGGGGCATAACGGATGCCCTGAGGGAACAAACTTAACTGGATATCAATACACAACATTTCTCACAAAAGTGGCAGCTCTCTTGACTGATCTGGACCAGACTCAACCGATTGGACGTCTGACAAACTTTGGCCTCGTCCACGAGAGTAGCTAAATCATCACACAGGTTTTAGAACCATATCACATCGCAATCAAACACACCCCCACCATCACCCAGAGGGCCCAGGTTGACACCTGTCAGTCTGGAAACGCTTCCAAGGTCATTCCAAAAGCTGTAGGGCACCACTGAACGGCCAACTGTGAACGAGAGGAGAAACTGTGCGAGACAGCGGTTAATCTTCCGAGAAATGGTCATCCTGCCAAAATCTCCCTGAGCATGTGAAAGTATAAGCATGAAAATCATGAAAAAAGTCAACACGAAGCCTTTGTTTTAACAGTCAGCCTGCACCTCCGGGTTTGGCTTCGTTCAGCGTTCAAGAGACCACCACCGAGAGGACGCCGGAGACAATGAGTCGTGGAAGAGAACCAAGACAGAAACCACTGCAATAGCATAATTAAATCTAGAGTTTTAGGTTGGGGAGCTTTTAAATAAGCTGGCATCACATCTGATAAAAATATATTTATGAAGTTGGAAAGAGCAGTCCAGCATCTAAAGCCCTGAATTCAGTCAGATACATGGAGAGTATGCAACACTATGCACATTCCTGCTGTGTGTGTGTTGGTATTTTTGTGACGTTTGTGTTTACGAAATGGTCTCAGCAGGAGTCACCAAAGTGGGAATGCAGGTGTCTGTCAAAGACTCTGTGTTTCAGGTGGTGGTTGGTCCACAGCTGGGAAACTTTGTTTGGAGTAGAGGCTGGACTCTGAGTCTCACACTGTAACTGATACTAGGAATACAGTCCTTGAGTTCATGTGGATCTGATAGATGTGGAGCTTTTCTTGATTAATTATGTGTCCAACCCTCCGAGAGCTAACAAACTATCTAATCAACTTTCATAAACCAGTATAAATCATAAACAGCTGTAGTTATTACTCTCAGACTGTGTTGCAACTGTGACATATGCCTTCAAACAGTGTATCAACAGAGGCAGCTGCCTCTAAACAGTGTGGAAACAGAGGCAGCTGCCTCAAAACAGTATGGAAACAGAAGCAGCTGCTACCAGACAATGTGAGTTAATTGCCTCTAAACAGTCTTAAAACAAAAACAGCTACTTCTGAACAGTGTGTCATCAAAGGCAGCTGACTCTTTACAGTGTATCATCAAGAAGAAGAAGACACCGGAATGCGCCTCTACGAGCTACTGCTGCCACGATTTCAGTTTGCTCTTACTGAGAATGAAACGTCAAACATTGTCCAAAACAATTTTTATGTAGATTTTCTTTGTAAACTACAATTACCGTATATGCCATATTTCAATCTTCATGTAGTTATGTATGTGTTGAATTAACCGTGATTCAGCCGCAGGTGACAATGATTGAGTGGCTTCATCAGCTGTTTTGGTTGTTAGCTGGGCCTTAGCCTAATGATGTTAGCCACAGTGTTTATCACAGTTCAGCTCGTGATTAACTCAGTTAAAAAAACGATTAACTCATATTAACGCATGATATTAAAACCTAAGAAGAGAAACTCAATGGGAACATTAACTTTGTAGTAAATGACAAAGGCTGACTTCATGCGATCATTCTGTGATATGAACATGAGCTTGTTAGCATTAGCTGGTTAGCTTTAGCTGTTTGGGCAGCAGGCCATCAACAATGGAAAGCGTCTGGTTAATGTCGCAGAAAAACTGAACACTATTACTCAGTTAGGTTAATGCTGCTTTGTTTGGTACTTCAGCTTTTTTCATTTTCATAAATTGGATTGAAAGTGAGTTATTAAACATTGTCATGTGTGACTGTTGGCTTAGCAATATAGATGATGATTCAACATCTTGAACTTGTCTTTATGAGATGGGGCACTGTTTCATAAGCTCTCAATGATTTTGATGGCTGGATAAGTTTATGAAAAATTTGATGCATTTAATTAAATAGAAAATTGGTTTTATTCTAAAGTTTCACTTGCCTTGAAAGCTGTTGAAGGTTTATTATTCATTTTAACTGTGGCTCAAGCCCTTATCTAAATGAACTTTATTGACGACTCCTAACGCTTTTAAAAATTCCTTCAACAGTGTCAATATGTAGATTTGTGAAGACCCTGTCTGGTAAGACTATTACTCTGGATGTTGAACCGAGCGACACCATTGAGAATGTCAAAGCTAAGATCCAGGATATGGAAGGTATCCCTCCTTATCAGCAGAGGCTTATCTTTGCCGGCAAGTAGCTGGAAGATGGTCGCACCATGTCAGATTATCACATCCAGAAAGAGTCCACCCTCCATCTTTTGCTCCGCCTTCAAGGAGGTATTCAGATCTTTGTGAAGACCCTGACTGGTAAGACCATCACTCTGGAGGTTGAGCCTAGAATTTCAAAGCTAAGCTGATCTGAGACATGAAATATTCTGTTTTTTACATTAAAAGAGGAGCAAGCATGGAATTCCTTAAGATTAAGATTAATTTATTTATACCAAACACATGCACAGACATGCACAACACACTCATGCAATGGTAGGTAAATATATCCTCTGCATTTAACCCATCTGGTGCAGGACACACAGAGCAGTGAGCAGCCATGAACAGCGCCCGGGGAGCAGATGTTGGGGGAGTAAGGTGCCTTGCTCAGGGGCACTAGACAGGGTAGGGAGAATTCTCTTGGATTTTTGGACAGATCAATCCAGGTTCGTCTAATTACTAATAAATGGCTTCCTACTGTCTCCTGCTCTACCTTGTTTTATTTAGCCGATAGAATTACCTCACTTGTTTTGAATCAAAGTGCTGAAACAAATGTAACATTTGTTTGCTCTTTCCTCAGGTTTTTTGGAAAATGTAAATACAGAAGATGCCCATCGATCTCTAGAACCTCCTGAAGTTTTCAGATGTCTTGTTTGATCAGCATTCTAATACTGAGTTTTACTTAATTAAATAAATAATCTTCACAAAATGAAATGTTTGACTCTGATACTGCTGGTTATTCAAACAAGGTATTGAAATATTATTTTGATAATGGTATTGTGCCACCAGGTGCCACCAGACACTAACAAATCCCTTAAATTGCAACGCTGATATGTTCAGATGTTATCATGTGTTACTGCAACAGTGCAGCATGGTGTTTGTTTTATAATGGTCATGGAAGAGGTATATTCATATACATTTTTCACGTAGATATATTAACAATGCACTAACAACCCTGCATTCAAAAGTATCAAGAAGTTTAATAAATCAGACACTAACTGCACAGGACTGTGTATTAGAATCTTTTTTTCAACCAAAAATGCCATGCGCTGGTTAGGGGGTACTCGACTGACAAAAAAATTTGAAAGGGGGTACAATCACTGAACTAAGTTGAGTACCACTGCTCTGGAGAGGATGTGTCAATTACAGTATAATACAGCTCTCCATTATGGTTTATTGTTTTATTTGAAAAGTAACTGTAGCTGTTGTTAAGAAACTGCAATAGCTGAATGTAATCTAGTGGAGCAGAAGTATAAAGTGGCATAAAACGGAAATACTCAAGGGCAGTACTTGAGTTAATTTACTCAATTACTTTGCATCGCCGACTTGTACTGTAATTATCAAGCTGTATTGCAAACACTGCAATATTTTTTCTTTCCTGTAAATATATAATACAATAATAGATGTTTATTTCACTTTTGTCCAACCAACAGTTCAAATACAAATGTTTTTTTAAATCATCAGGGGTATAAAGCTATGTATATTTACTCAACTGTAATATTTGAACTTTGAATTTACAAATAGTTATTACGGTTCTTGTTCTTTACTGACTTCTTGGAGGAGCAGTCCCAACCCCCTGTTGGACACCATCCCAACACTGGGCAGCTCCTTCAGTGACAGACTGGCGCACTCTGTGTTATAGGGTGATATATCACAGGTTGTTCCTCTTGGCCTCTGTACAATACCAATTCACTCAGATACACAGACACCACAACCAATCTGGTTTATTACACTTATATTTACTGTATTGACCTTGTGATATACATACATAAATATACAACAAAATGTTTGTCATAAGCAGACATGCATGCAAACATTTATAAAGCAAATTTAAAAAATGACGTTTCTGACTTAATCAGATGTGGACCTCGGGATAGAACCCTGTCAGTGAAAACCTATCAAAACCTGCAGGTATGATGGACTTAGCTATCAAAATCTGACCACAGCAGTTTCCTCTATGTTACAGTATGTTTGGAATAGGGAGAGCGGGGTAATGTGGGACATCAGGTAATGTGAGACACCCCCTGTATCTAGGCAACCAAACACATTTGTGGTCATTTGACCATTATGTTTTCAAGCCCCTCCTAATCCCCCCTTGCCATGAAGGCGAAGTTGGTGCTGGTGCTGTGGACAGTATGTTTTTTCACAAAAATGTGTTTTTAGCATGTAAAAGTAAATTTTCTTGCTTTGAACTTAATCAACTGTTGTGTCAAAACAAATTGAATCAGGTAAAAAAACGTATATCATTCATGTTGGTGAACTTCCAACATATTAAACCATGTGATTGATGCTAGCTGAAGATTAGCCTGAATTACTAAGAGTTTTTTCTAAAACGGTGGCTGTGGGGTAAAGTGGGACAAATGCTGTGGGGTAAAGTGAGACAATATACGTTTTATTTTTAATGTCATAAACATTGTAGAAAAGCCATCATGCCAAGAAACTATACACCAGGAAGACAACCTGGGACCAAACACCCCTCGCAGAGATGGAGAATGCAGCCGCTGAGGTCATGCAAGGAAAGAAGTCCTTAAGAAAAGCTGGAAGGGATAGAAATATTGACAAGACAACCCTCAAAAGATTAATTTAACTATTACAACATGTGTTGTTATGGTAGTTATAAAGTGGAAAAAGTAAATGGATCACCTTACCCCGTAGCTGGGATAGAGTGAGATACAAGACCACTTTTTGTGGTGTCCTGTCATTTTAGTTTGTTAATTTCAGTCTCATCAGTGTATTTTCTGTTTCCTGTTTTATTTTGTAGTCTATGTCCCTTGTGTGTAGTTTCTATCTTCACTTCCTTTCGGTGATTGTCTTCCAAGTCCTCATGTGTTTCACCTGTGGTTAATTGCTTCTGCCTTCCCTCTGTGTCTCTATTTAAGCCTCTGTGTTGCCCAAGCCCTTTGTCGGTTCGTACTCGTTGTCTACCCATTTCCACACGTGTCAGATATGGTTTGTTTGTTCCTGCTGTCTCGACCAGCTTCTCCTGCTTCCTTGTTCTCTGTTCTCTGTGCGCTTTGTCGCGTGTTACTAGAGTTAGTGTTCCTGTTTTGTTTCTTTCTTGTTTAAAGCCTTTTTTATATTAAACACCTTTTTGTTTGCAACCTCTGCATCCTGGGTCCATCTCCTCCACCAAACCGTGACAGAACGAACCGACCAAACTATGGACCCAGCAGAGGTTAATTTATTTTATTTTGATTTTCTGGTGTCCGAGCTGGAGGATGGATCCCCAGACCCTGCAGAGACCCTGAGGGAGATCTTGGTAGTGGAGGCCTTGCTGAAGGATCGACCGTGGGAGAGCCACACCGTGCCATACCTCCCTGAGGTGCAGGAGAGGTTGAGGAAGCTTTGCAGCCATACAGTCCCTTCCTCTAACCCGTTTTTTGGAACCCGCCTGGCTTTTGGTGGACCTCGCAGCCTGCAGCAGAGGTCTGCGGTTGGTGGCAGAGGTCGGAGCAGTACCCCCTCATCTCTAAGGCCAGCTCGCAGGCACCACCCTCCAGCCCCAGCTGTAGTCCTTACGCTGGAAGCGGCGGGGCCTTTTGGGGACCCTGCAACCTCAAGGGGTTTCCCGTTGCGGACGTTGGAAAGGGGGGATCCACAGCAGAAGCCAATCCCTCCAGCAGCATGCTCACAGGGACCAGTCCCGACTGGGTCGCAGTCCCCTGCTCCGCGCCGGAGGCTCTCGGCTGACGTCCCCTGTGTTTTGGCGTCGAAGATCCTCACACCGGCGTTGGCTCCAGTACCTGCTCTAGTCCCTGCCCCGCGCCGGAGGCCCTCAGGTGATGTCACTCATTCTCAGATGTCAGTGGTCCTCACAGCGGCGCCTGCTCCAGCACCTGCTCCGGCACCTGCTCCAGTGCCTGCTCCGCGCCGGAGGCTCTCGGCTGACAGGTGCTGGAGCATAAGCCGCTGTGAGGACCACTGACGTCGGAGAACGAGTGACATCAGCTGAGGCTCTCGGCTGACGTCCCCTGTGTTTCGGCGTCGGAGATCCTCACACCGGCGTTGGCTCCAGTCCCTATGCTGTGGTGCTCAATCCATGTGGAGCCTCTAAACCCGGCCCTTGAGCGGCTACGGTGCAGTCTTCCTGAGACCTTTCGGTGATTGTCTTCCCACTCCTCATGTGTTTCAACTGTGGTTAATTGCTCCTGCCTTCCCTCTGTTTCTCTATTTAAGTCTCTGTGTTCCCCAAGCCCTTTGTCGGTTCGTACTCGTTGTCTACCCATTTCCACACGTGTCAGATATGGTTTGTTTGTTCCTGCTGTCTCGACCAGCTTCTCCTGCTTCCTTGTTCTCTGTGCGCTTTTTCGCCTGTGTTACTAGTGTTAGTGTTCCTGTTTTGTTTCTTTCTTGTTTAAAGCCTTTTTTATATTAAATACCTTTTTGTTTGCAACCTCTGCATCCTGGGTCCATCTCCTCCACCAAACCGTGACACTTTTTTTAAAAACAATCATATTTTCACTGCCCTATGTCCTAAAGACATTCTGATCATTTCCATTGCTAGAAAACATCCTGAATTAATGGGAAATGTGTAAATTTGACATATCATTTTAGCTTGCCTAGAGGGGCGCAAATGTAAAAAATGTCTCACATTACCCCACGGACGTAATTTGGGGGGGTGGACACAGGGGACATGTCCCCTGCGCTTTATCAAAAGGCTGTTCTGGTCCCCTGCAGTTGTCACCGTCCGGAAACCATGTTACGCTATGGTAAACAGAGACTCGTCAGGCACTAGGACCAAGCGGAAACGGCCGCTTGAGCCGAAGCCAGTTTGCTTTCGTTTAGACCTGCCCACAAGCTCCTCCATTGGCTCTGCATTCCTTGTGTGATTGGCCGTCCCCGCTGTCACTCCATCAGGTAATAAACAGCACCAGGACGCACACCGGTCTGCATGTTGGGGAGGAGGCCGTGTTAATCATCCGCTGTAAGTTGGGCGTTTGTTTTGCCTGGGCCACGTCAGCTGGAAGGATTGTAATATCAGAGGTTTCATTTACATTAACGTTTGAATCGGTGTGTGTGTGTTTGGTAATTAGGCGCAGCCAGGATGTCTAAAAAAAGAAAAGTGGACATAAGAGACTTCTTTCAAAGTCAAAGTGTAAGTTACTCAAAGAAATGCGTTACACCATCCTGCGACACCTTCACTGGCTCCCAATAAAGCAGCACGTCCACTTCAAGATCCTCCTCATCAATTACAAAGCTCTCAGTAATCTTGTAAAGAGTTTTATTGAAAGTGCTGATAAATAAAATGTATTGTTGTTAAAAAAAGGCGCGAAAATTTCTGGAGGAAAGCAGAGGTACCAGTTTCTATCAATTGCTCTAAAAACCCCATTTCCTAACTTTAGCCACATAAAATATATATGCAGACGTTCAGGAAGAGCTCAGGATGCTCACAGTGAAGCCGGTTCAATGATAGGAACTAACTACAGTTTGGCCAAAAATGCTTCGGTTTCAGTGGTTTGTCTCTCAGCGGTGTCAAATGTCACAGGAGCCGCTGCGGGTGACTGCTCTGCTCTGATTGGTGGGCTCCACCAGGCCCTGACAAAATTTCTTTAGAAATGTTCTAGTTGTTATTATTATTATTATCATTATTATTATAACAGTAGAGCCTCAGCAATGCAACGGATTTTAAAAAGCTTATATTTAATGCCAAAGAGATACACTTATTTTCATGTATTATTTTTTATGTTGAAAGGCAGCAACATGTTATGTTGTAAAACACTAACAATGAAAGATTTAGGGAAAAATACAATAAAACCTCGGATTACAAATGTGATTTTATACATCAATACTCATAATAATTGTGAAAAAAAAAGTTTTTTCCTCTATAACCGTATCATTAAAATTGATGAGAAGGAGATCTAGGAGGAGAGGCTGGAGGAGGGAGAGCAGGAGAGGCTGGAGGAGGGAGAGCAGGAGAGGCTAGAGGAGATAGAGGAGAAGAGGCTGGAGGAGGGAGAGCAGGAGAGGCTGGAGGAGATAGAGGAGAAGAAGCTGGAGGAGGGAGAGCAGGAGAGGCTGGAGGAGAAGAGGCTGGAGGAGGGAGAGCAGGAGAGGCTGGAGGAGGTAGAGGAGAAGAGGCTGGAGGCTCACAGGTGAGGTTGAAAGAATAAACATATGTGGAGGCTCACAGGTGAGGTTGAAAGAATAAACATATGTTAGTTATGAGATTAAACATTGTGACAAATGTTAGGGTGATGATAATCTGTATCAGAGCTTTCAAAGTTCAAACATCAACAACAAAGTTCAACGTCATTATTGTAATTAATTAAATTATAAGTTGCTCATAGATATTCCACCTTTTGTTATGTCTATCTTAGCTGGATCAGCAGCAGCCAGGGGTCAGTGGATGCTCAGGCAATAAAGGAGAACAAGGTGGAAGAGCAGGGCCAGATCAGATAACTCAGCCATATCAGCCCAATCCAAAAGAAATAGCGGTTCAAAAACTTGCAAACAGAACCCTACATTTCCAAGAGAAATGGTTTAAAGAATTTCCTTGGATTCATTACAGTCATAGTGTGAATGGAGTCCTCTGCTTTTACTGTGTAAAAGCATTTCAACTTGACAAGTCTTCACTGGCGAAAAACACTGATTCAGCATTTGTCTCTGCTGGGTTCAGAAATTGGAAAAAGGCTGTGGAGAAATTTACAGATCATATAAAAAGCAAGTCTCATAAGCTTGCAGTTACTACACATTGTCAAAAAGCAAATCCAATTAATTCTCAGCTTTCTAGTGCATTGGCAGCATCACAGCAAAAGGCAAGGGCATGCTTGATGAAGATCATGAGCTGTGTGCAATTCCTAGGCAGACAAGGCCTGGCTCTCAGAGGCAATGAATCTGAGGAAGGAAATCTTTCTCAGTTACTCAAGTTGAGATCAGATGATGACTCTGTGCTGTTCGAGTGGCTTAATTCACGTTCTTATGATTACAAAAGCCCCAAAAGAGATGTTGAGCAACTACATTGTCAGAGATATAGCCACTGAAATCAGATCAGAACCACAGTTGCAATACTCCATCATCATTGATGGAACACAGGACATAACTGGGACCGAACAGGAATCAATCTGTCTTCGCTACGTTGACCACGACCTAATTCCTCATGAAGTATTTGTTGGTTTATATGAAGTGTAGCTCAGAACTGGACAAAACCTAGCAAATGTAGCCAAAGATGTGCTGCTTCGTCTCAATTTGTCTCTCGATGGGCTCCGGGGACAGACATATGATGGAGCAGCAAATATGTCCGAGAATATGCTGGTGCACAGGCCTATCTTAGACAAGCACAACCACTGGCACTGTTCATACACTGTGGTCCTCACTGTGTTAATTTGATAACACAGGCAACTTGTGCAGCCTCATCTGTCGTCCGTGATGCATTGCAGTGGGTCCATGAATTGGGGCATCTGTTTGGACTTTCAGGAAAGTTCAAGACCATCTTCTGCAAAATTGCCACATCTGAACATGGATCATTTACCACTCTGAAGCCACTGTGTCCTACACGTGGGACTGTGCGAGTGGCAGCAGTCCATTCAGTCCTCAAACAGCATGAGGCAGTGTTGCTCAGTTTGGAGGAGATGGCTTCAACCGGTGGCTCAGAAACAGCTACAAAGGCAAATGGTCTCCGTGACAGATTCCAGAAAGGGAACACAGTGCTGGGAGTCCATCTCGCTATGGAAGTTCTTGAGGAAATAGAATGCCTCAACAAATCATTACAAAAGCGAACCATCACAGTTGCGGGCATGCAGGCTGCAGCACATTATGTCAAGACAGCTCTGCAAGAGAAAAGAACAGAGGGAACATTCCAACAGATCTTTGACAGTGCAACAGAGCTGGTCACCTCACTAAATAACAGCCCAATTGAAATGCCTCATATCTGCAGGCCACCGAAACGCCTAGCTGGTGAAGCTGCAGCACATGCCCCAGCAGCTTCTGTTGATTACTTCAGAAGGGAGTTCTTCCAGATGCTTGACACAGCAGATGTGCAATTCAGAGAGCAGTTTCATCAAACAAGCCTTGAAGTTCTTCAGAAGTTGGAGAATGTACTTGTAACTGGAAAAAGTGATGCCATTGTGGACCAGTATCCAGAGATCAATAGGAGGATATTGGATGTGGAGTTAGCCATGTTTAAGTCAAAGAACACCTACATGTCAAGCACAGAAGCTGCAGACATTCTGAGAAGCATGCTGCCTGAAGTCAGAGGTCTTTTTGATCAGGTGGAGGTCCTTGTGAGGCTGTTGTTGGTTGTTCCAACATCGTCTGCTGAAGCCGAGAGGAGTTTCAGTGCACTGAGGAGGTTGAAGACCTGGCTTCGCAACTGCATGAAGCAGAAACGCCTGAACAATGTGGCAGTTTGTCACATACACCAAGAAAGGATTGATGCCTTGGACAGGAAGAAACTCTGCCAGGAATTCATCATTGCCAATGACCGAAGACAACATGTGTTTGGAAGCTTCATGTAGCTGAGAAGCCGCAAATATACTAACTGAGGCTGGTGGATCTGTTAACCTCGCCACTGTGTGAAAGAAACAAAGAGATAACAAATACAGTGTTATCAGACAAACCGTGTAATTATAAATATACACCCTTTCACACCTTAATTGCCACGATCATCCTGTAAGACTTAACAAGACGAGAAACTACTATAACTGCCTAAAATGACAGTGGTTCTGTGTTACATTAATTTTAAATAAATTTGATCACTTGACTACTTACACTGAATTATGGACATTTTATTCAATTTCCCCCCACCTGTGATATTCCTGCCAGTTTGACCTGCCCACCACTGGGTAGTGCTATGTAAATGAGGTCTGTTTACCATATTTTCCAAAAATAAGTGTAAAATTGGTGCTACTGAGATGGAGTGAAGTTGACTAACAAGGTGAAACACAGAATTGGGTGATAATGTTTTGCTACATGCTTTACAACCAGACAAACCAAAAAAGGGAACAGTAAACTTAAAAGTAGCAACAGAAAACTAGAAGAACTACTAGAAAACACAGTGAACTGAAGAGTTTTATAAAAAATATTTGTGTCCCCCCCACCTCTGAAATCAAAGTTTCGTCACTGCATTACCCGCTCTCCCTAAGTATTGGTGATTTCTGAATATATTAAAAATTGAGGAAATGGACGTAATGTAAAAAGTGGAAGTAGTTTTAAAAATAAACGTCAGTTAATGGGAAGTAGTTCACAGGTGATAAATGTCTCTTATGGCTCAGCAGAGGATAGGCGACGCTGATGATTTCATCGATCTGATCAACCATGATCTTGGTTGTTTTAACCAATATTATGCTGCAAGATCTAGAATTGCTAATGTTAGCCACTTGCCAGCAAGACTTTTTTTTTCCCTGTGGACTAAACATGTAAATATAGTCACCTGCTTGCGTTGTCAAGCTCTAATGGATACATTGGATACTTTCATTTGACGCATTTGATGTCAGGTTGAAAGTCAATCAATCAAATTTTATTTGTATAGCCCATATTCACAAATCACAATTCATCTCATAGGGCTTTAACAGGGTGTGATATCCTCTGTCCTTAACCCTCAGCAAGAGTAAGGAAAAACTACTAAAAACCTAGCCTGGATGCCAGACGAACTTAGCCCCGCCCACAACCTTTCGAGGTCGGGAAGTTCGGTCTGGAGTTGCTCCGTTGGGGAGAAATTATGCCCGACCGGGCCAATCAAATTGTCAGGGCGGGCTTTATACGATGACGGACAGATGATCAGTAACAGTAACGTAATCAACCACGTCGTCAAAGTGCCCTTGGGTTGAATTCGTTTTCAACAAACATGCCTGCCGCTGGAGTGCTGAGATGTGTAGATGCTGCCATTGAGTCTGTTTTAGAAGACATCGACAGCGCATTAATTTTGAAAGAGGAACAGAGAACGTGGAGGCGAACACCGGACACTCAAGCGACGCTGAACCGCCGGGCAGTGCTAATAATATCACCCGTTGATCCAGTAGATTAAAAGCATATACTTACTTGTTGCTCCAACATTAAGCAACATGTGTCTTTCTTGGTGTTGTCTTTATACAACATGTTCCGAGGATCATACAACTCACTGTACTTCTCCACTTCAATTATTAATTTAATGTCATCCATGTTGAAGAACTTCGCTGTTTGCTCCGTTAAATGTCGGGTGTCGGGGGTAAATTACGTATTCTCCACTCAAGCCTATGTGGAGAATATGTAGCCCCCCCTCTTTCTCTCTTTTTATCTGTATCACTGCTTGTGTGGCTGTAGTGGATGGGCAGAGGGGACATGTAATAATGTCATTGGTCAAATTAAAACTCCAGGACAACAGAAGAGGACTTCAAAGTATGGGATGCATATTTGATAATTTATATCATATAAAATATGTCATCAATATCGTTTAAAATCATTTTTCAGTGTGTTTCCTGGTGCGATGCGCTCGCGTCAAGCGTAAAAAATAGACTGGACACCGAAACGATCGCTGCACGGCGCGAGGCAGCCTTGGTGCAGGGCGGTGCTTCAGCCTCCGATGTGACCCGCAGAAAGTTTTAACATGGGAGTGGATGGGAGCCAGCTGTTATTTAAGGCTTGGCACTGTGCTGAATCGTCCGGTGTGAACCCGGCGTTAGTAAATAACTCACAATACGTTGCTTAACATACGTCACATACTACGTTGCTCTGATTGGTTGTAGGTCTATCCAATTGAGCGAAGAGGAATTTTATTTCCTGGTCAGTTGAAACACGCCCCATAATCACAGCCCAATGGAGCGGTCTCAGACTCACATTCTGACTAGAATTTTGAGTCTGACAACTTCAGACTACTAAAAACCCTTTTAACAGGGTAAAAATACATAGAAACCTCAGAGAGAGCCACATGTGAGGGATCCCTCTTCCAGGACGGACAGAAGTGCAACAGATGCCACGTGTAGGAAAACATCAAGATTAAAGTTTTTAGCAGCATTGATGAGGATAAACATCCCGATCACAGTCCATGGTCAGCAACCAGCAGGAACACGATCCATCATCCAGACCAGACACTACTCCAGTCCTCAGTCACCGTCCACCGCCGCCCACCAGGACCCACCACAAGCCACAACCGTGGTCCTGGTCCACCGCACGTACCCAATGCCAACGCGACACAGGGTCCGCCACCAGGATCAGCCCACATGACTCAGAATCCGCAACACTGGATCCACCATCGCGACCCCCGGTGCACGATCCACAAACCGTAATCCATGGTGCGGCCACAGAGGCCCTGGATCTGCAGGTGATAAAGCAAAGGGATTCCGGGGAAGGGGGATAGGGATGGAGAAGAGGAAGGAGAAGCTGGAAAAATAAGCTCTGTGTGTCATGTGTCATAAAATAGAACAAGTTACGTTCTGCCGCACTAATTAGCTCTAACTATAAGCTTTATCTAAAAGGAAGGTTTTGAGCCTACTCTTAAACGAACAGATGGTGTCTGACTCCCGAACTGAAAGTGGTAGATTATTCCACAGCCGAGGGGCTTGATGGCTGAAAGCTGTGGCTCCTACTCTACTTTTAGAGACTTTAGGGACGACAAGTGGGCCTGAATCCTGGGAGCGGAGTGCAATAGTGGGTTTATAAGGTACTTATATCGACGCACTCTATCTTATAGTTTCTTACATAGAGGAACCACAACAATTCGCGGGAGTTGTTTTTTTCCAGAGTTTTTGGGACGGTTGATATACCAGATACCTCCATTAACATGTAGAAGCACTATAAAAGCAGATGATTTCATAATATGTCCCCTTTAAAGGATAAATCAGGATCGAAGATCACTCCCAAGTTCCTGTTCGTTCAACTGTTTCGTTGGAAGCAAGGGCAATGTCGTCTAGCGCAGCTATATCATTAGATAATGTATCTCTAAAGTGTTTGGGGCCAAGTATTATAACCTCTGTTTTGTCTGAGTTTAATAAGAGAAAATGGCGGGTCATCCAGGTTTTTATGTCCTTGAGACATGCTCGTAGTTTAGTTATTTGACTACTTTGTTCAGGCTTTATTGACAAGTATAACTGGGTGTCATCCACATAGCAGTGGAAATTTACAGAGTGTGTCCTGATAATGTTTCCTAGTGGAAGCATATATAATGAGAATAAAATTGGGCCGAGCAAAGAGCCCTGTTGAACACCATGGTTAACTTAGTTAAGGGCGGTTCCATCAATGTTAATTAACTGTTTGAGTCTTTGTAATAAAATTTGATGGTCAATTGTGTTGAATGCTGCACTGAGATCTAACTGAACGAGGACAGACACAAGTCCCTGATCTGAGGCTATTAAAAGGTCATTAGTGACTTTTGCCAAGGCTGTCTCTGTACTGTGATTGGCTCTAAACCCCGACTGAAAGACTTCATATATTTAATTTTCCTGGAGAATCTCACACAGCTGATTGGCTACCACTTTTTCTAAGATTTTAGACATGAAGGGGAGATTAGATATTGGTCTGTAATTGGCTAAAACCTCTAGGTCTAGTTTTTTTTTTTTTGAGAAGGGGTTTGATTACTGCTATTTTAAAAGACTGTGGTACATAACCTGATGATAATGAAAGAAACCTGATGATAATGACAGAAACCTGATGATAATGACAGATGTAAAATATAACACTAATCAATTTATTCTGTCAATTTGGTTTCCAATAGCTAGCTACAAAGAAACACAGTGTGTGCTGCAATACATCTTTAAATAGAGTTTTGAATGACGTTTTTATTGCTCAGCCTTTAGTTTGCCTTGATTACTTTTATTTTCGGTAAGTCATACATACATCCTACTCTCACTGCTGTAATGGGTTAGCCTACTCTATACAAATAAACTTGGTATTGTTCATCTTCAGACAAAACAAATCAGCAAGAACTGTTTTTAAATGCAGTTTTATTACGTGTTCAGGGTGTAACAATCCATAATGCACATAAACCAACATCTCTACCGTTTATAGATTCTCAAGAAAAAAAGAGAAAAAAAGGGACAAAAAAGAAATGTTCAGCAATTCTGAACATAGTCTCAGAACGGGTTCATATATTTATTCTTCACTCATTTTGGTTGTTTCTTTCGATTCGTGTCACTACAGGAAATTGGTTTCTGAAGAGCTAAGATGTTTAAGGTTGGGGAGCTGTTAAATAAGCTGGCATCACATTAGATACAAATCTATTTTAGCCCTGAATTCAGTCAGATACACGTATGGCATGCAACACTTTGCACCTTCCTGCTGTGTGAGTGTGTGTGTATTTTTGTGTAGTTTTTGTTTACAGAATGGTCTCAGCACAGGAGTCACCAAAGTGAGCATGCAGGTGTCTGTCAAAGACTCGGTGCGTTTTATATGGTTTTGGGTCCAAAGCTGGGTAACTTAGTTCGGAGTAAAGGCTGGACTCTGAGCCGCTGTCCGACTCCACCTGGATGATGACCTGGGGCACAGGTTGGTGGAGCACAGGCAGGTGGAGCACATGCTGGTGGAGCACAGGCTGGTGGGGCACAGTCTGGTGGGGCACAGTCTGGTGGGGCACAGGCTGGTAGTGCACAGGATTGTGGGACACAGACTGGTGGGGCTCAGGCTGGTGGGGCTCAGGCTGGTGGAGCACCGGCTGGTGGGGCACAGGCTGCTGGGGCGGCGGATGTGACACGATGTCTCCAAAGATGAGGCCCGTCTGGGAGTGTACAGGTGAGGGGGGGCAGGAGATCTTCAGGTGCAAGGTGATGCTGAGGAACAGTGGTGGGAACCGGGCCATGTTACACCTCTAATCACTATCAGACACACACACTCACACACACCTGACTAAAGCTTACACAGTCCCAATCATAAGTCCTGCAATTAATCCTCCATCATATATTTATATATATATATTTATAAAAATGTAGAGGTGCAAACTAAGTACAATTACTCAAGTGCTGGTGTACTTGTACTTCAATGAGGTATTTGTACCTTATGCAATTTGATTCCTTTACTGTAGCTATTATATTTCAGGGTTGTGCTGCAAATGAATTTTGTTCTGATAAACTGATAAAAAAAAATTGTTTTGTTCTGATAAACAAATTTGACGATTGATTAATCCTCTTAGTTATTGTTCAAAGAATCATGACAAATGTTCAAAGGTTCAAGCTTCTCTTCTTTTACTTGTTTTACATCAGAGTAGATTGAATATTGTTTATAGAGCAACAATTTATTAGGAAAATCTCTTTTAGATAAATTAATGAAATATATTTTATTTGTAGTCCTAGTGATCATATGTCTCAAATCTAATTAAGGTTTCTATTTTCAAAGTATCTGCACATCCACACTCCTATACATACAGACATCTGTGGATCACATCTCCCTCATGTTTACGTTGCTCATTTCATTCTCATTTTATCATTTGATTTTATTTGTCAAATAAAAGACAAAATAATTCCTTCTAAAACGCAATGAGATAAAATTTGAAGGTGCAAAA
Organism: Platichthys flesus; assembly: GCF_949316205.1. NCBI lineage: Eukaryota > Metazoa > Chordata > Actinopteri > Pleuronectiformes > Pleuronectidae > Platichthys > Platichthys flesus. The sequence goes on along the minus strand of NC_084963.1, from coordinate 18,765,384 downwards.
CACAGACATACGTACAACACAGTACACACAATACCTAAATACCATACTTAAGTACCGAATGGGGCTAACAGTACTTTATTTCTTTCAACGGATGTATTTTGAATAAAATAAAAGCACAATAGCAGTTGACGAGCACAGCAAACTACATACTTCAAAATTATCACAGAGTTGAGTCAACCTTCATGAAGGAGGATGTATTGTAGGATTGTTGTATAATGCTGCTTTCCTTTGAGCTGGTGTACCTGATAAACTGACAACTGATTGTAGTGAGCACATACACACATACACAGTGGGAGTCCTGAAGCTTTCATAAAAAATGTAAAGTGTAAGTGTGTTTTTCATTGCGTGTTACATAAGAAAAACTAGAATTTCATTGTAACAGCATTGACACTGCATTTTATGCTTTGATGTATCCATGGGGACCAGCCTGATTTGAGCATTAAAAAGCTATAGCTGTTTACCATTCTTTACAAGAACTAAAGCTGTCAGAGTTTGGGACACTGGCAATACGGAAATACGGTCGCAAGGAGAAGCTGGCATAAAAAAGTCTCAGGGCAAATTAGTTACATTTTCTAAAGTAGTACATTTATTGGCTGTGGCTCAGGAGGTATAGAGCTAGTTGTCCACTAACCAGAAGGTTGGTGGCTTGATCCCAGGTAACCCCAATTCAACATTCCGAATTCTCATTGGGCAAGACACTGAGCCAATGTGTGATACCCACCTAAATTGACTGATTTGGATCAATGAAATCTCAAATTTCAGATGACACACTGGAAATGTAAAATGCAGCATGATGCCGGAGAGCCCTCTGACTGAATCAATGTGCCTTTTCACAGTGCATGAAATAAGGTACGCTATATATAGAAAAGCGCAGGAGCTAAATTAAAAAGGGAAATTGGTATTTTCGTAAGAAACAACCAAAAATCCTGTCTTGGTGAAAACCCTTGTACACACTCATTGATTGAAAGGGGGTGGACATCATATTCAAAACATCCCCCAGCATTGCAACAATGCATTTCATCTTAATGCACTGTTAACATCAGTGGAAGGTCACAGTCACCATCCAGATCAAAATACAAAAGCGATTGAGGCAATTTGAATACAATAATCAATGTAGATATGCCAGGATCTACAATGATTCATATACATGAACAGCAGGGGACTACTAGAAATGAAATGATAGACCTTGAGCAGAGGTTTTCAAGCTGCGAGGTGTCCCTCCCCAGGGGGCGTAGAATTAGAGAGGTGAGGCAGAAACTGGATACAGTTAAAGGGGATGGACACATGCTAACACAACAGGAATTCACTTAATGTAATGTGCTGAACACTGTAAGCTAACTGAGGCACTAAGGTACTTTACAACCCTTACACCTGTCTGGCGTAGTGTGTGTCCAAAGTGTTTATTTTTCCTTACATTCATATCGCAGTTGCACTCATGTTTTTAGATTCACTTTGCATTACACAATTTGGTAATGTAATGTCTGGTGCCCATTGAAAATAAATTATCAGAATTCTGATTAGGATTTGTAGGAAAAAAAGGCTCCTTAAAGCTGCAGAACAGGATCCAGTGGTAATTGTTAGAACATCCATGGGTAACTGGATTTAATAATATCTAATTTGGCATACCTTAAACAGAGGCAAAGCTTAACTCTAAAGGAACTTTCACTGCAAATATTCTCACACGGTATATATTCAGTTTACACTCTATATCTAGATTTATCATATTCTTTACATTTCCATACTTGTATAGGTATTGCATGTTTATAACTTGTACTGTCTTCTTTGCTGCTCTAAAATGGCAAAGTTCCCCATTGTGGGGTTAATATAGGATGATCTTATCTTATCATTGTTAACATTTCACCTCCTGTAGACAAAGAGGGGTGGGGATCGTCTTGGTTTTGTCTAAGGGGGACCCTGCAGTGTTGTGCTTTGAAAACCTCTGACCACCATATGTACAACCTACTCAATATTCAGGACAGCGTCAAGTTCTCAATCACGTCACTGTACATGGTACATGTACTGTCTATGCATGTCAAAAACCATGTACGCAACCATAAAAGTCTATGTTTAAAAATAAAATGCCTCAAATAGTCATCTCCACATACACATAATTCCAAGAGCTGCAACAGCCGACAAGTGAACAGAAAGTTTTGTTTCTATGTTGTAGCTATTGTGTGTGTGTTTGGCTGCCTGGAGGTGACAGGGCTGGGATCCAAACCAATGTTTGTTGAGTCAGGTGTGTGAAACAGATCACTGTAGGGCACGTGCAGTTTCAGCACACAGTACCTGTGGTCTAGTTCATTTTGATCGTATGTGACTGTCGAGTAAGGGTTCTCCTCCTGTAAGGAAAACACACAAACACACACCCACACACACAGACACACACACACACACATAGAGAACAAGTGCACAAAACAAGCATTCACATACATGTACAGTTCATCACATACAAACACATACACAGAGATAATCAAGATGAACAAAATAATAAGAAAAGAGTTTCCTAAGTTGTTACACCAAAGAAACAAGTGTCTATTTTGTTTTACATTCGCTACACCCCCCCCCCTCCCCCCCTTCGAAGAGCATGTGAATGCACCGTCTTCTCTTTTTCTACTGACCTAACCCCTTGAAATATTTGCACCTGCATGAGCTTGGAGATAGATAATCTTTCTGTGTGATGCTGGACGTTTTCCTTCACATAACATACCATTTCTGTTGGTCCCTCTAGAGTATATACACACAGGTGCATGATGGATATCATAGCTCTGTGTGATGTTACCTCATGTACATTTGATTCAAGTATTACATTACCAGATATTTCACCCACAGTCAATAGCAACAGTAAAAGCCCACTAGACAGGACATAACAAAGTGGAGGAGAGGGGTTGGTGTACTCACAATTAGTTGTCTGTTTTTGGGTTGAGTCTGGGGTTAACATGGGTGGGGTCTGGCTCTGTGTGTGGATGTATGTGCTCCATGGGAATCTTCACTGGAGGGGGAACAGAGCTGTTGGGCTGAGTGACAGAGAGAGGAAGTCGGCATGCAGGACATACTGGGTTCTTAAAGGAAAAGGACAGATGAATTCTATATTTTTGCCATCAAAATATGTGTGATAGAGCTTCACCACCTTCCAGGTGGCTGGCTATGGTATAGATCATAAATTCCCATAATGTTTTTTACTTAAGATCATTCTTACCAAACTGACTTATGTACAGTAAGTTATTGTAAGTTTGTTTTTATTCAGATATGTTATAAAAAATGTTTCTTATTAACAGCTGAGACTGAGTTGCAAGTGGCTGACCTTGTGTATCAGCGAGACCTTAGAGAGCTATACTACTTAGAGTTTGGCTTCTAATGATGTCACCCGTGTAAAATAGGGATACGTTGTCAATCTTAATTCAGAGTCTATGGTGTAATAAAATATCAAACTGATGTTTTCATTAGTGTAAAATTACCTTTGATGAGCCCTTTAAAATCTGCAATATCAGCAGGTCCTCTTCCACACCATCTATTTATTTCCTCCAATGAGTTTCTGTTTTAGAAAATCCGTGCATTGTTTTTCTTACAAATACTACATTTACAAAACTATATAATTGTGAGGTGTTTTTAAAGATTTACAGATTTAACAGCAAACTATTTTGACAGCAAAAATCTATAACGCAGCAGGAAGCCAGAGTCTATAATCTAGGGCGAAATTGACGCTGTGAGTCCAGTTTTCTTAATATGACCTCAGAGGATAAACAACAATACAAACAGTCATGATGCAGAGGAACATTCAAGTAGAGTAATCTAGCAATTTCATCCTTAGACATATAATGCACTCACACTTTCCTCATACATTTTACTCAGACTACATTTGTACGTAACATATGTTTAAGTAAAATTTACATTATAGTTAAATAACATATCTAGACTGCTTTTAGTAAAAGTGTTTAGATGTGATTTCTACAAAACATGAACTAACAGATGTTTTTAAAGGAATAGCATCTTTCATCCCCCACCCCCAGAACATATTATGAATCCACTCTGCTGACCAAATATGTTTTTATTAATCCTTTTCTATATTTACCCCTCTAGTGTCTCTCTCTCTTCCTGTGATGTCATCAAGCCCCTTGAGCTAAATATTTCAGGAGGATTCATTTCATTGTGCCACGGTCTGATGTGACTAAGACTCGACACATTGTTAGTTTTGGACTTCGCATGTTTTTTATTCGATTGTAACAAAAATATAGAACAGCACCAGCCTTGTCTCGGACATCAGCACTGTCCTCACACCAAACAAAAAGGACATGAAGGGACACGAAGGTGCTAAGAGTGTGAAGTCTAGGAAAACAGAGGGAGAGGCAGATCAGTAATAAAAGGAAGGTAGACAGACAAAAAGGTTGTAGTAAGTGTTGTACAGTGCCTTTTCAGCAACACTGTGGAACAGAGAGGAGAAACGTACAGTATTAGTCGGAGAAAAAAAAAAACTCAGGAAAGATACAAAAGATGGAGTGACACACATTTAAATACACAGAAAATACCAAGAAACCAGACATGCACTCGCCAGCTCAGGAGATTACTGTAGCTGAATATTTGGCAGGCAGACACCACAGCTGTTTGTGTGTGTGTCGTGTTTGATTCCATGTTTGACAATATTTCCCTCACCTCCTCGTCGCTCTCTGGCTCTGCCGCCTTCTTTTCTTTCTTAATCTTCTTCTCATCCTCCTTCTTCTTCTTGTCCTTGTCTGGTAGGATGTCGTCCAACCAGGCCAAGTCGTGCTGCGAGAACATCAGATCCAGCAGCTTCCGTACAACCATCAGACCCAGAATCTTCACACGGTGGAAAAAGGGAAACACTCCATCAGTTTCCAATCTTCAATCTAATCACTCTCTTTCCTGGAAACATCTTGTGATTAGAAAATGACTTTAAGTCTCTTCTGAAAACATCAAACTAAAGCATTTCTTGATTTGATCTGAGTTGTTTGTTAATTAAATTATTTAATTTGTTCTGTTCATTTTATGATATATATTTTTTTTAATTTGTAAAAATGTTTTGAAAAGTGCTTTATGACTAAAGTTTGTTATTATCATCAACCACAGTCTATAATTAAAGATGGCCAACATAACATCCCACCTTCTACAACAATGTATTTTCATAACATTTTAACTTCAGCACACTATGACAACTCTATATTTGAGTTAGACACTTACCATCACTGGGAAGATGATGGCCAGGAATGTGGACTTGAGGGTCCAGAGGACAGCCAGACAGATGATCTGGACCAGGGTGAAAAGATGGACGCGTCTCAGAGGGACGTGACGCAGGAAGGAGAAGTCTGGCTGGTGTTTGGCCGGCATGAGATACAGCTTCATGCGCTCCCAGAACTGAAACAGACAGATACGGAACATGCTCATATGCACTCACAGGTTTGTAACTGCAGGGATTAGTCAGTATGGCCATTCTTTAGTGAATTAATGATCAGCTATTTCAATAATCAGATGTTAGTTTTCCAACTGTTCTCCAATAAGTTTTAATTTGTTATTTTTTCAGTCTGATCATTATCATGTTGTGATGAGCATCCGTCACACTTTTCTGACATTTTAGTTTTTCTGATTTGCAGTATTGTTGTGTATTAGAGTAAAATGGTACATGGGTCAAGTATGTGATAATCTTCAGTCTACCTGGATACCACTCAGTGAGGCAACTCCCATGTAGAGGAACACTCCATACAGGACTGGCATGGGGATGAACTGAATTAAAGCAGAAAAACACATTATTAAAATATCTATGAAATGAGACAAACTGATTTTGGGAGTAAAAGCAACATCATGAGTCTCATGTGTGAACTGACCTGGAGGACCGGAGCGAGGAAGATGGAGAGTCCGGTCATTACAAACACCAGGATACCTGTCAATCTCTGCTCCCTAAAAATAAAGCAACATTATACTCAATATGAAAGAATCACAAATGTATTTACAGTTATAACTCAAGCTCCGCTGACTAACTTTACTTACTAACATAGAAAGAAGTGGACACCATTATATGTGACACAGGAAGCAGAACACCAGTGTCAGAATCGTCCTACCTGACACCCAGGAACTGTGGCTGCTCTCCGGGGGCGCTCGATTCGCTCTCCATCTTCAGAGAGTCGATGTGGGCAATGGAGATGACTGTAGCTGCTACGTACCAGGGCAGACCCATGAAGGAGCACACAGCCATCAGTACCCCCACCCAGAACAGGTCCAAGTGGTAGCCACAACCTTTCTGCAGTCGGACACAATAACAGGAAGTGAAAAATCATTCATATCAAGCCATGAGGGTAGGGCTGTACGATTTCAGTAAAAAAATGATTTCTCTTTGATTTCTTTGATTCTTCTTACAAATGTAGCTATTTAAATAGTATTGTTTTTTATACAATTAACTTCTAGGGTACTGGAAGTATTTAATGATCCCCTCTAGGCACAGTGTAAGGCAAACAAACAAACCCTGCATCCAATGTTAATTATCTTGTTTAAAATATTGTTATTTTGTTGATGGACTCTGTTACACCCAAAATACTTATTGCATTTTTGTGCATCCTTGTTTTTTGGTAGTTTTTTTCTCATCATAGTCGAATGGTTGAGGACAGAGCAACACCCACGTTCAATAGATTGTTAAACCCTGAGGCATGATTTGTAAAAAGGGGCTGTGTAAATAAAATGTGATTGATTAAATAATTATTTATGTCTATTCTTTATGTGAGTTTATAGAATGCAGACCTTCAGTTTATTTTCCTTGCGGTTTACGATGACAGCACTGATCTGTTGGTCCATGAAGATGAGGATTGTGACGAGAAGGGCGGGAACAAAGCTGGCCACATACCACCACCAGGGGTTCTTTCCAAACGGCATCACCAACCAGCCACGCTCAGGACGTGTCGGCTGCATAATAAAGAAAAATGTATTTATAATTCAAATTTAGATTAAAAAAATAGAATTGCAATTACATGAGTAATAAATCTAAAATATAAATAACGTGTAGTGGTGGAGGAAATATTCAGATCAGTTACTTAAAGTACGAATTTAGCTACGTAAAATTACTGCACTGCATGTACCAGTCATTCAGAATTCAACTTCATTGGAAGGACAAAGGTCCAATCAAAAAAATATAGTTTAAGTATCAAAGGTAAAAGTAATTCATTCTGCAGTTAATGCCTCTTGACTGACTCTTTGAAAAGGTGAAAAATATTCGAAATCACTAGTTGATGAAATGTATATTATGAATTCATTGTATATTTCTTCAATTCAAAATCTTACTCTGAAATATTACCACTAACTCTTTTGATAAGTAAAAGTCAAAAATACACATTTTGATTTCAAAAGTACCAGTAAATACAAATACTCATTGAATGTGTACCTCTACTTTACCCTCCACAGCTGCTAACATGCATACAAAAGAAAACATCTACACAAAAGCAATATGACAAATACATATTTCTGCAAATAATTAGGTGAGAAATCAAATACCTTGAACTCAGTTGGAACGATTAGTTTGGGAGTGTCTAACCCCATCAACATGTCCAGACCCACAAAGGACATGATTGACATGAAGATGGCAAAATCACTGATTAACTTCCTCAGCTACACAGACACACACAGACACACACACCAAGACAAAGAAAATGGACGAACAATTACGTGAAGAATAACAGTGAGGTTGGACAACACATGGAAAGTGTGTGTACATGGGTGAAATGAAGACAAGAGAGAAGAGAAGAGAAGACAAACTCTGTAAACGAATCATCACACTGATAAATCCAATTAAAAACAAATGAACTATGATAAATGTACAAAAAACACATCCCTGAGGAAAGAAATGCATGCAAGTGGTGACATAGGAAAGATAGCAAAGGAGAAAGAGGTATTTAGGGAAGAGCCGACCTTGATGTCAGTGGGCACGTGCAGCTTGGGGGTGTTCAGCTCCAGCAGGCTGTCCAACCCGCAGAAGACCAGAATAGAAATGATGATGGCAAAGTCACTGATCAGGGTACGGAGCTGGAGAACATTCAGGAGGGGCAGAGGAGGGAGAGAGCATGGGAGAGGACACTCTAGTACAGCTATGGAGGGTTCAAAGATCACCAGGTGGAATGAAGGGATGACAGCTCCTATTATTTCTTGAACATTCTCAGGAGCTTGAAGGAATAATGCTGGCAGATTTCTCTATTTTTCCTGCTGTGACCAAAGCCCACATAAAGACCAAACCAACAATGTGTGAGTCCCTCGCTCAACACTCCCTGGCTTGCTCTTGCCTTCTGAATGGGTTAATGGCACTTTACTTAACTTGTACTTTGAGTGGTCCTCAAGACTAGGAAAGCCAAAATATTTGAAATGTAACTAGGAGAATAAAAAACAAACCTGATGTGTTCCGAGATAACAGCTGTTAAACATTTGGAGTGTAGAGTTGGTTTTGTCTCTTGTAACGGAGTCAATAGAGAATTTCATGCTCTTATAAATATCTCTCCATTACAATAATCCATTCTTCACATGCAGGTTAACTTCAAAGGGAGGGGAGCCTCTAACAGCAGGAAGCCTTCGAACATGTTCTGCCTAAAACTGTGAAGTGCGAGGCTGACTCACCTTTGTCGGGAAGTAGCGGCTGAACTTGAACTTCTTAAGAGAAACGGTCATGGAATACGTTCCGAAGAAGAGGATGAAGGACATGAGTGCCAGGTCAGGAACATACTTACAGGAGTTCCCCAGCAGAGTGCCGCCATACTTGGCGCACTCCTTCTTACTCAGCTGACTCCAGTCCTGGCCAGTCAAGTTAAACTACAGAGAAAAGACAAGACAAGGGAGGTGGAGGAGGAAGAGAGGCAGGTCGGGATGGGGAGTTGAACACATGGTGAGGGGAGGTTGGAGGAGGAGGAGAGGAGAAGAGGCAGACACAAGATAGACAAAAGAGCAGCGATAACGAAAGAAGATAAAATAAGGAGCAGAACAAGTGAGAACCATAAGGCTGTATAACAAAGACTGAAAAATAAAAAGGACCATTTGTATCAAGCATTTCATATATTCAATCTGAGGATAACACTCAATGAATCATGAAGCTTCTTCACTGACATTGTCCGAGGACGAGAGTGCAACATCTTAAAGGCGACAAATCGGTGCCTAATATGATGCGTAAATTAATAAACTGATCATGGCTTCTGAATGTTTTGTGCTAATTTTACTCATCACAACACAAATCACAATTTGCCTCACAGGTCTCAAGTGCAGTATGTAATAGAAAGGTTCCATAACAAGAGTTTTATTTCCCTAATGGATTATTGATATTATAGCCTATCAATAATCCATAAAACACTATAAGACCACCATTTAAATAAATAAAAATGGGTTAGGGTTTCTCTCCCTATCCTACACAATGTTACTAACAGGTTCTTTAGCTCATTTTACTAGACTGGTCTTTCTGTTACATTAAGAATAGAATTAAAACATGTCCTCCTCACCTACAAGGCCCTTAATAATATGGCACCATTATATATTCCAGGATCACTGCTGCGGCCACATCATGAATCATGATAGTGGATCGCGAATCAGAGATGGTGAAATATGATTGTGTTGGCAACAGATCATGGACTATGATTACAACAAGACTGCTTGACATACAATATGCCCACTCACATATTCTACCATTACTGACAATCACTCTATCAGACATTTTGTTATATATAAATACTTTAAACATAGACACACTTTCACATTATGTTACAAACTGTTTCCTCTAATCAATGTTGTAAATACTGTTATATTTCTGATGTTCTCAGTTACACGTGCAAACTATTGCACTTCTGTAAGTCCTGGGAGAGGGATCCTCACATGAGGGTCTCTCTGAGGTTTGTGAATATTGGCTATGCAAATTAAATTTTATTGGTTGATTGATTGATTACATATCAGCAGGGAGTAGTTTTTTACCAAATTAGAAAGCTGATAAATGCCTTTTAATCATAGGAAATAAAAATAGGACCAAATGCTTCTTCGTTACTGAGAGTGTTGAGCTGGTCAGGAGCGATTTCCTCCACTGAAATGCTTCATAAATATGGGCCACATTTCTATGGGTCAAACTTGAGCTGCAACAGGTCATTTTCATCTCGACATACAGCTCACAGAGACAAATAGGAAAGATTCATCAGTGTTGTTAAAGTTCACTTACCAGCAGAGTCATGTTATCATCTCCGAGTGGAGCTGAAACATTTAATCCCAGCAGAGATGCTTGAAAAAAAGAAGAAAAAAAAACAAATGAATCATGAGCAGGATGATGGGTAAAACTTTCCTTTTTGGTAATAGTGGTGATGGTATTTTTTTACATTCTGAATATCAGATTACAGTAATATCTCCCAGGCCCATCACTACTTTTCTCAGCATGCACAGTAGCCCGGTAAACACATGCAGACTCACTTTTTCAGGCAGAATCCCGAAATGAGGCAAGAGACACAAAAGACAAGACCCACAAATCATCAAAGAGTAGGAACCGCAAGTTTGCTTCAAATCTATTTCCATGATGAATCATTATGTTGACATGCCAACATAATGTTTCCCTAGCAATATATCACAAGGGTCACATCACAATCAGAATCAGAATTCTTTTATTTGCCATGTATATTTGCATATATTTAAAACTCGGAACAAAGCTTGGCCAGTTGTATTTACTCCATCCTGCTTCCAATCTTTCAAAACACACACCAAACTGTTATTCATCTCCTCAGATCAAACATCCCAAATTCTGAGAGGTTGAACTATTCCCTGAAGTGAACAAGACAACATTCGTCATCTCATAATATTTTACTGGTGAAATCAGTCATTCGGGCGGCCTTTTGGCCATTGTGAATGTTTTAGGTGAGGAAGCTCACTAAAATGATATTGTTGAATATATATATCACGTTCAGAAAACAAAAGAAAACAAAAAGCAGTTTGCAGACTCACCCTGGTCTGGAGCGATGCAGTCACATTTGTAGGCTGTTACATAGTCCGGCTTGAAGCCACGGTTAATTGGATAATACTTAAAGGCTCCTACCTGTGGAAAAGACAGGTTTGTGTTGTTAACCTTACTTAATGTAAAAATGGACTTTGATTGTTGTGGTGTGCATATGTGTCCCTCCTGTGTGTTGCAGTTGGGCCAGTATGTCGGTCCACGTTACCCACCATCTTCTTAATGGCGTCAGAGATGAATATGAAGGAGATGAGGCTGGAGAAACCCTCCTCTGTGAAGCGGGTCATGTACTTGATGATGTAGCTGGCGTCTGAGATGACCAGCACAAAACACTGCAGACAGGAGTGGAGGCCGATCCAGAGACGCAGCTCCATGTAGTCTATACCGTTATTCCTGCAAAGTGTGACATGTTAAAGAGATATCCTTTCTCACTGTAATTGTATTTGTTGTATATTCGTTAGAGTAAAACATGTGGATATATGCTTAAAAACACAAAGACATTCTCAGAGAGTCCACCAGATGTTTGTCTTATTTATTTTACCCTTTGGGGGATGACCTTTGACTAGGGGAACCATCTCTTACCAGTTAACAGATGGGCTCAGAAGGAATGTTCTTGACCCGTGTGCCTTCATGTTCGGACACAAAGATGTGCCCTTATTTAGTTAGAAATCCCATGTGGGATGCGTTGTACCTGAAGTCATGGGTGGAACCAAACTCCCTATATATGTGTGCTTTCATCTCCTGCAAAGTCAGACTTTCACTATTGGCTGTGTGTCTTCGGGTATCTAGATGCCCGTCCCGACCTGTAATTTCTTGTAATAAACTTTGTTACACTGAAACTACTGGGTCCCCGGAATCCTTCCTTCATCATCAACAACTTCTACAACATCATTGACCTATCGGCTGCATCAAATATACGATATATTCATCTGTTCACGTTATGTGTGCATCTTACTTGCTGAATTCATAAAGCAGCTTTTCAAAGATGAGAATGGGTCCTGTCGAACTGAGGATGATAAGAGGTTGTCCACCAAACAAACAAAAGACAGTTCCAGCCAAAGCAGTGCCAAGGAAACTCTCCATCACACCCTGAGAGAAAGAGAGGCGAGACAGTCAGAAAAATGTAAGACGTAACACGGGCTGGAGGATTTCAGAGTTACATTGGAGTGTTGAGGTTGGGTAAAAGTCCCTCCAATGTCATGCTTGCAACACTCAACAGAAATTCTTAATTACCTTAACTTCAATGCAAATGTGAGCTCTTTTTCATGTTAAAATGAAATGTATTTTAGAGAAAGCCTGTTAAATCCTGGATGGACTGGATTATAATAACCTGGTAATTGTCTGTAGCCTCCCCCAGCAGGCCTCCAAAGGTGATGGCATTTGTGATGCAGCCAAGGTAGATGAAGAGCACAGCAGAGATGGACTGAATATGGAAGCCATCATAGATATCACTGCAAAGCCAAGGGGCCTTCCTTTTAATGTCCAGCCACAATCCACCGCAAAACCTATCAAAACAAATTGAAGGGTAATTAAAAACCTGGACATGACTAGATCTAATGACATGGTACATGAAATAGTCATCTTCAGCCCTCTCCCACCTCCCAGTGAATTTCAGCTCTTCTCCGAGCTCATGCGGAGCAGGCATCTCTTCATCTTCTCCTCCAGCTGCTCCACCTGCTGAGCCGTTCACTTGACCCAGTTCGTTCAGGTTAAGCACTGACTTCCTGGGACAAAGAGAATTTAGAGAAATGTTTTATACTCAACCTAACCACTTATTGATGATAAAAGGCTATTTTTTCCATCCAGCTTCAGACCAAAGCACAGAGAATATGCTGATAAAGGTGTTTAATTACATTAGTCCAAAACTGCTGCAGGCTGATCAATAGTTCTGCCAAACCTGTGATATTATCTATTATTGTATTAACTATTAAATGCTTTCTTAACAAGTTGGCAAATGTTTTGTATCATTTTTTGGTGGAACCAGGTGGAGTCCCCCAGGTTTCAATTATTATGACTCTATTATTCAACCTGTACATGTTTTAGATCAAGTAAAACATGATTAGTTAAGTTTATCTTATCAAATGACTATAGCCTCACTCTATCAATGTAATTATGACAAGACAGAACTAATTGGGTTAGACAACACAAAATAACTGACTCATTTGTATTTGCGTAGCTTGGCTCCAAAACTATAGAGAACATAAAACCTTTAAATAAAACAAAGAGACTGGAGCAGCCTGGATACACATCAACATGTGTTTCGTCAATGTACGTGCCTCATTTCAGCCGATGGAACCTTCTTGGGAGGTTCAATGCGAATTTTTGGATCCCATTCCCCTGGAGGGAGGACAATCACCTCATCCAGAAACTCGTCAACACCTGCAATAAGGTCATCACGGTCCCTTGCTTTGTAGGCAACATCACTGAACAGCTGGTATGAAATAAAGAAATAAAATCAAAGTAATATATTAGAAATTGTGCATTATGCGGGCAGCATCTACTGGCGCTTATCTCTTCCCAATCCCAGCACTTTTGATTTGGTCACATTCACCCGTTCACACACATATTAATACAGCACTTCGATATCATCAACCAATGTGCACAAAGGCAGCACAGCTTTTATATTTTTGTGCCTTGGCCAAGGACGCCTAAATCGAGACTGGAAGAGCCGGGAATCGAACCCCTGACCTTCCTCTCCACCTCCAGAGCCAAAACTACAAATGCCTGTGTCTTTCAGTGGGTGTTGGTCACTTACGTCGTCCACCATGAGTGTAGCAATAGCTCTGCCAATCTCATTATAGGATTTGGTTTTGCCATGAGGACCCAGCAAGATGAATAGAAACCTGTCAGAACATAAGGTTAAAAGATTAATTACACACACACACACACATACACACACTCACTATCACACTATTTGTATATCTGGACATTCATTAGCATAATCTTGTCCCCAGCCCTTACCCAAACCTTAATCATCAAAACTAAATACCTAACCCTAACCCTGTGCTGCATTATAGATTTTCTTTTCATGGGGATGTGTAGATCCGACCAATAGGAAATTGTCAGCACGTTGGGATTTCTGATAGCCCACCTTCCACTGTCAAATTACTCCAATTACCTCCACTGCAATAACCCATTCATCAGAATATCTCATAGGCCATAATATAACCATATACAGTGCCTTGCTTAAGTATATTCACCCCCCTTTAACTTTTTCCCATTTTTCTACTATTGCAAACTGGAATTCAAATAGACTTAAACAGACTTTTTACCATTTGATCCACACAATATGCATAGTACTTTGAGGTTTCAAATAACTTTAATTGTGACACAAACAATAATGAGAACAAAAAAGTTGACATCTGTTGGATGCATAAGTATTCAACCCCCCCTGAGTCAATACTTGGTAGAACCCCCTTTCGCTGCAATTTCAGCTGCAAGTCTTTTGGGGTATGTCTACCAGCTTTGCACATCTAGCGATGGATAATTCTGTCCATTCTTCTCGGCAAAAAAGCTGTAGCTCAGTCAGATTGGATGGACACCGTCTTTGAACAGCAAATTTCAAGTCTTACAATAGATTCTCGATTGGATTTAGGTCTGGGCTTTGACTAGGCCATTTTAAGACCTGAACATGCTTTGATCTAAACCATTCCATTGTAACTCTGGCTGTATGTTTAGGGTCATTGTCCTGCTGGAAGATGAACCTTCGCCCCAGTCTCCAGACTTTTGCAGACTGCATCAGATATTCTTCAAGGGTTGCCCTGTATTTAGCTCCATCCTTCTTTCCATAAATTCTGACCAGTATCTCTGTACCTGCTGAGGAGAAGTGTGCCCAAGGCATGATGCTACCACCACCATGTTTTACTGTTGGGATATGGTGCTCAGGTTGATGGGCAGTGTTGGGTTTCTGCCACACATAGCGTTTTGCATTGAGGCCAAAAGTTCAATTTTGGTCTCATCTGACTAGAGCAGCTTCTTCCACATGTTTGCTGTGTCTCCCACATGGCTTGTGGCAAACTCCAAATGGCATTTCTTATGGTTCCCTTTCAACAACGGCTTTCTTCTTGCAACTCAATCTTGGGATATTTAAAAAAAACCTAACCCTGCTTCATACTTCGCCACAACTTGATCCCTGGTGAGCTCCTTGGTCTTCATGATGCAATTTGTTCAGTAATGCTCTCCAACAAACTCTGAGTCCTTCACAGAACAGGTGTATTTATACTGAGATTAAATTGCAGACATGTGGACCCTATTTACTAATTATGTGACCTACAATTGGTCACAACAGATCTTTGTTAGGGGTTTCACAGTAAAGGGGATGAATACATATGCACTAAACACTTTTCAGATTTTTATCTGTAAATAATTTTGAAATCCATGTAATATTTCCCCCCACTTCAGAATGAAGGACTATTTTGTGTTGGTCCACCACATAAAATCACAATGAAATAAATCATTTTCTATGGACAAAATTTAGAAAGGTCCAAGGGGGATGAGTACTTATGCAAGGCACTGTATAATACTGACATAGATATAAAGCTACCTGTTGCCTGTGCTCCTGTGTCTCCTAATCATAACCTAATTCTAACCCTAGAAACAAGTCTTAACCCTGAAACAGCCCATTACAAATGGGTCAGAAATGATAGGTTGTAGATTTTAGGCTCAAAATGATCCACACAAAGATACACACACTTTTTGAGAGTGTGTCACACTCTCTTGAGAGACAAGACATCAAATACACTCACCTGGTGGGCACAGGGACCTCAGTGAGGCCTCCTAGTGTTGTGGCTTGAGCCAAACGAACAAAGGAGACAAAGGGCTTGTCCAAAAAATCCACCTCGCCAATCAGGACGTTGGATGCCTCGGCATCGCGTGGAATCTTCTTCATGAACTTGTTTTTCAGCTGTAGGAACAAACAAAAAAAAGGTAGCAGGATAAGTTGAAATCACACTTTGAGGGGCCGTGCACTGAAGCCTACCTTTCCTAGCTGCCTGCATTATGTGTTCCAAGATCAGGTATTTGATATGGATTTAGTTAAGTTTCAGTGGTGAATTAAAATGGTTGGATAGTTACGATAGTTATACATTTTTTGGGAGAAAATAAAAATTACATCAAAGCAAAAGAACCGCAGCAGGATTCTTGCTCCTCTTATGAGTTCTTTTAGTCATCTGTTCCTCACTAACTTATTGCAGGAACGAATTGCAAGATTGTTTGTCATTCGCAACTTTGACCTTAACATAAGTAAACATCTATTGGCCTTTACATTTTATATTACTATTCATGATCCCCAGAGGATGTAGCCGACTGACATTTCGTGATGGAAATGTGGTTTAAATGTTCATGCTCCCATAAGAATGAACTCTAATAGCTTTGGCGAAGGAAAAATAAAATCTCACAAATGAGATTAAATGAAAGTTAAAAACAAGCTAATTCAATTTTAGTTAGAGTTCAATTAAAATGTTGTATTCCCTTCCCAATGAATGTAAAGAATCTAAAACATATTTTTTTCCTAAAGCATCACAGAGTTGCTGTTCTGGCCATGGCACAGATTCTTCAGTCTTGTTTTCCCCAAATGAATTGCATTCAGTATTTCAAAAATCACACAACACTCCTACGGCAAGCCCGCCCCTTCTTCTCCTAACCAAGAAAGCACGTGGCAGTGGAGTGGTGGAGGCTTAGAAGAAAAGCTCTTGATAATCTTTGTTTAATGCTGCTTTCAGAGTCAACTCACCAACTGTTCCTCTTTCACTCTCTAACTTCTTGGTCCTAACCATAAACAAACATTTCAGTGCCACAAACAGCACAACCAGCTCATTTAACAACAATCCACCTCCTCACTGTAGCTGCTCTCTGCAGCTGGGAGTTTACTCTCACACCCCTTTAGTAGCATGATATGATGTGATGTACCTCACTGTAGTGTGGTAGTAGTGTAGTCCGGTCATATTGGTCAGATCGAGGAAGCCAGCTTAAGACTCATGAGTTCATTTCTTACTCCCTTTGAAGTTCTTTTCTAAATTACTACTGCAGGATAACAATGGATAGTGATACAGAACCTAGAGTTATTGCATACTTTGGCACAAATCAAAAGGAAAAGCTAATGGCTGACGCAGAGATTATATTCACCACTGCTGTTTTGTTGAGAGAAACAGAAGCCCCAACACAAACATACAGTAATGAGTACAAACATGCACTCAGGGAGAATATAATTGAACAAATTACCACCTCAAATGCTTGAGTGTGTGGATTAGAGGGATTAAATATCCCTCTATATACCTCCTCAATTCATCATAAAACGCACAAGAAGCATGCAACAAAACACACACATACTCACACACAGAAATGGTGCTTTTCAATATATGCCATCCGTTTGCAAAACTGACGCAATCCATTGCTAATCTCCCGCAGGCAACAGGAGATTAGCTACTTACAAATCAGTAATGAGTGCAGTGACTGCTTATATATCCAGGTTAAGTGAATGTGTAGGATATACAGATAAAGGGGCACTGCATTGGTGTTACATATTAAGTTACCTGTTTAGTTTGCTCTTTATTCAATAATTCTTATTTTTCAGCCTAGGGAAAAATTCTAATCTGTTACACACTGCAAAAGTGGAATTTGACACCACAAACGAGTGTTCAATAATGAGATTCCACTAGGTTTCGTTATGGGAAATGCAGGACAGAGTATTTTGGAGCTTGACCTTAACTGAGGGCCAGAAGTGCTACTTTGATTTTCAAATTTCCTCCCCATGAAATACAACAGTAAATCACACCTGCACCGGCTTAATTGTGTTGAATTTATGTCAAATTTTTGCCCTGAAGTGTTAATCAGGGTTTACAAATGTCAGACACTAGGTATTTCCAGGTCCACTCCCTGAAATTCAAAGGCCCAGGATTTTAATGAAGCATTGCTACAAAACCAGAATATTTCTAATGATATCTAGCAGACTGAACAGGAAAACAGAAACAAAATAGAATATTAGAAACATAAAATTTTCACAACTGAATAAGCAACAAGTTCACATTTGGAATGGCCTCGAGTTTCAACCTGCAATAACAGATTTGTTGTAATTTGAGGACCATTTGAAAACGCAAAATATACAAATCACAACATATGGGCAACATTTAAAATTTTTATAACTAATTACTACTTTGATGAATCTATGTCCAGTATTCCCTCTGTTTAATCTATGTTTTGGTCTCTTTAGCTCTTAGTTATGTTTGCTGCTGAGCTGGAGGGGACAGTGATATAGAATACATAAATGTTGAGTTGGAACTCACCATTAAGCTCAGCAAAGCTGCTTACCCTCACCCTTTTCACATTGTAAAATATTGCTGAATCCTGATTGATGGATAAAGTGTAAGCTGAGGTCCATCTTCTTCAAAATGGTGAAAAAAGTGCATACATATATACAAAATTAACAAATATATAAAGATAATGTAAAAATATCAAGAACTGTTAGAGGACCACATCACTGAAATGAAAAGTGGATTTAGACAGTTTTCATGGATTTTAAAGGGCATTTCACAACTCTCGCTGTATAAGACGCTGTAAAGGGAGCTGGGGAAATACTCAGATCAGGTCTATTTCAGGATCTAGGTGTGGTGATCATTGAACAATTGTATTTTGAAGGAGGAACATGCGAGAGTTTCTACTAGAAAAAGGACTACATTTCCCGTGAACCCAACAGGGTTTTTTGCCCAGAGGCTTCAGCTCCATCAGTTTAACACACTATACATAGTAAAACAAACCTTTTAGGAATGCCTTTAGGGAGAAACCCAATGAAAAACCAAATCAACAATCAATGTCTCTGACTAATATGAGCTGTATATGAATGCAAATCCTGATATATTTGATTCCTCTGGGCAGGGCCGGCCCTAGCACATTTGGCGCTCTAGGCAAGCTTCACTCCTGGCGCCCCCACCCCCACACGAAAACTTATTATAAAGTTATTTCTTTCTACGTCGAAGTTGCTTGGACACACACACTCTAACCATAAGCCTCAATGTGCTAGCATGTTCTGACAACACCAAGGAGGTTCGTACCTCAATTTTTGCCTCATTTTACCCTAATGTTAGATTAATTTTTTTAGTGTCAAAGTATTGGTTGGAGATATATGTTATGGGTCCCAAAATTGATACCACAGCAACAAAGTATATCTGTAGAATACAGCATGAATGCAGCAGCAGTAACGACACGGAGCATTCAGTTCCACATCCAGACTGCATCTTATTCAAATTAAACACAATTTCAAGTACAAGCATTTCTTGCAGTGTAACTGCATTTTTAAGTGCATAAAACATACATTCAATTATTATGGTGTCTCTTTCCTCCAAACATCTTAATATACATCATCACTCATAAAGAAATATAAACATTTACAATATAGACCTATTGAACATTAGCTTATAACTGGTCTTTATAAGGCACAATAACAATACATGAATTACAGAGTCTGTGTGTGTCGGAGCTGAACTACACACTGTAAAGTAAACAATATACTATCGCGACCCGCCTGCAAGACGACGTGCAGGTAAAACAAACACCTATACAGGCGAATGTAGCCCCGCCCACCTAGTGCGCGAGTGTCTCTCCTCACTGCCCAGCGGAGTTTCTAGGTTTTACCAGTCAACACGTCTCAATGACACCCGTGGTGATCGAGGCTTTAGGAGCTAACGTAGGAGACTCTCACCCACTACTAACCTGTAGAATACAGGATGAATGCAGCAGCAGGAACGACACGGAGCCTTCAGTTCCTTATCCAGACTGCATCTGACAGTACGGGGTGAAACTGCTCCCGTGCCAAACGTTCCACCTGAGTGCTGCTGTCATTTACTGATTTCTCTATTGAAACTACTTAAATTATTGTCAGAGTAATTAAATACAATATTTTTGGCCATACCACATAGAGAAGGGGGCGCCTAAAACTCTGCCTAGCAAAAAAAAAAAAAATATTTCATTTTATTTTATTTTTTGCTCCGCGCAGTTTTTGGCGCCCCCCTCTGAATGGCGCCCTAGGCAATCACCTGTGTCGCCTGTAGGAAAGACCGGCCCTGCCTCTAGGCCATTAAGCTCCACTGTTATCCAAAAGCTATTAATAACACATGACATGAAATGGTGGAATATAACATTTACCTGGTCTGTGCTCGGAGTGTCTGAAATGTCGTTCATGCTTCGGCTCTGGGAAGGATCTGTAAATGAAGCATGGATTTATATTTGATACTAAAACACACAACACATCATAGATAGGATAAGGGGATATAAGGGGATATTTGGTCAGTAGCTATAATAGCTTAATAATTCATGTTTACAGGTTGTAAATTCAATTTAGCGGTCCCCGTTTTTAGTGTCCCCAGAGTGTTCCACAACTTTCCCATGTTGAATTGTTTCAGTGTTGGATTATATTTTAATGAGCCATTTACCCCCTTTCCTCCTCAAAGCAGATTTGGGAACAAATAAAATTGAACAGAGAGAAAGAGAGAACGAGAACATACTGCAGAGCCCAGAAAATCCTCTCATAATCCCCTTCATTGAGACAGATTCACAAAAGAAACCATCAAAGGATCACACAATAGGACCAAATTCTCTTAAGTAAACACGCAATTAATACAGTATGTCCAGCACATTGTGTTCATGGTGAGTATAAACACCCAAAGCAATCTCAAGTGTAGAAATCATGCAGGAGCTGCCAGGGACCAGTGGGGGTTAGAAAGTACGAGTCATGAGGTGTGTTTCAGTGGGTGACTAAAAGTCAAAGTAAAGTAAAGAAAGAACTATTGAATTTGAAAAAAAATCCATAATAAGTATGTCCTGTCCTCAAATTTCTCTGTAAAGTTGCCCTGTGGTGTTTATTGTAAACAAACTGGTGTTAAATTAAATTAATTATTTCACATCAAACCACAATGTATGCGCTGTGAGTGCTAGCCTGACGTTGTCAGACTCACAATTCTAGTCAGAATGTGAGTCTGAGACCGCTCCATTGGGCTGTGATTATGGGGCGTGTTTCAACTGACCAGGAAATAAAATTCCTCTTCGCTCAATTGGATAGACCTACAACCAATCAGAGCAACGTAGTATGTGACGTACGTTAAGCAACGCATTGTGAGTTATTTACTAACGCCGGGTTCACACCAGACGCTGAAGCGATGCCGAAGCGACCCTTCAGCTCAGCGTCAAGCCTTAAATAACAGCTGGCTCCCATCTACTCCCATGTTAAAACTTTGTGCTGGTCACACCGGAGGCTGAAACGCTGCACCAAGGCTGCCTCGCGCCGTGCAGCGATCGTTTCGGCGTAGAGTCTATTTTTTGCGCTTGACTCGAGTGTATCGCACCAGGAAACACACGATTTTAAACTATATTGATGACATATTTTATATGATATAAATGATCAAATATGCATCCCATACTTTGAAGTCCCCTTCTGTTGTCCTGGAGTTTTAATTTGACCAATGACATTATTAAATCGCCCCCTCTGCCCATCCACTACAGCCACACAAGCAGTGATAAAGATAAAAAGAGAGAGGGGGGGGGGGGACTACGTATTCTCCACATAGGCTTGAGTGGAGAATACGTAATTTACCCTTGACACCCGACATTTAACGGAGCAAACAGCGGAGAAGTTCTTCAACATGGATGACATTAAATTAATAATTGAAGTGGAGAAGTACAGTGAGTTGTATGATCCTCGGAACATGTTGTATAAAGACAACACCAAGAAAGACACATGTTGGGACGCCTTTGCTTAATGTTGGAGCAACAAGTAAGTATATGCTTTTAATCTACTGGATCAACCGGTGACATTATTAGCGCTGCCCGGCGGTTCAGCGTTGCTTCAGTGTCCAGTGTGAACAGCCAAGCGCTGCAGCGATAGGAATTTGCGCGGTGCTTTGGCTTCGTTTGTGGTTCTGTGTTCCTCTTTCAAAATGAATGCGCTGTCGATGTCTTCTAAAACAGAATCAATGGCAGCATCTACACATCTCAGCTCTCCAGCGGCAGGCATGTTTGTTGAAAACGAATTCAACCCAAGGGCACTTTGATGACGTGGTTGATTACGTTACCGTTGATCATCTGTCCATCATCGTATAAAGCCCGACCTGACAATCTGATTGGTCCGGATGATTTCGAACCGGGCATAATTTCTCCCCAACGGAGCGACTCCAGACCGAACTTCCCGACCTCAAATGTTGTGGGCAAGGCTAAGTTCGTCTGGCATCCAGGCTATGTGAGTGCATTTCTTTCTCTTTAAATACAAAGCTAATGGGTTTATTTTTGAACTGTGCATTGTTTATATCCATTTTTATTAGCAAACAGTCTTTTTTAAGCCGTTGATAATGCAGATTTAAAAACAAAACTTTTACTCTTTTTTTTTGTCAATTCAAGAACTTAATATTTGGTTATATTTGTGTTTCTTTTTAATTTCTAGTTCTTTTTTAATGAAGTTCATGGTTACACTGTAAAATATCAATAACATTTCTTTGACTTCCGGGTTTGATAACGCAATCTTATGAGTCATTATCAAACATCTTTTATACCCACATATCAGCCAATATATTGTTAGAGACTTCTTTCTCATTTATAACATGACTATAATTTAAAAAAAACATGTGCAAGTACCTGACATGATGCATGCATGTGTGCATGATTGTGTGGTGTGTTTTGACTCACGCATGCGGCCAAGGCTGCCTGACTGCCGAGAACGTAGGTCTTCTGTGGAGCGGTGGTTCCCAGAAACTGAAATATTGCTACGACTCAGATTAACCTGAGGACTACGGCCTGACAGAGCAGCAGCAGCAGCAGCAGCAGAGGATGTGAAACGATGGCCACAGCAGATGCGATTTCAACAAGGAAAAGGTAGAATAGATAGAGGTCAACATGGCAGAAAATAAAGGAAGCGTTAGGATGTAGTTATAGTTTGAAAGTTTTGATTGGTAGTAAAAAAAGTGTACAAATAGAATACACACATACAGAAACCCACAGTGTTGTAATGCAAGGTATACGCAGGTATATGGTGTATCACCACTTGCTTCTCAATAAGCATAGCGTATACCCATTTCTAATTCGTTTCTGGTGCAGTAGTGTCCTGCAAGCCTTTTCTTCCTAGGAAAGTGACAGCATCACCCTCTGACTCTCTTAGCACATGTTGCTGGTTGTTGGAGTCGTGATTGGATAGTTAGATCAAGAATATTAGAGTAAGCCAATCAAAGGCAGGGTAGGGTCATGTCTATGTTTGTTTTCCTCGGAAAAATATCACCAGCCCATTACGTAAAATGCAGTCAATTTATGTAAATAATAATATTTGTGACATTTTCAAACTGTAACATTATTATTTGGAAACTGCCCCGTGAAAAATAATGTAAATTGTATCATGGTAGCATACACATACACTCACACACACACACACACACACACACACACACACTTACTCGAAGAAGTGTTGGAGGACTTCCCTATGTCTGCCAGAGAACGGTGCATTGGTTTCTTGGTCTGGTGACGGTGTTTCCTCAGCAACACAAAAGTGATCTTCTCCTTCAGATCAGGAAGGATGAGACCGTCGGCAATTTGTCGATCCACGATGTCATCTGGAGAGAGTCAAAGTTTACGATACAGCTGAATTTGCATGACAACATCTTTGATTTCATATGAAAAAAATAGACTCAACGCTGAAACCATCGGGATCGGATAAGAGGCGCCTGGCTTTCCTTGGCGCTGCGAGGCACTTCGGAAATTAAATGAATTGGTCAATTCGATTTTTTTGGGAGGAAAATTAATCGTTTAGATTAATCAATAGAAAAATAGTCGTTAGTGGCAGCCCTAAACCAGTGTGATAAGATATTCCTAAAATGGGCCACATTTTTTTGACATGTACTTACATTTTTTGTTTGGCCCATGTCCCATTTGCTGTATGGGGTTAATGACCTGTACATAGGCTAGCCTCCAGGGGGGCATTAACATATTTTGGCTATACTTTTGGGGAGCTGTCGTTCATCCTTACACTGGTTAAGCGAATGTAGCTCTGAATCTGAGTCTGCTAGATATGTAAATATGTACCTATTTACAAACACAATCGCCGAGTCAACTTTACGTGTGAGATGTTAATATTACAATGCTTTTATATGTTGAGTTTGTGATATGGAACTTGGATCTCTCAAAGGTAAAACTCTCCTCAAATGCAACACCAAGGTGTTTCTTACTGCACCTGGAAGACCAAATTACTTAAGCTGCTTTCAGACACGCACTGAACTCTGGAGATCCTCCTGAGTTTCTCCATAGGAGGTACATGTGTGAATGCAAAGGTCAGAGTGAGAACATCCAGAATTTCTGCGGACATTCTCCACCTGGTACCCCAGTATAAAGTTCGCAGTAACTATGAAGTAGTCAATGTGAGAAACATCAGGAGAACCTCCACAGGATTCAACGCAACAAGTGACAGAGACGGAAAAAAAAGGAAAACCTATATCTTGTGATGAAAAGGGAAGCAATTCACGTAAGTGACAGAGACAAAGATGTTCAGAAAGTTTGTATTGATAAGAGCCGATGGGTTTTTAACTGTTGTGAACGTGTCTGAGCAGAGAATCTCCTGCTGCCATGTGCATGTTTGAAATGAAACCTCTGGAGAAAGTCTGGACCCACCTCTTTACCTTATGCATTAGCATTTCAAGTTTCTGTTGTATGAAAGACAGGAGTGCAATCCAAAATGTCACTAATATGTTCTGGATAAGAGTGAGCAGTGTAGTAGTTTACTACAGGTACAGACACACCAGGGGAGAGGCTGGGGGACTCACCCACTATCTGTGGCAGAGAATAGCCTTCCAGGTCGAGCAGAATGCTTCCTGTCTGCAGACAGGTCCTGAGCTCAAACAGGCTGTGGAGGGTCAGTGTGGAGACATGAGGCTTGCTCCATCTTTCTCCTCCCTCCTCCACCTTCTCCTCAAACTTCACCCACCTACACAGGGGGAGAAAAGGGGGTTTCAATCACGTGTAATGGTATAGTCTAGTAATGCAGAGTCCACAATATCTCACATGTAGCCCTCAACCCCTAAATCCCATCAAAAGTGTACCCAAATCCTTAACTAATGAAAGCCCTGACACTCAGGCTGCATGGGTGTGTGTGTGTGTCGTAGTACCTTGCAGACTCTTTCCACTCTAATTCCCCCCCCTCGTTCTGTAGTGTGTCCATCTCAGTGAATATGGTGGGTGTTGGGGTGTTGTCATCTTCCCCCAGTATGTGGCGCAGCCGCTCCGCTGCAGGGGACACTGAAGAATAAAGGCCAAACGAGACAAAGGGTCAGTTTCGGAAATTTTTAAATATAAATGTGCAGGTCTTTTTAATACGGCTACAATTTTTTATTTGATACCATTCTTTTGATGAAATACTTGCAAAATGAATGAATTTCTCTCAGCCCGTGTTTATTGCTAGTTAGCAAATACCATCATGTCAACATCTGAAGGGGAAGAATTTTCTTTTTGTCCATTTATAAATATATTATATAAACTGAAGCGTACATTATATTTATGCAAGATCAATATACTTCAAGTTCCCACTGAATTTTGAACCCATTTAAATTATGCCTATTATACTTTGTGTTAAAAGCTGCATCTTATGAGAAGCTTAAGTAAAGGCTGCAGATAATGTTTATTGGCATTAATTATTTTTCACAGATACCATTTGATTGGAAGTAAGATTCATCAATATGTATGTTGTGTTTTGTGGAATAAACATTGCTGCCACAAGTCAGGTTTTTATTCTTATTATTATCAGTTTGGGATGTTGCCTTTATTGGACAGTGGAGACAACAAACTCTAGAGAGCAAGGTCGTCACATGTGACAATGGTCCCTGGACATGACCAATTTCACAGAATGGACCTTTGACCAACAAGACAGCCAGAAAATAGTTAACAATCCTCAGTTACCCTTTTTTTAACGAGGATCAAAGTCAGCTCCTCTAATTACTATCTGAAAGAGAAGTGTAATCTATCAGCTGGCACCTTTTCTAAATTTACTCTGAACTGATCAATCTACATTAACGTCTGAGCCTGGAGGCGCTGTGCAATTGTATCCCAACACTGTGTGTTTGTGTGTGTGTGTTTGTGTGTGTGTGTGTGTGTGTGTGTGTGTGTGTGTGTGTGTGTGTGTGTGTGTGTATGTGTGTGCGTGTGTGTGTGTGTGTGTGTGTGTCTCACAGATGTCCCAGTTTTGCTTTTGCACAGTTTATTCCCCCAAAAGAAAAGAAAAAAAGGCAAAAGTCAATAACACACAACCTCATAGATCTGAATGGGTCCAGTTTTAGCTACAATTGTCCGAAGCCTCATGTGAAAGTGCATGTTCACAATCTCAATCAACACTTCCACTTGGAGGGGACAATTATGTAATCCATGGCTACAAAAGCATAGTGCATGATTATAACACAATAGAATGTTCCACAATGAGACCAATCAGTCGTGTTTTCATGACTATGTCCGCTCTGTCAGAATAGGAGGTCTGCTGTTCCGTCTTTGATCTCTGACCAAAGTAATCCCACAGAGGCAGATCATGCTTTGTTGTGTTTGCTGTGTTTTCAATTCAGTTGTGGATCGTTGGATAAAACACAAATGCACAATTCCCTTTACTACTTTAACTTCTTGTAGGCTGCACTCTTTTCGTACAAAGATAGGATCTGTAGGACAAGTGCAGGGACCCAACTGCATTCAGCACACTTCAGCTTATTTTGTATTTTTGGTCTGACACCTCTACTCATCCCCATCTCAAGAAGCAGCAGGCAGGCGTGGAATACAAAGGTTCTGTTACATCCACTGTGCCATGTTGGCCCAGCACCAGATGGCGTACACACACACACACACACACACACACACACACACACACAAACACACACACACACACACAAACACACACACACACAAACACACACACATACGAACACACGCACACACAAAGTGAAGACACATTTTCCAGCAATGTCACTTCAGCCATTCCCCTTGGGAAGAGAACTCGTCAGAAGAATGACTAGGAGGATATGGGGGAGGGAAACATGAGAGGTTGTTCTTGCTTGATATTTTTTTCAGCCCAGTGTTTTGTATTAGTAACTATGGGTTAGGGTAAGGGTTAGTCCTATTTGATACAGTTGTGAATAGTTCTACTACAGTGTAGCTGCAGAGGGAGAAACGCCGGTGACACAGCTTAGTGACCTAGACTGTGCTCATGGCGTTCAATTAACAGTATGAATATTTATCAGGCTTGACGAGCAGCGCTTGAGTGCTCAGTTTAACAACCTTTTAGTTTCAGTGTGGGATTTGATGATAAACTTGTGATTCTTGGGATTAACTATTCACATATTTAAACATTCCTGCACATTGCTGATAAATAAGACACTCACACACACAAACACCATCAAGGAGGAGAACCACAACCAATTTACCATATGCAAGGTGTGCTAAATGAAGTAGTGAAATACTGTGGAAATACCTTGAATGTCTGAACCCATTTAATCACTCAGATTTACAAAGAACCATCACATCCAAATCAAACCCAAGGAGGGGAGGCTTTTGGAATAAAGTATCCATCCAATTCTTTCCAAAAAATAATGCATTTGCAAAGCCCTTACCATGCAAATTAATGATTTCCAAAGCCTCATTAATAGACAAATGTACGTTAAGGTGACCGTTGCTCTTCTGATACACATTCTGGATATCTGTGGTGACCCCCAGCTCTAAAACAGACTGACAACCTTGTTTTCACAGGGGTTTTCCTCCTCCATTCCTCTTTCATGTCATCTTTACCTATTTGAGAGCCTGGCAAGGTCCAGCAGGAGGCCATGATGGAGGGGAAAGAGGCCCCGGGGTCCTGCAGGCTCACTTGATCCACTGAGTTGCTGAAGAGGGGTCCTCAGTTTGGCTTTGGTCAGGAAGAAAAAGACGTCTGGGTTCCTGAGGGTTCTTAGCTCACCACTGCTTGCTCTTCACCATGAGTGGAGAGAAGTGACACACTTTGACTCCTAATCGCTAAGTCCTTTCCCCTTCTTCCTGTTCTCTGCTGCGTTGGCCAAAGCCAGTTCTGTTGTTTCAGTCATTCGATTTGGTGTGTGGTGGGTTTATGTGAAACCTGCGCCATTCAATCAGTCGGTCTCCTCTAAGCTGTGGCAGAAATCCTCAGAAATCTCCAAAGCAGCAAAGGGCCAGAGGCTTAAGAGGGTTGACACACACCACGGGGCCCTCAAGCACTCTCCTCCCAGAGGTCTATGCACAAACACTCAAGCACACACACTCAAACTCAAACATGCGTGAGAACAGCACGGACTTCCTCGCCCACAGAACTTCTATTGCTCAGAAGACCCAGGTAGTCCGGTGCCTCTAACCGTCAACTCAGGCCTTGTGTTTGCGGCACACATTTGGGACGAATCCTTTCTGGAGCAGGGGAAAAATGTAGCATACCAAAGGCAAAACACTCACAGTCACCCCAAATAACATGCACAAACACATACACAGCAAATGCACACACATGCACACACAGCTTGGAGTTCCTCAGCTCTAATCAGCTTACAGGCTTCAGACTCCATGGCCCCTTGCTGCAAAAATATTCATCACATATGTACATACAAGCACCCGCAGCTGCTACCTCATCACACACATTCTTAGTGCAGGCAGACCTCTGCAATTGCATGCGCAAGTAAAGTTGTGTGTTTAATATTTTTAAGGTCCCTTCAAAAAATTGAAGAGTAGAGATACCTCCACATTGACAAATAAAGTGATTTAAGGGAAGCATAATATGAGAAGACTCTTGGCTCTTCTGTACATTGTAAGTTTCATCAGCTGTATTATATTTTCTACTTGTTTTAGGTTTGTAAGTTTGTTCTCTTTTTTAAGCTTGTATGCCCCTTGAATATGATAATTTTCTATATATAATATTAGAATACCTAAGCCCTAATGGGTAACTTTAGAAAAGTAATAGAAACAAAGGGATCCTGGGACACACGTCTCGTACAGACTCAGTTTACCTAACCTGTGAGGTTGGTGTGCCCATGACGATCCAGACTCCCCTCCTCATCGTCATAGTGCTCCTCTCTGTCGTGGTGATAGCTTCGGTGGGAGTTGTCTCGATGGGTGTGATGATCGTAGTGCTCGTGTCGTGCGCTATGTTCGGCGTCACTGGCATGGGAGTGGTGTCGGCGCCTCTTCCGCCTGTGGGAGACTGGGACACCAATGTACTCCGGCTGTGCCTCTGAGAGAGAGAACATGTGAGAGAAAAGAAAAAAACACTGACTGCTTGTGGAATGATGTTACAGCAGTGTATGTGCACACGCATACACTCATATGCACAAATCTGCAAATATCTTGTGTTGTCACAAATATCAATAACATTATAGAACTTTATTACTTTAAGACAAAGCTTCAAAATCATTCGGATTGTGACCCTGACTTGGGGTCAGTCTTCAACTTCTAGTAAGAAGAAATTAGCTCTGTACTGTCGATGTCATGGCAGAAGATTCAGATGCTTTTGATTCATCAGAATAATTTAATACTGACATTAGGCCAATAGGTGTTCTTTACTGTACATAACCTGTACAACCCATAAGCTTCAAGTGTTATTTCCCGAATAATTATCAGACTATCAGGAAAAGTATGTGCCAGCATGCTGTTATAACCACTTGTCATCGGCTTCAAATAAATGCCTTTGTTTGTACTTGATGAAATGATCAGGAACTGTTTGCAAAAACATTTCCCAGGGTCAAGTCAGGATATCTGGGACATTTTTTAAGGACAGTGGTGGAACATCCCCTGTCCCTAACCCTCAACAAGAGAAAGAAAAAACTAACAAAATTGATTGTCAACAGCTCAAAGCCAATTTTTTTACTTGAATACATCACAAACGTAAATTGATAACAAATAGGATCATTGTCTTATTTATGACAGATTTATATCCTTGACATTAATCTCTTCGGAATCATGACATTGACCTGCCATTTTGTTGGAACAGGAAATAAACAGACTGAAGTTTATGTGTCCCACATTATTTCCCAGATTACCTGAATTCCAGCGATATCAACTTTTTGAGTTGAGTCTGACATTAAGGTTAGAAAGTCCTTTGTGACAGTTGATGGGATTGAGAAGTGTATATTCCAATTTTCCCCAATATGATAAGGCTTATCACATGTTACAAACTAATTGCCATGTATTGAACTTTCTTTGAGATGATCCAGGGCTGTGCCCACTTTACTCAGCTGATAATCCTGCATTTCTTCCAGTGTTACTGTTGTCTCACCATCATCATCATCATGGTGTCGATGACCTCTGCTCCTTCCCCTCTGCCAGTCATGATGATCCATCCTGAAACAGATTAGAAGCAAGGAGGAAGACGTTTACTGAGGAAATATAGAAGCTTGAGGAAAGAAAGAGAGGCGATCGTTATCAATTAATTTTTATTTGTAGAGCCCATCTTTACAAATCACATTTTGTTTCAAAGGGCTTAACAGGTGCGACATCCTCTGCCCTAACCCCCAAAAAAAGAACCATATTAAGATTCAGTGTGTAGAATTTAGTGACATCTGGTGGTATTAAGCTGCATGTTGCAGCTTAATACCCCTCTTTTGAAACCCCAGACAGAGCCACATGTGAGGGATCCCTAACATCTGCAAGCAGCAAAGCACATCAACAAAATAAATATATTTACAG
Source organism: Platichthys flesus (assembly GCF_949316205.1). Taxonomy (NCBI): domain Eukaryota; kingdom Metazoa; phylum Chordata; class Actinopteri; order Pleuronectiformes; family Pleuronectidae; genus Platichthys; species Platichthys flesus. Next base: position 18,734,774 of record NC_084963.1, on the reverse strand, counting down.
CCCTTAATATTATCAACATTATCCCTGCCCTATATATGCCCCACTCTCATGTACAGTTAAAGTGTCCAATATCATGTATCAGGGAATCCTCCTCACATTGCTGTCCCACATGGGCTGCCAGACCACATGGCAACACACATGCCACTGCAACATCCACAGATCGAAGGATGACAAGAGGAAAACTCAATCGAAAACCCCAGCAGCCCCTCAGGTCCCGGCTCGAGCTCAACCCATGGAAACTAAAGCAAACGGTGATACATTTCCACCAAAATGATGCTACACTGAAAATTGGTCAATAACAATAACTTGAATAACTTTACCTGAGCTACGCTTAAACATTTGAGGCTGTGAAACCCCAGCTACATCTGTAGGATGTCTGAATATGTGTGTTGTCTAAAAAGATGATATATCAAATCCTACCACATACGTAGCTGGAGTTTTACAACGTCGATTGAGGCCAGAGGCCATTTTTACAGGATGATGAGATGGCATGATGAACATTAATATGAATAAGTCAGGGTTTGCCAAGTTGTGTTCATCCTCACGCTACAACTCTTCTAATAAGGAAACATTTATTAAGTATCAACCAATGGTTAATAAATCATTAATTTATAAGAAACCCTAATGGATTAGCCGCAATTCTCTCCAAATAGAAGTTGAAAAGATTGTTCTTCAAGACTATTTAAAAAAAAGTTTATCGTAATTTATTTGCACTCAGTTGCTGTAGCTAAGTGTTAGTTCATCAAATGAAGAATGAAAAGAAACAGGATTTTTGCCGAAATCCCATCAGGCACCAACTGTCCAGATGCTTAAAGGAAACATTACGGCCCATGACTGACATACTGCCATCATGTTTCCTCTGATAGTTATGTGTATTCTGTTAATCATGATAAAGATTTCGTTCCTACAAAGTAGCTGGGAGCAATGTGACGCACTGTTGTTGTACAGTGTTCACGCTGGGACAAACTGTCTGCTCCTGGAGCAACTAAAGTGTGACTTATCAAACTGAGTAACATAGAAGCAAACCTTGGTGTACTACATTGTTGTTAACTGAACTGAATTCCTTGAATTCCTTATTGAACCTGTTAACCCTTTAGTGAACTTAAATGCTGGTTTAACATTTTCACAACTAATGAGATGAGTTTGGATCTGTCATTTTTAATTTTGTCAAGGCCCAAATCTTAATGCAGCATGCTTAAGTTGGACCAGTTTGCAAGGTTTTCCAGTAAGCTGCCTTTAAAAGACCAACACTGTTAGAATGTGATATCCTTATTGTTATAAGACTGAGTTGAGCACAATAGAAATCGCAGACAGCTTCATCAGGGAGGGGATGTGAATGAATGATGTGAGCAATCTAAGGTCAGCAATATGATTTCAGTTTACAGCCACCAAAAAGAAAAGACTAGAATTAATACACTGGGGTTTTATGTAGCCGCCAACAACATGTCTTTTTTTCTCAGATTCACATAAGGTCACTGTGACCTTTGACCTTTGACCACTGGAACTCATCTTTGAGTCCAGGTGATATCTGATGAAAAGATGAAAAATTCCCTCAATTCGGTGTTGAAATATCACATTCAAAGGGTCAAAAACATGTCACCGTGGCGTTGACCTTTGAGCAACATAATGTAATCAGTTATTCAGTGATTGATATTCAGTGAGGTAAGAGGAACATGTGTTCCAAATTTGAAAGAATTATCTCCAGATGTTCCTGAGATATTCACTTATTTGTTCACAAGGCAAAACATGTATTTGAAAGGTCACAGTGACCTTTGAGCTTTGATCACCAAATTCTAATCAGGTCATCAATGAGTCCAAGTGAATTGTACCAGAAGTAATACAGTTCTCTAGCACATACACAGGAACATGAGGTCATTGTGACCTTAAACTTCGACCACCAATTATAATCAATTCATCTTTGCGTTCAAGTGAATGTTTGTAACAATTTTGAAGACATGAATTCCCTCAAGGTGTTACATATTTAGGTATCATGTGAACAAGAGCAGGCTGGATGGACAACCTGAAAACATCATGCCTCCGGCCACTGGGTGATGCCAGCAGGGAGGCCGAAAAAATTAACAACACCCACACACACATGCACAAACACTCACACAGCAATCTACGTATTTTCTTTGTACAGACATGAACTCGTTAGCGTTACACATACATTTGTACAGGAATTGATCACTAAGTTTCCTATGCACTGATGACATATAGGTTTGTCTTTCTAAAGCCGATTTGGGGGAGTTTTCTAGGCTGATCAATAAATGTCATTCCTGATTGCTTACTAGTTCCTGAAGCCTGATCACTGACTGTGAAGGACAGTCACATGAGTCCAGCCATGCACACACACACACACACACACACACACAAACACACACAAACACACACACATACATGCACAAACATGAATGCAAACTTTTACACATTGTGCTGAAGTTAACTCTACTTTTTTTAGTTTGGCATCATACTTCAGACACAGATAGTCAGGGCAGCTCCTCTTCTTGAAACACAGCTACACTCAGGTTAATGTTAACTAACTTCAACGAGGGAGAATGAAAATACATCCTTTTCTGAGGCTGAGCCAAACCATGGACCTAAAGGGCCAAGCTACCGAAACTCATCAACAAATCCCAGAGTGAGGGAAACGAGCAATGGATCTTAGTAGCCGTAACAATACACTAACACAAAACATAAGACAACATCCAAACTGTCTAAAGTCATTGTTAATGACGACCACCTCAAATAGTCAAATTGCTAAATGCAACCGGAGCTATAGACAGTTTTCTAGTCCAAATTAAATAAATTGTAATCAATGTCAGAATCATGCTAGTTAATACAATTCAAATCTTTTAAACAACATATTTTTGAAGGTATTGAAACATTTACAGCCAAATCTCTAAATAACATTGAAAGCCCACAGTTTTCCCTTTTCACCAGCCATTGACATTGGCATTGGATCAATTTCATCTGTAATCAGTATCATTTTTCACAAAATCGCAAATGATCTAAAATCAGATTTTCTCTCTAAATCGAGTCAGGATGACATTGTGACAAAAAAATGAATGTCTTACCTTGTGTGACGGATGAAGCTAAAATTCAGAAGTTAACGGAGGGTTAATTAAAGGCTTAAAATGATTAGAATAACACAGCTTTCAATAAGGTTATGTATATAATCTGTTGAGCAGAATGCTGGAGCAAACTGTTTTCAATGACTGCATGGACAATCTGAGTATTGAGTATTAGATGCTGCAGCTGTATGTGTGTGTGTGTGTGTGTGTGTGTGTGTGTGTGTGTGTTTGTGTGTGTGTGTGTGTGTATGTGTGTGAGAGAGAGAGAGAGAGTTAGTGTTTGTGTGAGAGAGAGAGATATATAGAGAGAGAGAGATATTCTGTTTGTTTGTGTGTGTATGTACTGTACATACCATACAAATTTACACATTGAGATAATGACTTGTGTTATTAATGTGTCGAATGTGATGAATGAAATTACTAATTTTAGAATTTTTAATGTCTTGTTTTATTAGTAGTCTAAACCTGCAAAAATATTCAGAATAAAACAAAGAAAAACAGAACATTATCAACACAATGGTGAATATAGTGAAAGAACATGTCTACCAGGTTTAATAATGTCAGTCACAGAGATGTTTTATCTTGAGACTAAAGAGGAATAAGTTATATCATGCTTGCGATACATACATCCTCTGAGTAGGAGACATTCAGTTTTGATTTGGGTCTTTCATGAGATCAGATAACAATTAACAAAACATGGAATACATCCCTTAAAATCTAAAAGATGACTATTGATGTTGTACTAACCACATGGAGGCGGAGGGAGGCTGTGCTATAAAATGAGCCAACACCCAGTTGGCTCCTTGACTGTATCTGACTCTTTCAGCAGCATGTGTCACCACTAGATGGCTCTCACATTTAGTTTCCTTTCCCAGCTGAGAACATGCCGATGATTGCTGGTGGTGGCTTGCAGTATAGTGAGTAATCCTCTTAACTTCAGAGACAGCATAATACATTTGATCCATGAATCTGTATTAATAATATATGTGGAGGCAATCCAAGAATCTAAAGACTGGGGCACCTTGGAAAATGTAGCAGGAACTACTTAACAGGGACTGAGAGGACAGAGACATAACCAAAATGGCACCAAAACATATGGAAAGCAAACAGTTTCCAAACTATCTGCAATATGCAAAGCAATCTTATGGGCTTGAGACAATAGAAGAGATTAGCTAATTTATAGTGAATCTGCAGAGTCTCTGTGTTGCATGCTGTATTGGAAGGGGGCCCATAAAGACTGCTTGTGTATAGGGCCCAAACATTTTTGCTACGCCCCTGTGTTTGGTCAATTGAATTTACGAAAAGCATAACTACTGCTTGATGAAAACAATAGAATTACATTTTTTTTTTATATTAGGAGCCAGAGCAGGTAAAGACCTTCTACTGGACTCACCACCACTCCTTCACAAAAAGCTGTTCACCTGTTTATTCAAAATTCTTTGAAACTCAACTGAACTCAGTCTGCAGAACCACAAACTGGAGAATCAGCTGGCGTTGTATTGTACGGTGGCCCTGAGAGCTCAACGAACAGCAACTTAAGAAAACACATGCAAGTTGACAAAACACATGCAAGTTGACAAAACACAAGCAAAGTAAGAAAACATCTTCATCAATTTTACAACACAACACAACACATTACAGAAATGCGCGCTACAAATAGACACACGCGCTGCAAATAGACGAGCGCGCTGCAAATAGACGAACGCGCAGCAAATAGACGAACGCGCAGCAAATAGACGAACGCGCAGCCTATAGAGGCGACAACACAACGGAAGTGTTTCCAGAGGACAGCTAAAAGGGATAGACACCGCTGCCACAGGAGACACTAAAACGTCCAATACACCATACAATATCGGTTCCGCACAGGGGTTGTCATCCCGCGGCTCTGGAGCCGAACGCGGCTCTTCAGCCCCTCTGCAGTGGCTGTACAGTACAGTGTTGTGCATATGTTTCGCAATCGCTGAACTTAACAAATCAGTTTTCATATTTGTTATGGTGAAAAAACGTGGTTGGGTTTTTCCTATAACCCCAGGATTCCAAGTTGTCCTTTTGCCACACGTAGAAAGCTGGTGATGGCATTGTTTGAGGCGCAGTTTGTGTCCAAAAAAGAGTAAGAGTTTGACTGTCCAAGGCCGTCCTTTGGCCGTCATTTATTGTAAATAAATGTAACAAATTAAGGATGCATATATACATCAAGTTGCACAGTTCACAAACAGACGGTCAATAACTGTATCTGCTTGCCGGCCTTCTCCTCGTCATGCACTTCCATGTCCTATTTAAAGGGTGCACCAATCAGCCCTTGTCGCCGGTGTGCACTCAGCAAAGGTGGGAAAGAAGGAAAAATTAGTGAGTCACTCAAATCATAAGAAACTTAAATGCGGCTCCTACAATATTATTAACGTGAACGTAACGATAAACGTGATTGAACGTCACGTTAAAAAAAGCTTGAAATGATTCATCAGGGTTTTCACTCAGATCCCCATTTACACTGGTAAAAGGTAAATGGTCTGTATTTACACAGTGCTTTACAGTACAGTTTTTTTGTCATTCACCCATACATTCATACAGCCCTTTTTCTATCAGTGGCCATTCGGGGGTTCAGTATCTTGCCCAAGGGCACTTCGGCATTCAGATGGATCAAACTGCCGACCTTGGTTGGTAAGGGTCAATGCATCGGAGGGTGAAAATGCCCTATATTACAATATGGCAGTCATAAGAGACAGTTTACTGCAGTATTCTTTAACTTTTTTATGTGATTGGAGCTTTTCATAGACTGTGTTGGTACTATACAGAGTAGGATATTGTTATGGAAGTTTCCTGGTAGCTGGTGAAAGGACATCAGGCAGCAGCTGATGTCTTATGCAGAAGATTGTAATGTCGACTTGATGCATCAAGGATACCAGAAGGTGGAAGAATATACAAACGCTAACAGAGTAACATGAGAAATTGTGTCCCACAGCATCCGAGTATATCTCCCTCCATCTGCTGCACCCATTCTAACAGCACATTAATGAATGGCTAGAACTGCTGCCCGTCTCTATGTTTCATGTTGGTGTTCACATCCTATTGGATAGTTCAGCCTAAAGTATGCATAACTAAATCACATTGTGTCCTTACGTCTTGGCCCTGGTGAAATACACAAAAGAGCTGAAGATGGTGAGAGTTGAAGTTGGCGCCTCTCTGTCTGCTGCATCTGAGTTAGATATGAAAATTCTTATAAGCGTAGACACTTCAATGTACTGTTTGTTGGTCCTTTATCTATAACCTGAATTTGGGTTGTTATGGAAAGGTCCACTGACCAGTGTCTCAGGTTGTGGCAATCACCTGACTAGGTGTCTCACTGCTGTGACCTTGGCAAACAGGGAGTTTGCTGCAGCGGACGGACACAGTAGATAGACACAGAGGAGGAGTTCATATCTTGTTTCTTATTACGTTTTATGAAGCACCTGTTTACTTGTATTAGTTCTGGCATGACTTCTTTTTTTTCATATTATATGTTATGTAACGCCTCTTCGTATAAGTTATGGCTTTTGTGAACTTGCTGCCAATTGTTCCATTTTGAGCACCCGTGCTTGTTGTGTAAACTCTGCAGAGCTTACTGTTATAAAGACTCAATGGCAACTCCAGTCTGAGAATTTCATTATTTCAAATCTCAAGATGAATTTCCATCACAGGGTACTGCTTAGAGAGAAGGGAGTATCTGTTGAATTAGACAAGCTCTATTCCCCTTTACAGATATAATATAGACTATACATCACTTATAGTGGCATATACAGTAATGTGTGAGCATGGTCAAAAATTCAACAGATCGGAATACTTGCATCACTTTGTGTGTGCTTCAAATAACGTTATTGAGTTATTTCTGAATGGACCCCTGCTCTTGGCATGTGAGTAATTATCTTCTGTTTTATTCCTGAATTCTGTGTGTATTCAATCATTTTGAATGTATTCATCCATATGTCAAGAAAATATAATTTCATATTACCGATTGGATTCTGATTTGCTTCTGTCCTGTGTATCTGTTCATCACCTCAGTATCTTCTTCATGTTTTAATTTCTCTTCAGTAGTCGCTACTTCCCCACGGTATTCATTTCTGCTGCACTGCTCAATGAACCAAGCTATTTGCATATTGGAGAGATAAGGAGTTAGCCCTGGTTTCGAGAAATAATCGAATTAAACCGTGCAATCCGAAACACACACACACACACACACACACACACACACACACACACACACACACACACACAATCACACACACACACACACACACACGCACACACACACACACACAAACACAGACATGTACACCCAAAGAGAGAGTCTTCCATATCTGACGATTTATGTCTTGCTTTGATGGGGACCAATACCTCAGGGCAAAGAAGAATGACTTTACTTGGTTTTCTCCTCTCTCACACATTCGAATGTTCACACGCATATACACAGGAATATGTTATATTACTAAAATGATGATTCTATTAAAGAATTTTGGGGGACGAGTTATTAATTAAAACTATGGATAATTATTCCAGTCCAATTTTAAAATGTGTGTTCATCATTTTTCTTTTACCACCCCTGATCATTTTCCAAACCATTGCACAGTGTAGCGGTTTCATCAATTAATTACTACGTTTTTAATCCTTTGTCTATATTGCTAAAGCAACAAAGGACTTCTCTGCCATTTTAACCTCACTATTGTGGCAGGAATAGAGGGTTTTTTAGCATATGGGATGTCGGGCGGTGTAAATCAACTTTAATCAAGTCTGACTCTCGCGCTTAGCATTGTCTTCTCCCCTTAAACTCTTCACTCCCATTTAGGAGCATGGCGAACTGAACTGCTGATGTTATTTTGGTTTTCACCCTCACAGCTAAAAATGACAACAATAAAAAAATGAATTGTGACCTTGGGACTTTGGTTTCAAAGACTGGCTCTTGGCAAAGGGAGGGTAAACTCTCTGACAGCAAAGGAGTCTGCAAGGAGACAGTGTGGACTCACTGCAGCTGAAGATGCCTCTGAGTATGTTATCTGCTGTGAACTCTTTAAACTGTAGAGCACACACAGACACACACTTACAATTCAGTGAACAAAACCAGTTGACCAAAAATTGTCCTGGATGTTTTCATCTGCTGCACTTTTACAGACAATTAAACAACATGGAGGTCAATCAATCAATCAAATTCTATTTGTATAGCCCGTATTCACAAATCACAATTCGTCTCATAGGGCTATACCATGGTGTGACATGTTCTGTCCTTAACCCTCAGCAATAGTAAGGAAAAACTACTAAAAACCCTTTTAGCAGGGTAAAAATACGTAGAAACCTCAGAGAGAGACACATGTGAGGGATCCCTCTCCCAGGACGGACAGAAGTGCAATGTCAAGTGTAGGAAAACATCATCAAGATTAGAGTTTTCAGCAGCATTGATGAGGGTAAACATCTTGAAGGATAACTTCAATACGATATTTCCAGCTTGACATATCGAGGTCAGTGGTCATGACTCACTATTTTGTATGTTTACCATGTTCATCAACCATCCACATGTCACATGTGCATGTGAATGGTTCGCTGTTTTTTAAATCTGTTTAAATAAAACAAATGTTGTGAAATAATGGACATTCAGATCAATGCTGGGTAATCAGCATTTTAGGTTGATGGATTATCTTGGAGATTTGCAATCAAACATGAATTTAAACACATTTGGAAAAAGCCTTGTGTGTTCTTCCAACGAATTTGACATCTTTTTATACTAGGTAATAAAAGGAGCATTGACATCAATAACAACATTGTCTGTAAAACAAAGCAAAAGCACATACAAATAAACAATGCATTTTTTAAAGATGGAGATAAACAGTGACCAGTAGAGACATTTTAAACCATGAGTGCTAAAGTCGAAGATAGGTGATGTCACATAAAGGTTTAGAGAGATATATTTTTCAATATAATTTTTCATTATATGCAATTCCTTGATCCTGAAGATTTTCCATAATTGCAGGGCCCTGACCGAAAAAGGTCTCCCTTTGTTATTAAGGAATGTACGAAGGCAAATGTAAATATTGCAGACTCTCAGATATGAGGATTTGATGCTTTTCTTAGTCATAAATCACAGCAAATGAATCCTGTTGGATTTTGGACCGCTGGTCACCTCTAGTAGTTCTCCTCCGACTTAAATTTCCACTGCCTCAACATGTTCCTGTTTACCAAATGTTCACCTTTTAATTTGACTTTTTTATGAATCCAGCTGTTCCATGCTGATGAACAGATAAACGGAGAAAGCTCTCTCCAAGTTCATGTCACATCCTTTTCCTCTTCACTTGTTCGGGCGTGAGATATCACTACCTGCGGCGTTGCGTAGGAAGCAGCAGCTGTAAGGGGAGCAGGTGACGAATGAGATTGAATTGCTGTCTCCCCTGCAGTGGAGTTTAATAGCTCCGATGTGATGCAGCAGACAGACAAACAGTTGTGGAGATGCTGAGAGACAAACGCACTCCATCTGTTTTTCCGATCCCTTGGTGAGCTGACATCCAATCTGACCATGGCGGCCCACAAACTACCGACTATCTGACCTGAACTAATCAAGCCCTTAATGCACAGCAAGACAAACAGAGCTGCAATAAACTATTCAGCTTGACATTCCTGTTGCCTATTTTAGAATGAACATACAAATTAGCTGGAGTGGATACAGTATTGAAGCATGAAATCGATTGGCAATTACCTGCCAATTGCCAATTACCAAATTGGCAGGTCCTGACAAAATGAGTGTGGTGAGGAAATTTGTGTCACTCTAGTGCTACCTTCTCTAGATTTAACTTATTCCACTGTAGGCGTTTACTCAACACATTAGACTTTTTCATGAATAACTCATATATTAAATACTCATATACTAAATTTCTCAATACACCCAACTTTCTATCGGCACAGTGGTGAGTATAGATAATGAGTGAAAGGTCCTTTTTGGCTGAACTATCCCTTTAACCCTTCACAAGGGTACAAAAGAAAAGGTCTGACAGAGACGGAGGGAGCAGTAATGACAGATGTAATTATAGAGGTATATAGAGTTAAACATGGTAGTATTGGTGAGTTGGCATATTATCTAAACAATCTAGTTGTAGTATAGTTTTCTCTAACAGCAGCATTATCTGTATTTGGTGTTAAACTGTTAAAGAGTGACTCACAGTATTTGATTATATGTACAAATCAGACAAAGTTGCCACAATCCCATGGTCAACTGACTCGATTTCTTACAGAGCTTTCAGTCTAGCTCCAGTATTATGGACACTGAAGAAGCCATTGCCAGGATAATCCATGATAATAATAAAAATATAATATGAGCTGATGGCCAAATGTTATCAGAGGATTACTTTACAACACTATCTCTGCTTGCAATAACATTATGGTGTGTTACAAGCCATAGATTATTTACTCAGACAGTTACCTGTTTTGGACATTTTGACTCATCGCATTATATAAAACAATATCATTAGGGCGACTGAGGGCTAATCCTGCTGAGATCATATTAGAGGGTCCGGATAAATTGTGGTGCACACCAGGGGCATATGAAGTGATTTGGACTTCGGCCAGATCAAACAGAGACGAATCATTCGGTGTTATAAGTTTGTGTGTGTGTGTTTGTGTGTGTTTGTGTGTGTGTGTGTATGTGTGTGTATGTGTGTGTGTGTGTGTTTGTGTGTGTGTGTGTGTGTGTGTGTGAGGGGGGAGGGTGAACAACCTGAAGACCGTCGTTCATGAGGTGCGTCGTGCGTATTGGTCTGGTAAAGTCCTCCGGAGCGCGGCGCGCTCTCCTCGCGGTGCGTAAAGACAGCTGTGCCACGCAATGCGCCGAGAGTACTTTTTCATATGTTCACCAGCCTGGCTTCTATTGCTCCTCGTAGAAAGGAATCAGCTCAGTTGACGAGATATGATCTATTTTTAACTTCCAACTCACCAAACGGTCAGACAGATGCCCGGAAGATGGACCCGCTGTACAACACCACCGATTGTAACGGGACGACCGGCTCCGTTAACTGCAGCGACGGCTTCAACCAGTTCGTCCAGCCAGTGTGGCAGATCACGCTGTGGGCTGTCGCGTATTGCAGCATGGTCGCGGTGTCTGTGGTTGGAAACATGGTGGTTATCTGGATTATTCTGGCGCACAAATGCATGAGGACCGTCACCAATTACTTTCTGGTAAGTAAATCGTATGTTTACACACTTTAAATGTAAAGTATTGTTTAATAGGATACAACTTAAAAACATGTATATTTTTAGGAATTGAATGATGATATGTAATGTTTGGATTTGTATAAATAAAAAGCTGCAATTCTTTCTCATAATTTTCTTAAGTGAAATGTTGCAGGCTATATATTGCATCAACTATCGATTATAAAGGCACTGATTTAATGAGCAACATGATCTTTATGAGCAAAACATGTAGTGATAAAATGCAAGAATTAAAAATTATTTAAGAGATTAACTTGAATCCCATATAACAGGGGTTTTCAATTTCATTGAATGTGAGCCTCCCCTTGGAAAAGGTAAGGAGGACCAAGCCTTACCTTTTCTCGGACTGTGGGTAGGAAGGAGAAGGGGTTCCGGACCCACTGGTTTCCCAGTGGCGCCTCTCCAAAATACTCTCCGAACTGGTCACGCAGCCCGCTCAGATGCGCGCTGATGACCGGTTTCACAGAGCTGAGCGGCTGCGCTGTCTTCTCCAGCGTATCCTCCAATGTCGGGAACATTTCAACAGAGCCCCTTCCAATACGGGCACACCACACATCCAGCTTCTTCATGAAGCCAGATACTTGGTCGTGTGCCGTATACACATTGCACTCTTTGCCCTGGAGAGAAGTATCCAGGGTGTTGATCCGCTCGAAATGGTCAGACAGATAAGCCAACAGCGCGAGCCAGTTCATGTCTTCCAGATGTTTTGCGAGTGGGGAGTTTATCTCGGTGAGGAAGAGGAAGGCTTCTTCTTGCAACTCGCAGAGCCTGGTGAGGACTTTACCCCGAGAGAGCCACCTCACCTCGGAATGCAGGAGCAATTGCTTGAATTGAGCGCCCATTTCATCGCACATGATTCTAAACATGCGTGCGTTTAAGGCACGTGATTTAATTATGTTCACAATTTTCACTGCCTCATCCAGAACCGCACGCAATTCTTTGGGCATCTTTTTTGCTGCTAAAGCCTGGCGATGAATGATGCAGTGTCTCCAGACAGCGGCCGGGGCAACGGTCTGCACTTGTTTCACAAGACCGCTGTGACGGCCGGTCATGGCCCTTGCGCCATCCGTGCATATGCCACAACACCGGCTCCACTCAAGGCCTTCGGCCTGGTAAAAATCATTCAGAGCCTTGAAAAGTTAATCTGCTGTTGTGCGGGCAGGGAGGGGAATGCAAAACAAAAAATCCTCGCGCACATTTAGCTCTTCAATAAACCTGATGTACACCATCAATTGAGCGCAGTGTGCAACGTCAGTGGACTCATCCAGTTGAATGGCGTGTTTGGGGCTTTTGCGAACACTGTTCACCACCTGTTCTTTGACGTCGTAGGCCATGTCGGATATTCGTCGCTGGATGGTGTTGTCAGATACTGGGATCGTGTCAAGTTTAGCTGCAGCTGCTTCTCCCAGCATCAGTGAACACATTTCTCTAGCTGCAGGGAGCAGATATGTTTCTCCATCAGTATGGGGCTTGCCTGCCTTCGCTATACGGAGAGCAGCTCGATAAGATGCCTCAGTTGCCTTGACGTTAGTGGTGCCAAACGAACGAATTACTGCTTTTTTTGTGATCGCAATTCATTACGTTTCCTCTCAAAAAACTCCAGTGGCTTGTTAAATAAAGTCGTGTGCTTTGTGTCCATATGACGGCGCAGTTTGCATGGCCGCATACTATCGTTAGCCAAAACCTCTTTGCACACCACACATTGTGGCAGAGGTGCGCTCTCGGAACCCGACCATGTAAACCCTATTTTTAAGTAATCGGGATCATATTTCCTACGTTTTTTTGTGGGCGCCTCCCTTTCTGCTGACTTCGGTGGTTGTATCAGAAAGCGATGCATTTTTCAATGGGCCAACTTGTTCACACACGCAAGCACGAACAATGAGTTAACTGCTATTGTAACTGCTAACTGCTAATATTTCTTCGCTTGTTTCGCGCCTCCTCTGCGACTCTTTGGCGCCCCCCAGGGGAGGTGCGCCTCACCTATTGAAAACCACTGCCATATAACATTAGAACAGACTACTAGTAGTAGTAAAATAACATACATAATGATAATCAACAGTCCCCTCAACATCTATGAGCACAGGGGAATATTTTTAAATGTCTTCTTTGCAAAGCTTTTTTCCTGCACATTGCAGCTCTACAGTATGGAATCATGACAACCCTTGTATTCAACACACACTTGATCTGTAACAACTATGAGGGATGTAAATAATGACTATTTTTTGTATTTCAGTTGTTCATGGAACAATACACATTTTTGATTATGGTTGTATCAGATATTGAAGCTCTGTTTTCAAGTCACAAAACTATGGAGCATATTACCACACAGTTAGCCCAAAATATATTTATCAACTGCAGTAGCTAGATTAATTTCATGAAATCATTTAAAAGAGAATATGTGATTGCGATCAATACATGCATTTCAGAATGATATTTTACTTACCTTTTTTAGTTTTTAACACATTTGCTCAAAAAGCATTTAGTATATTTGTGTAAAAATGTAATCTGCTTAATCAATAAATTGTGGCAGCGTTATAGTAGTTTCATAAACTGAGAGAGCTCAGTTGTCTTCTTCATGGAACAAGCTAACAAATAGTGACCAGTGAGCGTACGGTTGGTCATGACAGTACCATTTACCTTCTCTATTCATCCAGCTCAGAAGGGAAAAGACAGATTTATGTTCGGAATTTTGTCTCCCAGTTGTTGTACCTATACGGTTGCAACATGTCATTGGGGGTTTGATTATGTCTTTATAGGGAAAAAGTCATGCATCTCACTGGGCCAGTTCATGTGGACTGTTAAATCTGCTGCGCTTCTCACTGTGCCTGTTTGTGAGTATTGTGGCAAGAGCGGTTCAGTAAATTCTGTTGTTCCTCTGCAGGTCAACCTGGCCTTAGCTGAGGCTGCCATGTCTGCATTCAACACAGTGATCAACTTTGTGTATGCTGTTCACAACGAGTGGTACTTTGGTTTGGTTTACTGCCGCTTCCACAACTTCTTCCCCATTGCAGCCATATTTGCCAGCATTTACTCCATGACGGCCATCGCTCTGGACAGGTTTGTGCGTGTGTGTCTGTGTTTTCAGCAGTGTCTGGATTACAGAATACCTGTCTTTAGATTAACAGGAATACAAGCCATTCTTAACCCTAGCATTAAGGTGATCTCCTCATAAGACTGGAAACTCTGAGAAAGATTATGTTTTGAAATTTTATCACTATTCTTTTTTGAAATATCACAAAATGTTTACTAGTCGAAAAGGATGAGAAATTATGAAACATAAATGTGACTTTAGTGCAGTGGAAAGAAATTCAGCAAATATATCATGAAATACAGTAATCCTATAATATAAATGCAGGAAAGAGGAAAAATGGCTGCTGCTTAAGTATTGCCATGTGTGGACCATTATTGAGACTGAACTAGTATTTACCATCTGAGATGAGCTTGTACGCATAAAAAATTAGCTAATAAACGCTGCAATAAACTACAGTTGAGGCTGATGGAACATGTCAAGTTGAATAAGCTTTATACTGTGGAACACCAAGTTGTCCCATTTAATACCAAATACCACATCATAGCATTATTGTGTCAATTCCAACAGGAAATGGATGTTTTTTAATAACAAATACTGTGCAAAATCTGACATAAACATACTGTCTGTGTTCGTTTACACAGATACATGGCTATCATCCACCCCCTGAAGCAGAGGATGTCTTCCACACAGACCCGTGTGGTGATTGGTGTGATCTGGACCCTGGCTCTGCTTCTAGCCTTCCCTCAGTACTACTACTCATCTACCGCCCTGCTGCCCGGACGCTCCGTCTGCTACATAGACTGGCCTGAGTACTCCACTCTGGACTTCAAGAAGATGTGAGTATAGAACGTGAGGTTTCTTTTGTTATATAAGAAGAGAAGTTAGTGAATAAAGATGGATTACATGACAGCTTCCGAAGTGAAGCCACAACATCTTCATCGCCCCCCGATGAGAAATTGAATATGGACCAAACTAAAAAAACAACTTCAAATCTTAAATACTTTTTTTATGATGGTTTCTTATGCACACTTATGTATGTTAAAGTGTCCGTTTGTCTGATCATTTTGGTTATGACTTTGGCCGATTGCATGTTTCTATGAGACCTCAAACCCTAAGCTTCACTCAGAAATGGCCTTGCTGTTATTTTGGCTTCATTTTTGTACAGTGATGGGAAGTTGAGACAACGTCTAGCATATTCTTTTACAGGTCATATGGTCAACAAAGAGAGCCCAACCGTTTTTCTTTAAGCATCAGCTTTCTGACAGTAATTGTAATTTTCCTGCCTCTTGCTTTCAAACCGGTTGCAAGTAGCTGAGGGATGTTACTGCCCCTATACCACAGATTGCTACTTCCACACCTCTAATCAATGAAAAGCAATACATGTCTTATGAATTTCAGGCCTTGTTGTGTTATTTATTATGGAGGTGAAGTATTAAACTCATTTTTTGACACCCTGAACATCTGCTTGGGCCCCATTAGTATTCAGAATCATTTTCACACTAAATGATATCCCACTCTTAATAAATGAACTAGGTTCCAGTTTAGAGTATTATCTTACTCCCCTTCAGGCTGCTAGGTGTCATGCTTCTCGGGGTGGTTGTTCATTTCAAGCCGTATTGAAACCATTTATTTCATGTATTTCATGCCAAGAATGTCAGAACTGGTCCATCTCTATGTTTAGTATATATCCAGCAGCATTACATTGTGCAGGTTAATAAGGTTTGGTTCCCATAGTCATCCCACAGCAGACAGTAAAACCTTCTGCTTCGTGCTATCAGTCTGTCTGAACCAGAGCGATAATCATTCTCATGCAGAGTTCATGAATATGAAAAATAGACCCTGAACTTGAAAATTAGTCCATGAGGAAGTATATATTTAGCTTAAAGGGGAGAAGGGCGTATATTAATTTTATTTCCAAAACTAATAAATTAATATTATCCCTGAACACCCTGCTAACACACCCTCTTAAGCTTTTCAAATTTTCGAGTTGATAAGCAGGTGGAATGTTTGATTTGTTCAGAGGCTATCCTCTTGGGGAAAAAAAGTACCCATGTTTCATCTGTGCAGCAGTAAGACCATACTTGACATGTCTTATTTCTCTCTAGATACTACGTGTGTGTGACACTGCTCATCTACTTCCTGCCCCTGTGCGTTATGGGCTGCGCATACACAACCGTAGGTGTCACCCTCTGGGCGAGTGAGATTCCCGGAAACTCGTCCGAACACTACAAACAACAGCTCATTGCCAAACGCAAGGTGACGCGGACACTATAGCTACTACTACTTTTGAATTTGTCTTACCCCTTCAGCCTCCTTACATCCCACTGTCCCTAAACACTATCATGTAATTGAATGGCTTTTTAATCCCCACACCAAAACACCAATAAAATCAACAGATTATTTTTAAAACCCATCGTGCACCCAACCCCCCCCCCCCCCACCCCGGTCTCCACCATGTTGTCCCATGACAGGTGGTGAAGATGATGATCGTGGTGGTGTGTACGTTCGCTGTCTGCTGGCTGCCCTATCACATCTACTTCTTACTGCACCAGTTCTTCCCGGAGCTGTTCGAGCAGCGCTACATCCAGCAGGTGTACCTTGCCGTCATGTGGCTGGCCATGAGCTCCACCATGTACAACCCGATCATCTACTGCTGCCTCAACAGAAGGTTGGAGGTCTAGTCTGCTTTTCACTGTCAAAATGTTGGATTCTTTTAGTTCCTGACTCTCACTTGTTTAGGTGATCTCCTCATGTGACAGGTAATCTGTATTAGTGTGTGTAATCCTGCCTGTTGTTTAATCCATCCTGTTATGAAATATTTGCCCTCCACACGGCAGGTTTAGAGCAGGTTTCCACCAGGCGTTTTGCTGCTGCAACCCCACCATCATCAAGGAGGAGCTAGAGCTCAAGTCACCTCGTTACCTGCAAGCACAGGTTTGTTTGTGTTTGTGTGTGTGTGTGTGAGAGAGAGAGAGAGAGAGAGAGAGAGAGAGAAAGCGAGAGAGAGAGAGAGAGTTGTCTTCTGTCCTCTGTTTGACCAGTTTCAGTCAGTAGTATCTCTTCCATCAGGGTGGCAGAAAGAAACTGGTGGTCTTTCCATAGTCTCAAGGACTAAATGGTTCCCCACTGTAATACAAGAACATCAATATTTCTATAACTCAAAGGAAACATTGCATTGTTAAGCAAAAAAAGGTATATGAGGCTGATGATTGTTTTGTCTCTCTTCTCAGGCGAGCATATACCGAGCCAGCAGGATGGAGACAGTTGTCTCCGTTGCAGACCACCCTGCAGCAGAGGATCAGAAGAGGGCAGAGCTGCCTTCTGTGCCTCTCTCACCCCGCCTCACCTGGGGGTCACAACCAATGGCTCAGGCCCCGAGATGTTGACCGCATGAGTCCTCATAGTCCCTCGCAGCAGAGCAGACACCTCGAAGAGTGATGTGCTGCAGTGCAGAAACAAAGTGCTGCCATGTGGTTAAAACCTGTCACTGCATGGGACAGTCATGATCAGATGGCAAAGAAATCTGCACTTGATCTGGTCCATTATTGATATTTTGTTCGAGCCGTTTTGCCAAGTGCATGAATACCCAGTGGACTACAAACACTGCAGTACATATCACACTGGGTCTTTTCATCGGTCAGCACGAGTGCGGCGTCGTCACTTGACCCCACAGCATTCTCGGGCTGCCTTTGGAGTGAGACCTTCGGCTTCCCCTGGCAATGGCGCCACGTCAACTTCTGTCTGTGGCGACGTGATTGTGTTGTGTGGAAATAGGGAGGTCAGCGTCAGAGCGTGTGCGTGGAAATCTAGCACCTGTTGGACGGGATTAGCCCCCTTGTTTTGACAATGTGTAGAGCGGGGTACAGCCACAGCAGCTAAATATACAGGACGGAGCAGCAGACAGGGAGACACATAGGGAAGGATTGATAAAGTGGGGGAGAGGAAAAGAAAGGATAGGAAAACATGTGGAGCTACACTGCCAGTGAACCATCTGTGTGCTCTCTTTACAGGCTAAAGACTGGGGGTTTTGATTTGTCACTGGTGAGGAAGGAACGATGCTATTTCAGCCTCGGAGACAACAGCTGCACAACACTGGTCAAAGAATGGCCACGTAGGGTTTACTGAACTTTACCAACTCTCTTTCTCATTATGTGAGCGGGGACCAAATATTTTATATCCTGTGGTACAAGGATGCCTCGCTATTTATGGATTAATTTCAATAATCTGCAAATGATCCATGTATTGTATTTGTTGTTAGAGCCAATTGGTTTGTATTTATATGGGTTTTAAATTGGACTGGAACAACATGTTGATTACACGGATAAGTTGATTTGCATGGAGTACTTGACTCCAATCATCAGGGATTCTTAAAACATTAAAGGAAGACACTGAAAATAATGGTGCTCTGTAAACTTTTTGAAACTGATATGTCTGACAGCAGCTCAAGCGCGTTGCTCAATGTGAACTCCTACTGCTGCAAGGGTTCTGGAAATGTATGGTCCTTGTCCCCCTGAAGCAAACAAATAATGTTGCTTTAAGCTTTTTTTGCAACAGTCCCCTTCATATAAAGTCTCCTGTGGTGCTGCATTTGACCTGCTGCAACTGATGATGTCACCAATTTGCCAAAATCTCCTCAAGGTTCATGTGGGCAAATAAGACAATCAGAAGGCTAAAGAATACTTTTTTTAATTTGCACGGTTTTATGTTAACATTTGTTTGTAGTTTATAACAATCATGGCTAAAACCTATTATTTCAAATTGTTTTTAATTTCAGGGAATGTTACGATATCTCATGCCCCCCCAGGTAGTCCCTCTTGGTTTGGGAGTCACTGCTGTAGTGCAGATCCTAATGGCTCTTGTTGGTAAAGCCTTTTTTGGGGGGGCACATTTACGAGCTGTAAGTAGTTTGGTTATGTGTATATTTACCAATAAAACAAAGTGAAGGAGATTTCACAGTGTATGTAACTTTTAGCAGAACTTTTAGCAGATCAATAATATTAAATGACGTGTATCTCCATTTACAAAGTGATCGATATTGAACACTATCTACAGCGACTACAGACTTGAGTAAACCACACATTTCTTAGTCAGCCCTCTACTTTAAAATTGTAGCTTCTGAGATGGATAGCATCTCCATGATTTTGTCTTTAAACTTCCTGAATCCATCCTGAAAGGATCGCTGCCTAGAAATAAAATTGCTGCGACTCTGCTGCCTTGGTCAAGGATTCTGACTTGTGTTTAAAGATGCATACTCTGATTGAGTTGTCAACACACACTAGTTTATATATTGATTTGGTGGTTATGCAGATAAGCCTGTTAATAAAATTCACCTCATAAATCATGACATATTTCTTTCATTAGATGATGAAGTGAATCAGCTGATTCTAACTATAAAAAGTGTTGGTAATGATATTGGTGATCCTTGTCGTGGGATCACTTTGTATTGCATCTTATCAGAGAGCTGGAAATCTGTTGCCATAGAAACAGCTACTGAAACTCACAGTGCTACCAGAAGTAATCTGATAACGTCTTGTCAGGTCACATGACCTCCTCATAACATGGACGTGTTTCCAGCTTTGACCAAAATGTCCAGTCGGCTGTTTCGACTGTGCTGGTTCTCCTGTGTGCTGTGTGCACACCTCAAGGCTTCCACCATGAGGTTTGTCAGGAACGTTAGTGAACCAAGCCTTCAGCCACATCTGAACATGCTGTATGATGGGAGACACTTTTTCAGAGAGTGTGACATGTGCCTTGCCCGTGTGCAGAGTAGTACTGGTCCCAGTGTGCAGCTTAGGCGGATAATTGACTGTTAAATGAACATCTGGTCAAAAAGAGGAATGTGATGGTAACACTGACTGACCGCATGATGCCTGTGGTGCCAAGTGCCACTGACAAGGACTCATTTTAGAACAAATCAAACCAGAACGTCACTCTGTAGAGCACATACCTCTGCCAAGGCTCAGCAGTCCCCTTCAATCAAGCTGCAACAGATTTCACACGCTCATGTTAGTCAGCTTTATATGTTTGTTTTTATATATATATATATACTTGAATTCCTTCCTCAAAAATTCCTGGATCTGTCTATTTACCTCTTGGTCGATGTCCTGTCCTTCCACTGAGTTTTGTGAGAATCTGTTCTATAGTTTTTGCATAAATCACCTGACGACAAACACACACACACACATATAAAAATAAATTGTTGCCGTTAAGGAGTCACCAACATATTTTTGGGAGACAATTACTATGTAGAACCTCTGCTTTACTTGAATGTAACATTTTGTGCTTCTTTATATTTTTTACTTAACTACATATATATGATTTTGACATGTGACTCAATAAAACTGGCTGAAATTCTTTCCACATGTCTATGAGCTGTGGTCTGTTCGTTCACTGAGGTGATTTCTTATCTCAATGTCTATTTTCATTTCAATAACTCTTCCAGGCCTGATACATCACAAACAAAAGCAATGCACAAAAACTGACTTCAACCAGCTCTGCACCTCAAACCATGAAGACAGAAACCAGTCCGTCTGAAATGCACATGAACACAAGTAAAGCACCCATGATGCCACCCACAGTGTTGTCAGTTCATCTCCCCTCAGGAGGCTCAAACCCTCCAATGACGGCTGTTTTCACTTGTCATCAGGTCTTAAAATATCTTCAACCAAGTCCAGTTGCTTTTGATACGAGTGACCTCTCTTAGATAGATCTGGACGACTGAATGTTCACACACACGCTATAATTTCATCTATAGTACAATCTGAGAACTTCTTCCACCACTGACACCCCTCAGTTCAGATGTTGATTACAAAACATGATACTTGACTGCAATTTTCAATGTTAGTTTGCAAGCTATGACTATTACCTTTCATCTAGACCTGCATGAAATTGTGTTTTTGGCCACTTGGGGGCAGCAGTACAAACTGCAAACACAACGCAGTTCTGAATTATACGGAGGCAGATCATGCTAGTCTACTGTGGGATGAAGACAAACTTTCAATTTAGAGGAGAAAGTCTTTTGTTTAATCTTTGTTAACTTGTGTTATAAACTATTTTAGGTTAAAGTAGCTTGAGGTTATTGAGCTCTCAAATGACTTTCACCAAAGTCTCTGATCTTGTGACACTTCTTAGGTCCTTGGCTTGTTAATAAAGGCCAAGTCATGGAAAAGTGATGGATAACAATGTTTATTTTTATATTCTTATTTCTCAAACCTTCTCCAAAAAAACAGAAGCCATGGATTCATCTAAACATCTGCCTGTAGCTCTCTCAAAATGATAAATATAACTAATGCCCATGAAGCAGGAGAAGGCTTTAATAATAATATTTTTTCAGCAGGGCTCACTTTGTAATGTAATTAAGAAATGGCAGTGACCAGGAACATCGGGGGTCAAACTGAGTAAAGACACAAAACTTTAAGAGACTATGTATGTTTGGTAAAAAAGCAAAATCCAACATATGACTGCAAAAGACCTTCACTTAGCAGCAGTGATGGAGGTGCACTGTTCTACTGTGCAGCCGCACCTGAACTATTATGACCCTCAAAAAGAATCATTGGAAGAAAACAGTTCCTGCGGCCTCACCACAAATGTCATCATCAGACGTTTGCAAAGGAACATTGAATCAAGCCTGATGCACTTTGGCTCAACAGTGAGCCAGGATTCTGTTTCATTTAGATAACTTGTGCAAATTAGATCTGGACATATTCCCCATAAATCAGAATAACACTTTCCCCTCATGATCCCGGGCGGAAGCTCAAACTGAAAGCAGATTAACCGAGCCGTCATCCAGCTGGATTTGTTCTGTTCTGCACTATTTACACGTACCAGTCAATCTCAGTGTCTCTGCTTCAGCAACAAGCAGAATCCTGCTAATCACCTTTTTACCAACACCAAGCATACAGGGTTCATATCTCTCCAACTCTTGGCTTACTTCATTGACGGCCAAATTAAATTTAGGCTTGATTTCAAGATTATACTTTTTAAAACTCAGTACAGTCCGGCCCCGAGTTATATTACAGAGATACTAACATCCTATGTTCCAAGACATCAAGGACCTGAGACGTGGCTGCACTTTACCTGTTTTTAAATCATTGCTTAAAACATTTTTATCAAAATACTTGGTACTGGTTTCAAAATATAAAATGAATCACTATTATAATTAATATTGTCCGATATCAAAAATCACTTTTCGGTCCTTGTAGCTGCTGGGACCTCCGTTCTGCCACAAGAAGAAACCATCGTACACAGAAAAGATTTGATTTTCAAACAAAGGCACATTTATTACCTGATTCATTCACATCAGTTTTAAGAAGAAACATTCACATCTTTACAGAAGGCAGTAGGATACAAAAAGTGCTCTGCTTGACTCACTGATTGTTAGAGTGTGTGATACACACTTGCAGGTCATTAGTTCCCATTTCTTTAAATTAAAGAGGTAAAATGACATGTCAGTGTCACTGTATGTCAGTCCATTTCATCTTGTAGTAGAGGGTCTCTCTCTTCGCCTGAAGTGCTTGTTGTTGCATCTGGTGTGGTGCCACCTTCACGTTTATTTCTCTGTGTCAGGGCCAGAAGAAAGAGGATGTTAGGATGTGCTCAGGAGACAAAAAACACCATCAAGCCAAACTGCACCTGAACACTTGACTTTGAAACTTTCGAAAAACAAATCAGTCCAGCTTCATTTCAATTTGGACAAGATGTAACATACGACATGAGTTTGAAGTTTGCAGCGTGTTCCCTCACAACCACCAATACAGGACAGTATCTATTTTCATGAGACACACAGCACGTTTACACATGGACAGACAATTTGGTGACAAAGAGAAGCTGCTGTGTTCAGGGAACGTCAGGGAAAGAATGTACTAAATGAATGAGCAACAACAGAATATCCAAACAACTATTTGAATTGAGTTGCCAAGGTTAAATACAAGCATACAATCTAAGAATTTAAAAAGTAGAAATATCATTATTAAACAATATTTTCAATAGCCAGCTGTAAAAATAATGTCAACAATTATACATGGGTCATTGTTATTAGGTTTAAACAGCAGTGGTGAAGTTCAGTACACTTATTTTTTGTTCTCTTTGTGTTTAAGACACACAACTTACATACTTGTTAACTGGTTTCATTATCACTGTGATTTTTCCCAAAGCGTATTCAGCATTCAGGGCCGGGTTGAAGAAAAATATTCCAAGATTTCGAGAATTATTATGAGATTAAGGTTAAATTGTTCTTCTAATATTTTGGGAAAAAGGTCTTAATTTTACAAGAATAAACTTGGGTTGTATGTCACCTTACAAGGAGAGTACCAGGAGATCTGTTGCCTGTGGGAGATGAAGAATGTGAACTTGTACTGAACTAGATTTCACAAATAATGTGATACTTCATCTTGAATGTTTTTATATTATGAGTTAGAAAAGATTGTACAAGAGGGTTTGTATTCTGAAAAAGGGAAGGAAATTACCTCTTATGTTGAGGAGAAAATGTGGTGGACGATATTTGGTTAAATCTGGCTAAAGGGGTTTCATAGTTTCAAGATGAGATTGGTTTTGGGTCTAGAGGGAATGCAACTCTGACGCATGCTTTTCCTTGAAAATGATTGTGTTGTTTCTTAGACTTATGAGTCTCCATTCTATGTCTATGATTTTTTCATGTGATATCACAAGTTTACTCTCAATTGCAACTTTAATCTCGAAATCATGGCCCTAATAAGATGCCCTAAGATGGCAATCAACTGCAGGTACAAGTGTAGTATTAGACGATGAACAAAACTCTAAAAAAGTTTTACAACATCATGCCAAGTGACAAAATGTAAAAAAACCCTCAAAAAACGTAGTTTGATTTAAAGCAAACTGCTCGCTTGTAATCCTCTTGTAATTTCTGCAAATGGAGCTTCACACTATGTGGACAAGATAGCATGCTCCACAATACATTATATATTTTATTTTCTATCACAGTAGCAGCATTTGAGGTAAATCTTAATGCTGGTGTAGTTCATAACGTAATGCCATGAGTTGTAAAGTCATTAACCATTTAAAATGTAATTGAATAAAATATATGAAGTTCATAAAATCTTAAAAACAAAGCACCCACATTTTCATGACAGTTGGCCAAGGCCGAGGTCTTGTCACTGGGACCCCATTCAACAAATCTGCATATCAAATGTATTTATTACTGTATATTAAGGAAATCTAACTTGCCTTTGGTCGTGTCCAAAGTTTAAGCACAAATGAAAAGAGAAGCAATGAATACATGTATACATCTACGTCTTTGTGTGTTTACCCACCTTAGTTATTTATGTTATATTTCTCCTGTGTTTCATGGCCATGTGAGCCTTTTACTGGCTTTTTGTCAGAGGCCTAAAACAACACATCAGCCAATCAGAATAATACAAAGATGATGAGCAACTGGTATGATTCAAGGCACTTGGCAGCATCAGGTTTTGGGATATAAGGATTCATGCAGGGACTAATTTCCTGTGGTAATCCATTGGACCATGCAGTAAATTACGAGGACGTGCTATTAGTTCATTAGTTGGTCTTGTGCATATGATCATATGTGATTAAACGTGGAGGCATTTGGTTTGTTTAACTCAACAGCTCATTTTGATCGACAGATTATTATGCAGCAGAAGGAAATATAAGAAAAGCATCAATAATGAATTTAAAAAACATGTTTTTCAGAGAATATGCTTAAAATTTGTATTGAAGGATGATGATAAAGAAATCAAGGATTTGACAGTCACACATGCAGCATGCCTGCCCTCACATGAGATTAAAATGGAACTGCACTTATTACCTGGTTCGTGCAACTATCAATGAACTGATTGATCGTTTCAGCCATAAATAAACAAATCCTGAGCTGACACCTGTATTGTCCAAAGTTAAATATTGAAATTGGAGAGTCTGAAACTATTAAAACTACTTGAACAATTAAATGATCGTTGCCAAGTAATTTTTGGTAAACTCAACAGTATGTTTAACATTGAACAAATCCCTCACTCGAACAAATATCGGATTAACTATTATAACTTTTTTTTATTATTATCGTTAACTTAAGGAAAACAGGAAATGTGACAAAATATTTACTCTACGTTTTATGTTGCATCTGAATCACAAGTTCCCTCAATTTAGAAGAAGCTGAGTTAATATAGCTGCACTGATAACTCTCGAAAGGAAAAGTTTTTGAATCAGGTCCATTTTGAAAAATCAAGTTGACAACCACAATACGAAATCACATGAATCAGAATTTGGCAAGGTGATTTGGATCTCATAGATTGGAAGTGTTGCGAAACATTTTACAAACCCCGGGGTTCTTCATCATGGTGGACATCATGGTAGCATTTCTATTAGACCTCTACAAACACACAACATCAAAAACATTCATACTTTAAGAACTAAACCATGTCACTTGAACCTCATCACCTGACTGTACCACTGACTGATTGCTGCTGATATAACAGACCATAAAAACACTGAGTGAACTGAAAGTACTTAAGTACTCATTAACTTCAACTGGTTGATCTATGGCATTATTATAAAACATCAAGTATAGTGTGTTTCATAACACACACACTCTTGACATAACAGACATGCTGGGAGCTGTTAGTCTTTTTTTGTCCCGGCAGTAGGCTACTTTTGATTGGTTTGAAGGAATTCTTTGACATTTTGGGCGGTTCCAATTTTTGTTGCGAGTTAGCTGAGAAGACTGACGCTGTTCTCACATCTGTTTGCTAAATCTAGGAAAAGGAGAGGCCCTCTGCACACTGACAATTTCTCTTTTTTTATGAGAGCAACAATTCATCCCTCCAAATCTTTGTCATGCAGAAATCAACGTGAGGAAACAAAACAGACAACTGGCTATACAGTAACTTTCCAGACACAAAAAAAACAGCCCTATCAATTTACTTTGGACAGAAAAAACACACATTGTAGTTTATGAAGGACATAGAATACATATTTTCACATGTAATATGCAATATATATAATATATTGTGCATTTATTTCATCCTACAATAAACAAATATATATTTAAGGGATTGGCTCGTGTGGGACACACACACACACACACACACACTTTTTTGATATGTATATAGTATTTCTATTTACATTTTACATTCTACTTTATCTTATTTTATTTTTTTGTCTGCTTGTAATATTCTGAGCATTGCCATAAGAGTGCCTGTTACAAGTATTTCATTGCAAGCGACTTCTTAATGTAATCGTTGTTTATGACAATAAACTGTTGACACACACACACACACACACACACACACACACACACACACACACACACACACACACACACACACACACACACACACACACACACACACACACACACACACACACACACACACACACACACACACACACACACACACACACACACACACACACACACACACACACACACACACACACTTACATTATATAATATTAAATATATATAACATAAATCAATGGACCTTTTGTAATGCCTGCTTGTATTAAAATGTTTTTATAAAAAAAAATCCTCTTTATACATGCAACACAATTATGTGTTGCATGTATGAACTGATGCACTCTATGCTACTATGAATCTACTATCTTTGACGTTTGGACTGACAAGGAAGCCTCACCCTGACTCCATCTGTTTGAACTGATAAGGAGGCCCGCAGTGACTTTGCATTATGATGATACAGCTTTTCTATTAATATTGCAATAATTCTGATCTGGTTAGTTTGTTGCAAAAAACTCATTTAAACCCATAAGGCTCTTCAGTCTCTTCTTATGTCACTTGACAGGGACACAACACTCATCAGTCAAATTCCACTATAACTGAGAACCTTCTGGATTTTAATTTCTAATTTGTTTCCTTAATTTAAAAGTCAAATCCAGTTCCACTTGCCGGGGGTATGTGGTTTGAGACTACAGGGATACTAACAAAAACTGAGATTATTTTTAACCGTAGCGTCACTTGTCCACCTAAGAAAAATATAACATTGTTTAATCTCACAGAACTCCCTGTTGCTAAACGGCTTTTAAGGTTTTCTGTTACATCTTTTTAAAAAGGATGTTGGTTATTTTATCTGCCTTTCTTTGAGAAGCAATTTTGAAACGTTTATGACAACTTTGCAGCATAGCACAGTTTTTGGGTTAGTATGACGTCACTATCATCACATTTAATTTAGCCAAACAGATTAGACCCTTAATGTATAAAGTGTCAATCTTTTTCAGCTCCATTCCATTCCATTGGTTTGTGGGGAAACATGCACAACTGTGCAACATGCTGCATGCAGTTAATAACAAACATGTCAGTACATGCTGTGTGGCAGCTTTACCCGCACTTTATGATGCACCAGAGCGGCGATTATTATCGTTGCCAGGCCGAGAGCTATGAAGCCGTACTGCGTGTACTCCATCACAGCAGGAAGAATGACCAGGTTTGTGTGGAACGTTTTGAGGATAGGCCCGTCTATATATCCACTCTGAGGGGGAAAGGGCAAAAATAAAAAGCAAGGAGGGTTGTTTCAGTATTTCAGTTTCCAGAGCAGAGAATCATTGAGCATCAACAATGCAAGGAGACAAACTGACTATACTTTTTCGTCAATATCAAATGTTCAGTTAAATTAAATAATCATATCTCCAATCTTATTGGTTAAGTAAGTAAATACATAATTACACTTTACTATTGTATGACATCAAAATATGGGGGAAAAAGTATTTTCAAAATAAGCTTTAGATATTATATTTTGATGCTATCAATAGAGTAATGAAGTATTTCCACACTGCAGTATTACTGCTTTTATCAAATTACTTCTGAAATCACTAATTAACTGTCTAACAGTGATTATTTCAATGATTTCACTAGTTAATACTATTCATCTCAACAGTCATGAACATATCTAAGGTTTAATGTGTCTTTATGCTTAATAGAGATCTTGTATTGTATGAGTTTGATTTACACTTACATTAACAGTAATTTACAAATGTAAAGTACTGCACAGCAAGTCTCTTGATTCCCTCTTCCTTATTAGCAGAATAACCAAATTAAAATAGAAGTTTAAATGCACATTTTTCCTCTTGTTTGTTGTATTAGCCTTAAGAAAATGACCACTGAGTGATTAAATAACAATATCCACGTTTTGTAAGCATTATTTGATAATGGCTAAATAAAAAAAAGTCTTCAATATATTTCTTTGGATTTAAGTGTTAAGTGTCCAGTATCCAGGAATTATTTAAAGTGGATTCAAAGCACGGAAGACATACACTAAGATCTGCACAACAATTACACAAAACAGAGACAATGATGATGATAGCAATTAGAACTGTGTATAATAGAGATCAGACATGTAACGACTTACCTCCTCAAACCAGATCATGGGCATCACCACCTCAGAAATCTTGCCAGTTTCTCTACAAGGACAATAACACCAGACTTCAAACACCAAGGCTACACAGCCAACGGTAAGAAAAGCAGGAAATATCCAAGAGCCCTTTATATTGAAGGATGAAGAGATTCCAACACAATACACGACAAATGATAATGGTGTGACAATAGCTTAGGGAATAGGCTCCTTACGTAATTCCGGACACTTTCTTCATGTACAGGTTGAGCTGCAGACGGATGGAAACATTGAGAGGGACACCGGTTTGCTGTGAAGACAAAAACAAAATTCTTCAGTGTCAACTTGTTTAATTAATGAAAATATCACTTCCACTAGAGAATTGGGATGATTAAATCTCTGGGCCAAAATTGTTTTCCCATGTTACCACAGAGAATATACAAAAGCCGGAAATCTTCATGTACGAGCAATTCTTCTCAAGGCCTTCTTTTGATGGAAGGGACATGAAGGAATACAGCCGGTTTTAATTGTGGTTTGTGGTGTGCTGTGCTGAATCAAAAGGCTTTTTACGCACGACCGAACCATAACAACTTCCTCCTATACACAATCAAGGTCGATCCTGACGTGTCTTTCATTTGAGACGAATAATGCGTCTGGCACACAGTGTGGTGCAGGTGCATTTTGCTAACAAAAGATTGTCCTCTGTTGTCAATGTAAATGTCAGGGTTTAGGAACTGTGATCAGTGGTTCATTCACCTGGAGCAGGACCACAACTCGTGGATATGATTGGCAGGCGATAGCATCACTCATCACAAATCTAGCATTTCTGTAATGAGCTTTGTGGAGGATCTTGTGCATCGTGCAGTGACTCAATTATCACATTGACAGGCTGACAAACACTCCGTGAAATCGGCCACACCTGTAAACTCAGACTGCATAAAAACAACATATTGGCGAAAAGTGGTGAACGTGACTATTTCCTATAGAGAAGCAAGATCTGATCACAAGTTGTCACAGTAGAAACATTCTGGACACATTTAATGCCAGGTGTTAACAGGTGAGCCTTTGATTAGATCTCTCAGGATGGAAGTTAATACCAGGTCTGAACAGGGCCTTTGATCAAGAATCATGGGAATTTGATTATGGAGTCAGGAGAGTGACTGGAGAAGTGAGGGATATAAAAGTGATTTGATCGTAAAAAAAATGATCCCAAATCAATGGTCTATAGATATGAGCCACATTTGTGATAGTTCAGCACAGGAAAAGAAAACCTTGTTATTGTCAAAGAATGTTTCTCTCTTAAGGTATATCTCTATAAAGTATTAGATCATGCTTCTGTACACAGGTCACACTCTTATGTAATTCACCATAAACAAGTTTTTTGTATAGCGACAAATCAGGACATGCATCATCTCAAGGCACTTAGTCAGGTCGAGACCGTACAAAATTCTACAGAAACCCACCAGCTCCCACAATGAGCACACATTCTGCAATTGTGACGTGAGAAGAAAACCTCCCTGTAACAGGAAGAAACCTACAACTGAATTCGAATCAATGTGGGCGGCCAACGGCCTCGACAGGTTGGGCTTCAGCGGAGAAGAGGGACAGGAGGGAGAGAAGAGAGCGAGACAGCTGTTCTCTAAGTGGGACAGGGGGCATTAGGTTCTGAGATGTCAACCCATGCCATGCCAGGTTGAAATAGATATATAAGCCCAGTGAAGGACATTCTTTAGAACTGGTTGGCATTGGGTGTTAACGTGCACATCACTATTTTCTTTTATGCTTTGACTGGGTTTCAGACATCTGGGTCTCCTGAACAAACAGGAGAGAAGTACTACAATAAAAATCCATACAACTACTATATCAGAACCAATAAATAAAGGATTAATTGTAGTCTATCGAATAATAGTTCACTCAAATCCAAAATCCCTACTTGTCAATGATCCTATAAATACATATATTCTCTTTGAATGAAACCATGGCTGCAAAAAGATGAATTGGCAAATTTAAATGAAGAGACACCTCCAATCCATATCAATACTAAATATTCCTCAAAGCACAGGCAGAGGTGGAGGGGTTGCAGCAATCTTTAAATATGACAGATCAATCAACCCTCAAGTTTGTTGTTGCTCATTAGATAATCTCATCCTCAACCACATTTATCCAAGCCTGAAATCAGAAATAACTGTTCATCTAGTTATTATAGATATTCCACCCGGCCCCTACTGTGAAATTGTATCTGAAGTCTGTGAGTTTTTCAACATTCATCTAGATGTTGCTAATGACATCCTCGGTTCTGCATTTAATTCACTGATCAATTGGTTTTAGTAACTAACCCCAACATGTAACTAACATCACTCACTGTTTTAGACATTGCCTTGAGATAATGTTTGATTGGGAGATATGCAAGTCAAACTGAATTGAAATGTGTCATTCCACTTTAACCACTTTAAATAGGCAGCTAGAGAACAAATCAATATAACGTTTAAAAAAATCAGCATTTTAGAGAAACAAATACTGTTTTACATCCAAACGGAATTTGTGTAAGGCCATGGAAAGATGCATAATAACATGGCATTCAGGCTTTTCTTGTGTTTCTGAGTTGGTTTCTGGCAGAACACATTGTGATGCAGACATTTCCAGAGCTTCAAATCAGAAACAAAAGCCGATGATTACCGGGGTGTATTTTCTCTAGCTTGCAGTGTCCTCTCACAAACCTGGATTCACCTAATATGTAAAACCTTCCCTCTCCAAAACTTTATCACCGTTGCCTTGCAGCTCTTTCAAGTCCTAATGTTTCCTCAGTCATTTGGCCTTTTAACTACACATGACATGTTCGAGCCGGAAATTTACCAACAACAGTTTGAGTCTGCAGGAAATGAAATGTCCCCGAGCACCAGGCCACATTCTCTGCAGTTAGGGTTCCAAAAAGAATGATTAAAGAAGAGGCAGGGGACATTTTAAGCACTTAAGTACCAAACTTTTACAGGCTGATGAGTTTGTATTTGTGTGTTGATGATAATAATAAGCAACCACATAACAAGGTCCCATATTAAAATCATGATATGATTATTCATTTGAATGTAGATAAATTGGTTCGATGTGCAAAGCTGTCAGGATTTCGCCCCCGATCACACATTATGGAGCTGCTGTGGCCATCCCATCAGGGGCAAGCTCATGTTCAGCGTCAAAGGTCAATCGGACACATGGACAGGACGAGGGGATTAACCCGTCAGCCCTGTGATAAGTGGATGACCCGCTCTACCTCCAGGGGCACAGCTGCTCTAAAATACACATACAGATGGAGATGGTTGCACACAGGGGTAGAGAGCACTGAGCACGTGCAGGATATTGGTAGCTCTTGGTTGTTTTTGTAAATTTAAGTGATTTTTGTCCTAGCCCCATTTAGAAAAAGTTATGAGACAGCAGAAAAAAGCGAGTCATGATTCATCTAGATTACAGAGATAACATTAATGTGAGCGTGCAGCGGTCTGCATTGTCCAGAGGGAAGATAAAGAGACAACACATGATGATACAGACAGCAGATAATCTGACTATCATGGATTTAAGAGAAGATGAAGTCTTATACTCTAGACAATAGGAAATTAACACACACACACACACACACGCGCACACACCCACCCAGACAGATCGTGGAGCCTCAGAATAGTTCCCAGAAGTCGGGAACAGATACCAGTGGCACAGTGCATCAAACTGTACCGTCTACGATGCATTTTTAAAAGGACAGGACAGATTTTACATTATCATCTAATCTGCATTAAATTGGCATGTCTATAAAGTCAACAAAATTAGTGCTAGCTATTCTCCTCAAATTGTACTTACTTTACAAATGTCAGTGTGCTATACACACACCACACAAGTGATTTCCCTTAATAATTAACTTGATATCAATCTAGACGTGCTGGATTCACCTGAATCCTGTGTTTGGAAACATCGTTAAATCTGGCTTTGAAAAAAAAAACGTTGTTATCAAAGCTGATGTTTATTAGGGCCTTACAAAACTTGTCTTACAGCTGTATTTATGGGGATATGGCCCTATTTCCAATTACCTTATCACACTGCAGGCTACAGTGACTTACAATATGATTCATGGCAGTCAGTTATAAAACTAATCAGTCCCTCGTGCTTACAGATAATTGAAACACCAATGACATTATCTGAAGTACACTTTTACTGGGTTATTGTACGATAATAAAATCTCTTATCAACGAGTACATTTTCTAAGCAAGGTGCGACTTTGAAAACAAGGAAATGAACACAAGGGTCAAAGCTCCTCCTCTCAGTTTACATACACTACCAGCAGCATGCAAGAACCACCAAACACGTAGATAGTGATTATCAGTTTGACTTATCGAGAAGTGAAAGATTGCAACAAGAGAAAGATAAACTTAATTTGTGTTTGTTGCATGTACAAATCTGACAGTAGCAGAGGGACAAGGTAAAGATATAATTTTAACTGAAGAGACCAATGTTCTTAAACAATGATGAATTAAATATCTACCCATTTCTCCATAAGTCTGTCTTTGAGTGTGTTGAGTTGAAAAAAGGACACAGATTTCTAATATAATGAATAATTAGTCACAACTGTCATTTTCTAATCTTTTTAGAGTTAAAAGTCCTATAGGACAATATATTATTGACCAGTGTATGCTCAGTTGCCAGTAAATTGTTGGTACCTAAATTATTATTATGATGAAACTGAAATGGATGCAATATAAGATGTCAAACCTGTCGTCACGTCATGAAAGTTAGAATTTTCTGTTTTTTGTTGCATGTCTCTAAAACAAAAAAAGAAAACTGGCCTTTATTGTTGAGGAATCTTTGACCATCCTCACACATTACTGTTTAGGGCACTATATATTATGTATATGGTATATTACACATCATATTTGTACAGGTGAATAGAGCCCATCTAAGTTCTAAGATACTCCCTTCTTGGAGAGCCAAGCAGGACCTAAGGTCGGGTTAACCAGCAGTACATTGAAGTGTCTACGTTGAGGGGCTTACATATATAACTCAGATGCTCCAGACAGAGAGACACCAACTTCAATCCCTTAAAAACGGTAGTGCACTGAGACATATTTAAAGAAAGAGCTCGTACGAATATTTAAATCGTATAAGAATGAATAATATTTAACCGTAAAAGTACCAACCTTTCGCCTACACTCGATCCGATATTGTTGTGTTTGTTTGCAGAAAAGCAAAAAAAACTCACACTTGACCATGACACGTAATACAAAACTTGCAAGTCATTCGATGTTATCAGTCTACATCTCGAAAAGAGGACTTCAAGGACAACTAGGCCGTCAACAGCCCCACTAAAACAGTTTTCTTACTTCCGATATCCTGAGTGATGCAACGTCCTGTGTACTTACTGGGTGAATGTCGATGAAGAGACCATGCTTGTCCTCATTGGGATGGAGGCCATCCACATAGTCCAGGAGGACAGGATCAGCATTAAAGAAGTGAGGATGAGAGATGAAGACTGGAGATTCTGAGCAAAGGATACGAAAGAGGACAATTCATAATCTGAACCCCAATGAAAATGAAAGACTTCAGGAGAAAGTTTGCTTGAGCCTTAACCACAAGTTGTGGGACTCCACAGTATCTGCAAAACAGACTTGAGTCAAGATGTGATACTGCGGTGTCCCGACAAACAAAAAGATAAAGACTTAGACAAAGATTAGGACCTAAATCCAGTTGTGCATTTGTCATGAATACTCACTGTGTCGACAGCTGCTGACGTTCAGCAAGCCGGACTGTCTGCAGGGGCAGAAACCTTCGTTGGGGGAGTAGTCTGTCCCGTTGGCAAACAGGGTCTTGGGTGCCACATACCGATAAAGAGGGATTCCCTTCATCACACCAGGACGCTGGTATACAAGCTCCATAGACCTGCAAAGACATGGAAATCCGTTTCGTACGTTTGCAAAAGGAGTAACGAGAGAAATGGAGAGAGAAGAATCACTTACCTGCAGGCGTCAGGGCTGTAGAATGGCAGAGTGCTTTCTTTTGTCATGAACGGAGGCCACATCTGCCCAGCTGTTCCATTGATCATGTTAGCCTGAGGGGTCCGCCAGTAGTCCAGCTGTTAAAGATAAAATATTGAACATTTGAACATTCATACACTGCTTCTATGCTCAGCACTTTTTCTATAATACAAACACTGCCCGCACAGCTGTAAGGGGCCATTTGGGTTTTGGCAACTTTCCCAAGGACACTTCGATTCAACAGACAGGATTGATAAAGAAGTTGACATCTCACATTAGTCAGGCCATTCCAGGAATCAACTTTATGAGCATTCTTGATGTCGTCCCGTCCGGTGAAGATGGTGAACAGACCCGTGTTGGAGTTGTTGAACTAGAAGAAACATGAACACCACATGATGACTGAAACAAGTGGAGAATAACAAACATATGCGAACTGAACTCAGCAGTTATGGCCTCAAACAACAAACTGCTTATAGTCCAGTCTCGCTGACCAGATGTACACTGTGGGTTTCAGCCCTCCATTGGAGGCTGCATTCTCCTTTCACTTCCACCCAACATAAAACACCTACATGCTGAAAACGCATCCTCTCTATCTTTTGTGGTATTTTCTTTGTGGAGAATTTGCCATTTTTAAAACGTTTGTTTATCAAAACAATTGTAATTTGGTTTAAAGAATTACAAACCAGCCAGAGCACATTGCAAACTAATGCAGAATGATAAAGGCTGGTCACACTACGCTCCAGCACTGACACAGCTCTACAAGATTAATTGAGGCCCAATTATCACAATAGATAACACAATTGATTGACTATTGGCTGGCTGGTGCAAAAGTGTCTTCATATCGTCTGCTGAAGCTTGGAGGTGATAAACCTCAACTCCTGTTTGAACACTCACGTCTGCAAAAAGGCCAAACTTTCCAGTTGAGGGCAGCTGGCCGGGTAGATATTTATTAAGGAAATCGACGAGTCCACTGTCATAACCCCACATCAGCTCCCCGACGGTCTTGGTTATAAAGGGTCCTTCCTTGAAAGTCTTGAAGGTGGCGCTGATCATTAAACGAACTGCGTACGGGAGTTTTTCCATCATCACCGCTGCACCCTGAAAAACACAGACTGGGGGTGAAAAGGCAGACAACTGCAGAGTGTGCGAGTCAGTTTACTGAAAGATGTGTGGGGAACAATGAGAAATCATGTCCTACCAGCACCAACATATTTGGTATCGTTACGATGTCCGACTCGTTCCCTACAGACCTGGAAGGCTCGAAGAAGTATTGTCTGTATTCCTTGTATGACACTGTGTCGTTTGGATGAAATGTGATGTTGTCTTTCTGACAGCGTTTCCTGAAAAAGGAAAGAAAAACATTCATGCATCCACAAGCCTGTTCTCCAGTAGTCCAGGCATAGACTTAAGAGCAAAAGAGGTTGAAGGTAAAAGAATCGTACCAAAGTGATGAAGAAGATGATGATAGCTAAGATAGAGAGCAGAGAAGAAGGGAGTACCAACCATGTTGACCCTGGTGTGGACCAGGATACAAAAAGAGACCCACAAAATACTTTCATTTTCCGATTCACTTTTTCTTAGAGCTGGGGAAGTGTTGGTCATCAATCAGTTAGAATCAATCGCTTTCCAGTTGATAGTGTTTCTCATACGCAACAGATGCAAGCAGGAAAAAAAACGAAAAACCGAAATAGAATACAAAAATCGCAGACAAATGACTACCATCAGACTTTGCAGTGCTTCTGGCCCCCCCGAGGGAATTATTTTAAACTTTTTCCATTAAACAAATGGAAAATTAACTCAAAGTTACTCTGCAATAGTAAGGTGAGAACCACTTGACAAAGCGCTGAGCTGGCAAGATTCTGACATCACTGCTAATGGTTTGACCTTTTTTCATCCTCAACACAGGAGATGGCAGTTACATAAAATCTATGTTAACACATGCTGCATCAGACATGCTGAGTAATGCTTAAGAATGGACACACACACACACACACACACAATGTTTAGGCTACATCCCCTTTGCATGAGTGGCTAGAGACGGGTTCAGACTAACGCCGGGTTCACAACGGACGCGGAAGCGACGCCGAAGCGCCGCTGTTATCAGCCTTCAGTAAAAACGGCATTTAATATTTTCTTTTAAGCATATACTTACTTGTTGCTCCAAAATTAACTGCAACAGCGTCCCAACATGTGTCCTCCTTGGTGTTGTCTTTATACAACATGTTCCGAGGATCATACAACTCACTGTACTTCTCCACTTCAATTATTAATTTAATGTCATCCATGTTGAAGAAATTCTCCGCTGTTTGCTCCGTTAAATGTCGGGTGTCGAGGATAAATTACGTATTCTCCACTCAAACCTATGTGGAGAATACGTAGCCCCCCCTCTCTCTCTTTTTATCTTTATGACTGCTTGTGTGGCTGTAGTGGATGGGCAGAGGGGGACATTTAATAATGTGGTCGGTAAAAGTGGTAAAATTAAAACTCCTGGACAACAGAAGGTGAATACAAAGTATGGGATGCATATTTGATCATTTATATCATATAAAATATGTCGTCAATATCGTTTAAATCATTTTTCCTGTCGCGATACGCTCGCGTCAAGCGGAAAAAATAGACTCGACGCCGAAACGATCGCTGCACGGTGCTAGGCAGCCGCGGCGCAACGCTACGCTTCAGCGTCCGGTGTGTTCAGCACAACGATTTAACATGGGAGTGGATGGGAGCCAGAGGATTGTTGCTGCGATTACTCCTCGCTTCGGCGTCGCTTCCGCGTCCGGTGTGAACCCGGCGTAACCTACATACTGGATGCAGGGAACATAGTGTTCCATAGTGAGCCAATCAGACTCAAAGTCACAGCTCTGCTTTACCAAGGCGGGAGCATATAACCAGTCAATATCAGGACAATGTTTTAATGGATACAATTGAAAGTTAAGACAAAGGCTCTAAATTTATTTTAGTTAAGTACATAGACAATACATAAAGATGGACAATCATCTCCACTTCCAAGGTCGGGCCACTACAAACACTGGTCCAGTCTCATTTGTAAATCAAGAAGTTTCACCCCATATTTGAAACATCACAACGGTATTATAACTTATACTGAAACTAGCAGAGAGCTATGGCTTTGGCTTCACTTTTGGGATGCAGTCATTTCATCCATTTTTATCTACAGTCTGTGTCAAGTATGCAACTTGAATGCACCTTGCAACAGCTCTCAAGGTTGCAGGACAAAGTTTACTGATAGGAAGGTACAATACAGCACAGAAAAGCAATGCACGGGTGATGACACAGGGTGCCGTCCAGGAAGACGTTAATCGAATTATGTAATTGTGTACCTGTACACATAAGGTCCTCGCTGCTCCACCATGGGCTTTTCTCCATTCAGAAACTCCTTGGGGTTGAGGATGTTGAAGAAGTAGACCGACATGAAGAACGGCACAGGGATGTCCCTCCACATGGTGTAGGTTAGATCATTCTTTGGGTCGATCACTGTGTTCTGACATGAGAGGGATGAAGAACAACTTTAATGAAAAGAATGGGTTGTTGCATCCTTTATGCTTTATCAGTTAATCTACAAAGAATCTTAAAAGAAAAAATGTAATCTTCCCGTTTACAAAGCGGGATCAACACATGACATGTCACAAATTAAATAAACAACTGATTAATAATGATTGACTATTCATTTCAGCTCTAACAAAATTCAGTGTGAATGAACGGACATACATGCATAGATTTTATATTCAGCAAATCGTAATTCCCACCAAAAGACCAGTGTTAACACCATAAATGCCATGTGTGTCCTGTAACCAAAAGAAATAGTGCTCACAACCTTTTTTTTCTGATCCACTTGGCACCGTTAACTATTGATCGCACTTCAAGTGGTTCAATTCATTCAGTACAAATTCTGTTACCAAGTGGTATTTAGAATTTTGCATCTTTTG
Organism: Platichthys flesus; assembly: GCF_949316205.1. Lineage (NCBI taxonomy): Eukaryota > Metazoa > Chordata > Actinopteri > Pleuronectiformes > Pleuronectidae > Platichthys > Platichthys flesus. Next base: position 18,696,176 of record NC_084963.1, on the reverse strand, counting down.
GGATACAAACCCCAAAGTAGGATAGGAGGATAGAGTGGGAGTGAACAGTTGATCCTGCTAGGACCATGGCTCTGTGTCATTCACATACTTTTTGATAAGTTTTGATCAGGATTTCCCAGAGTCTAGAGTGAGGCGTTCATAACGGGCAAAACGCAACAAATGTTCAGATTTTAGAAGCTTAAACAAGCAAACAAATAATCAACTAATCCGTTTGTTGTTTAGGCCCCAGACTGGACATCGGTACTCTGCAGCTCCAGTGAAAAATATTTGCTGTAATAAGGCATTATATTAACAAATGCAGACAAAACCTCATACATAGCCTACCTACACATATGTACCTATATACAAAAATAAACATATAAAGATATATTAATACACATACATACATGTGTATATATGCTTCCCTGATGTACATCATTTTTTAGTGCAATAACCCATTCAAAGATATTGTTTAAAATATCACTTTGAGCTAAATTACAGCAAAGTTTCAAATATATTATTACTTAAATTAATAATCAAATGTATTGCAAAAATCAATATAATATTAATAAAGTGAAGTTTGAATGTGGCTGTCCTTGAATTTCACATGAATGTATATAATCATATACATATCTATATAACGCTCATCATTATCAGGGTTTTTTATGAAGCTGTGTTATCCACGCATGTCTGTCTGAAGTCGACACTTCAGGTGAAAGTCTGCATAAAGCACAGACTAACCTGAGTCCCAGTCAAACACTGTCTGTTAGCGTCAGTCTCACCTTCACGATCTGGTCGTCGATTATCAGCGGCCCCACAAAAGTGAGGACTATCCCAAACACCACGGCCAGGACACCGGCCACCGCGAACCCCACAGCCACCCGGGACTTATTCAGAGGCATGTCTGCTGCCTGTGCTCAGGCTCTGTGTCCCGGTTTGTTTGTGTCCCGGGTTTGTTTATGTCCCCGAAGAAGAGCGTCTGAACGGAGCGGACTCACTGTCAGTGACAAGCGCGACGTCTCGGTATCAAACTGTGGCTCTCTAAGTCACAGTCTACTGAACCTGGGGCTTTTTATCCTCTGATCGATCATGTTGACATGCTGCGCTTGTCCTCCCTATTTATGTAGCTACATCGTCTGCAGACCACGCCTTCCCAGGGCCGAGGATTCTGGGAATTGTCGTCCCCGCTAATACTACACACGCACCGATTCTCATAGTGAAAGAATTTTTCTACTTCCTCGCTGAAGAAAAAATACCAAAACAACTCAATGAAAATGCATCACAGGTTAAAGTCCTGCATTCAAAATTATACTAAAAAACTGGTACAAAATAATATAGCACACTGCAACACGTAATCTTTTTCTAAACATGCAAACGTTGTAGCATTAAATCAGGATGGTCCCGTACAAGGTGAAACTTGTTATATTAGAGTATTTGAAATATTTAAAAAAATATATAATAGATTTAAATAATAATAAATAATATTGTATTAGTGTAAACACTGCATGACCGTAGATCTGTAAAGTTTAAGTCCGTGTTATCAAAATGTACATTTTAATTATCTTATTTTATTAATTATCTTATTTTAGTAACAGTTATTTGAGTTGTCAAATAACAAAGGTAAAAAGATTTACCGCTTTGTTGGAGAGTACGAGGAGCCTACCTCAGAATTGTACTCAAGAAGAATCCTTGAGGAAATGTACTTTATTACTTTCCACAACAGTTAATGTATAATAATGATAGCCTGTCTTTATTTTTAAGTGCTACACACAAAAAAGACGGTAGTCAAACTCAAGTGCAACAAAAATAACTATAAACAAAATAACTATAACTACTATAACTATAGACAAAATAACACAAGACAACTTGTCTTGTGTTATTCTGTCTATTGACAACAAGTGAAACGGCACAAACAGGAACAAAATCTAAAGTAATGGATGAAAATAATAATGTGGGCAAAAGGAAGTTTTGAGAGAAGATTTAAGAAAACACAGTGAAGTTGCTGGTCCTAGTTCCCAACTATCTAGAAAAGGTGAAATATATTCCAGAGGGCCAGGACCCTGGCCAATCAGAAACACTCAGGCTATGGGTTGGTGAGGACTGAAGCTCATCCAAACTCTCAGCCAAACTATGCAGAGCCTTAAAATGGAAGCCAGTTATTAAGGGATGCTAAAACAGGGGAGATATGATCATTCTTTCGCAATTTAGTTAATCACATTGTGAATGCAATTGGACAACTGGAAGCTTAGCAATAGGTTTTGGTTAATGGTCCGTTAACATTGCATTAGAAGTTCCTATAGTGAAAGGAAGTAACAACATGATCGTAATCAGGATTTGTTTGTCTTTTTAATATGTGACATGGGGATTGATACTCGAGGGGGAGTTGGTGGAGCTGGTTGTAACCAGAGTTCAGGCCCTGCCAAAGGGTCATCACATCAATCTAAGGGGGTCGATGCATGATAATGAATGAGGATAAGAGAAAGAACAAAGTGCAGACTCTTCATGCTGATGGTAAAACAGTTCATAGACAGAGCACCAACTCAATACTCGTGTGCAGACTCACTGGCCAGGTTGTATTTGATAATGTATACATTTTTCACGCAAAATCTGAAGAGCAAAAGCTATGGGCTACTGATTTAAAAATGAATATATGTTTAACTCTGAAAAATGCAAGTAGGGCCAACTCCGGTTCAAATCAAGCTCTCCAACATTTTATTTAAATATGACTTCCAGCACCTGACACTTGAAACGAAACAGCCTGTGACGAGCACACACTTCCAAGAGTGGAACCTTTTAGAAAAAGCAATAAGTCGTCTCCTCAACATGTGTTATTTAAAACTTTACCTGTGCTTCACTGTTTATCACAAAAGCCTAATTCATTTGATTTTTTTTGTATGATTTTCTTCAATGGCAACATTAGTAGAGAATAGCTTAGAATTTATAACAAGTAAAACAAGTAAAGTGGAAAAGTTAAGCTGTCATTATAACATCAATAGAACTCATTAGGATTCTATCAATGGGTCTAAATTAAAAGTGCCAAGTCACACCCACACTCACACTTTCACACTTTCACACTTTCACACTTTCACACACACACACACACACACACACGCACACACACACACACACACACACACACACACACACACACACACACACACACACACACACACACACTAACACACACACACACACACACACACACACACACACACACACACACACACACACACACACACTCACACACAGACCCTTGGGCTCATCCGCTCGCAGGAGTGGGGAAACATTATGTCGAACCGTACCCTTTGCCTTATCATTAGCCTGTTTAGATTAGATTCAACTTTATTGTCATTGCACAGTACAAGTACTTATACAACGAAATGCAGTTTAGCATCTAACCAGAAGTGCAAAAAAAGGCAGTAAAGTGCAGAGTATCGTGCGTATTTAAAGTGGAATGTAAATATATAGATATGTACCGTAAGAAATATATATGGAATAGTACAGTATTAACAGGTATTGTATGATATAAGAACTATGAGCAGTAAGAAATATATATTGAATAGTACAGTATTAACAGGTATTGTGTGATATAAGAACTATGAGCAAGACAAATGTATAAAAATATATAAATATGAATATACTATAGGCGGGATAATACAGTTGTAAAAAAAGTGTAGTGCAAATGTTCAAATGTTCAGTGGTTGGAGGAGGGTGTGTGGCAGTCCAAGCCAGGGTGGAGGGGGGAAGTATAGTCACTGGAGAAGGTGTGTGTGTGTGTGGGGGGGCAGCTGCTGCTATCACTGTGATGCAGAGTTCAGCAGGGTGACAGCCGCAGGGATGAAGCTGTTCCTGAACCTACTGGTCCAGGAACGGGGGACCCTGTAGCGCCTCCCAGAAGGGAGGAGGGCAAACAATCTGTGGCTGGGGTACGAGCTGTCCTTGACAATGCCCTCCGCAGACATCTCTTGCTCTGGACAGCTGCAATGGTGGGGAGTGAGGAACCAGTGATGCATTGGGCAGTTTTCACCACCCTCTGCAGTGATTTGCTGTCCGCAACAGAGCAGCTGCCATACCACATTGAGATGCAGTTGGTAAGGATGCTCTCGATGGTGCAGCGGTAGAAATTTTTCAAGTCCAATTAAGGACCAATGCATACTAATATGTCTGCAACAGGCCAAAACTACAGGCCTCGTACATGATGCAGTCAGAGATTAGAAAGTCCCTTGCTTCAGTAAACCCAAATATCCCCACACCTGTGCACCTCAGACCCCAATTCTCCTCTTTTGTGGGTTAGCACCTTAATCACTGGTTGGTTGTCTTAGCCATTTGTTATGTATATGGCCCCAATCGATGACACAGCTACAGAAACACATTGAACGGCATTTGAGTGTGACGTGTGTCGCATGCCCTGTGAAGGAGATTTGTAAAACCTCGTCAATAACGGAAAAATTGCTTTTTTTAATAAAGAAAATAAATATTCCTCAAACAATTTGGAATAATTGCCTCCTAAAAAAAAGAATTTGAATCCATAAACTCTAGACCTAATTTTTAAAACTTTAACTTATTGAAGTGATGGAGTGACTTACTTTAATTATTTGGTCCTTCATCACCCCGGGTCCCACGAACAGCAGAACTGCTCCAGAAAGCACTGTCAGAACCCCTGACACCATAAATCCAATGGCTACTTTGGATTTATTTATGCGCATGCTTGCGAGTAATGAACGACGTTGCCTAAGAACAGAAGAGAAGAAAGTTCCCAGCTGCCCCTGAGTCTGCAGTGTCTTAAAATCCAAGCATGGATGGTGCAGGATGGGTCGAGAGGAGGCTGTGGTCCAGCATGCTGGCTATATTTACACTGTGCAGACCCCGCCTATGCACGCACTGAAGGGGGAGTGGGTTCATCCTTTAAAGCGTCCAACCTCAAATCCGTGAAAATCCATGTGGAGTCACATTGAAATCAGATGACAGCTTAGTATGTTACTTCATGTGTTCTCATCTTGTCATTATTAAACAACGATTTCTGGCAACACAGATCATTTTGACATGTCCCCTGGGGACTGACGACGCAGGGCATGTGACGCAGATGTGTTTGTCAGCTGCACACAAGATGTTCTGTTGTGACTTAGCTGCCCCATGGCTACATTGCTTTAATGTATTTCATTCATTACCATATTGAAATGTTCCTGCCCAAGTCAGTGCAAAGTACATGAGCAGGTTGGCCAAATGACCAAGTGGGCTGTCGTGCACTAGTCTATTATTTCTTATTATTTAATCCATCACCAGATCATATTTAGAGTAGATCATGCGGTGCTGTCACAGTATTTCCCTCAGTGATAAAGAGCAGCCATTTGACCTTTTTAAAACACACACAGATCAGTAGGGTACACATATCAAACGTATACAAATTACCTCATATCAAGGCATTCTAAACATATTGATATTTAGTGTGCAGGAATCCTCTAATACAGTGCCAGGGGGTTCCTTCATATCCATATCCTGCTGTGTGACATCAGAATCAGAATCCGAATCAGAAGTATTTTATTGCGAAGTAGGTTTACACCTACAAGGAATTTGCTGTGGTTATTGGTGCTAACAATGAACATAGAAACATAAAACGCAATAAATACAACATACGTAGGAAAAGCAATAAAAAATAGAAAACCAGTATATATTTACTCACTGTTTACTTCTTATTTACTCACTTTCTTCCAATATTTATACAAAGTAGCATTTATTTTGACATAAAAATTTCTGAATATAAATATATGAAAGATAAAAGATATAAAAGTGAAGTAAAAAAGAGAAATGCAAAATACAAAACAGTAAACAGTGTCCGATTGCAATATGCAATGTAATACAGTATAATATAATATATTATAGTGCTGTTGCTTCAGTAAGATACTCTGTTGATAACGCCGACTCCTAAGGTGGTCAAACTTGGTCCAAGGAAAATGCAAAAAAAATAATAAATTCTAGACTTTCAAGAAACCCAGAACCCACTACCTGCTCAGCATAACCTTTAGGTTGTCTTTCAAGTTCTACTCCTCGAACAAAATTATTACAGACAAGTGGATATACTGATCACTACATGGTAAATGGAACACATTTATATAACACATGGTTTAGGGTTAACCCTAATCCCCCCCCTCCACCTCCAAATATTTGAAGATGCAGACAGGAGAAGCAGGAAAGGAACCATCAACCTTTCGATTAGTGGACAACCCGCTACGTCCTGAGTCACTGCCAAGTATGTAAGGGGGATGAACATTCACTTTGCAATACCTGTTTATCGTCAAACAACTGAAAGCTAAAGAGACAGACAGGTGTACCCTCGGAAGGTAGTGGAGACCAAACAGAGCAAAAAGAGAGGTGAAATGGGCTATTCCTCATCAGCAAGTTACTGTGTGTTTGCTAACCTTTGCTAACCTTTCACAGAGATAATGTGTTGACAGCTTTTTTCCTGGAGGAGATAGGGATGTGGTGGTCTCGCTATCTTTGACCTTTTAATCAAACAAGCCTCAAAAGAATGAGCTTTCCCAGAATTTACGTATTTAATTCCAAATTTGCTAAAATAAATGGTTGTCAGTGGTTAATCTTCAACATCTAACAACTTCAGCTCTTGAGCTCCTAGCGGTACAACTACAATCCCAGACCTCAGCAGTTAAAGGGTTAAATGCCCAAATGAAATATGAAGATTTAATTTATTCACATGATAGGTATGGATGTTGGTTGAATGTATGGGATTTGCTGCCTTCAGATTGGCCCCATATACCTTAACCACTTGCTCACCAAGCGTGTCATGAACATGCCTTTCCAACATCGGAACCACAAGCTCACAAATTCCATTTGAAAGTATCAACAGTTTATTGTCCTTGTAAGGTTACTACAAGGCAAGAGGCCTGTGGGGTAAAGTCTTTTGCACAGTTGTGACACAATTAAGCTTTGAAGTGAGCGACTACTGATTTTTTTTTGTATTTAGCCATAACTGAATAATAATTGTATTTGTGTTGATTCCTTCATACAGAGATATATCCTTTAGTACTAAAGAAAGAGCAAACTAAGTCTTTGCTTACAATAACTCCTTCACTACTTTAATGACCGAAACTTCCAGAAATTAGGGAACCAGAAGAATCAACCTCGAGGACTAATCTAGGAACTAGATTTCGTTCCTGTTTTTATCTGGGGAATCGTGTCGATTTGGAAAATTAGACCCCAGATGGATAAAAAAAAAAAACATTCCATTTTGCTTCTTAACCTGGATTCAAGTTAAAAAGAGTTTTTCAAGGATAAACAAGGTAAAACATTTAGTGCTTGTCAATAAATGAGGACAGTTTGTATTACTTCATATTATTTTATTATGTTCATCTTTATTTATTTTTATTTAAGTTTTTTATCTATTTTTGTTCATATAGGATTTGATCAGAGCAGTCTCCCACATGGGTTGCCTGTGACCATGCAACAATAAAACAAAATGTAAAGATCAAACATCTGGTCAATTAAAACTACAAAAGTGCAAATAAAAGACATTGATAAATTGGTTAAATTATCAAAAGGTATAAAACCAGTACTAAATAATGATTGCGAAATTAATCCTTTGAAAAAAAGTAGAGCAGCTCTTTCAGGATACATTGAAAAGACAATGACATGCTGATGGTTTGAACCTGGAGCTTGGTAATGTTTAGATTTGATATGTTTTTTTTGTTTGTTGTTGTTATTTTTGGGTTGGTTTTCTAATTTCCCACTGAGTAGTTGTTTTCTTTAATTCAGAGTTACCTACCATGTGTCGTTTACTCCATGTACTTCCTGTCTGCTTGTTTTCCCACTTTATGTGATTCACCCAAATCATCCCTGCCTCCTTGTTTGCTTGGTCTCTGTGCTCCCTGATCTTCCTTGTCAGTTCATCTATTCAGTTTAGAGCTAGTCAACCTAGTTTGGTTCAGTCCAGTCCTGCTTGTTTCCTGCTTGTTTCCTGCTTGTTTCCTGCTTGTTTCCAGAATTTTGACTGTGTTCATGCTGACTTGGAAGTTTAGTTTTCTTCTTGTCTATCAACCTGTCAAAGACTGTAAGCCTGTTCTTGCTAAATATTATTGTTGCCCACACCTACAATTTGGATCAAGTGAGGAGACACATAATAATCTGTATCCGGTGAATTTAAAGTTGGACTGTTGGGCCTTGGCCGAGGTGCTGTATGTCCTCTGTAAATGTGCAAATTGTAATTGCAGATGAATACTATTTATGTCAAGCACTAAGTAATCTAGAATTTGAGAGGTGCTATACAAATAAATTATTACCATCTAATAGATAAATTCAAATATTTAACTCTTATGTTGGCCTGAGAGGAAAGGTCAGGGGATCGTCACAGTTTTAACAAAGCATGAACTGGACAGCATGAATGTGTTTATATAATTCCATGCCAATCCATCCAGTATTGTTGAGATGTTTCAGTTTGGACTGATCGAGTCATGGCTCTTCATGTTATCATTAATAGTGGTGGTGGATCCGGATTTATTGCACTTCTGTCCCCTGTTTACCAGGAGTTAGTTTTTCCTTACTCTCGTTGAGGGTTAAGGGCAGAGGATGTTAAACCTTAAGCCCTATTAGACAAATTGTGGTTTGTGAATATGGCCTATTTAAAAAGACTTGTATTGATTTATTGAATCTTAAGTCCGTCTGTGTATCTGTGTTGGATTTTTCCTTTAGGTGGTATCATATTGAACTGCACGCTGTTATGTAATTATATAGTCTCAAAGTCATCCATCGTCATGTCAAATGTTTTCCTGCGCGTTATAAAGATGTCTCTGTAAGACCAGAAACCGGGGAACATTCCCATCAAATGAATCTCACAAATGCAGCCAGTCTTTGCTCCAGGACATATTATTTAAGGCCCTTAACCACCAATGATGTTTAATACCTCACGCATCTTTATTCATGGATTTGGTGAATTTGGGTGATGAAGAGGTCCCCTCTTACTCAGTTTGCACATGATCACTTCATACAAATTACAGAGCTATGGGGCCACGACAGCAGTCGACCACAGCCCCTCATCTGACTGTGCTGTGAAATCGCTCGTTCTCAGATCGTTTTAGGCATTACCACAGACTGACATGGCATTTTCCTCACATGTTTTCCTTTCTATACGCTGATGTTAGCATTAATAAAGCGGAAGTTTAAACCATGCAGGCTTTAAGCTTGATTGAGCTTCCCCCTCATTGTCATGTGTTTTCAATGTGATTTATACTCTATGTGTCATTGCTTAAAAAAACAATGATGATCATCTTCAACACTTTGTTGTCACACAGTTAGTGCACACATCAGTCAGGAACACTACCACCAGATTTTGAGCAGCACTTTAAAAACTTACCCATGGATTTCAATTCAAATGGATTTTTTTCTTAGGATACATACTCATCATGACAGATCCATTTAAAATGTACATTCCCAAAAAGCAAAGATGAGAGAGAACTCAATGAATCAGTTTTCTTCTTGCCACTCTATCTGTCTGTGGACTATTACAGTGACTATATTCTTGGTGTTGAGTTGTTCAAAGACAAAGAAAAGAAGCTGTCAGACACAAACTACTCTCTAATTATTGAGGTTGGACATTTTTGTCAAAACAGAATTTCATATTTATATATTGTCATTACATAATAGCCTCATCATGACATTTACACAATATAAGCTTTATATCAAGTCTTTAATGTTGCTTGTTGTAAAATAAATGCATTACTATGATTTTAACTGTGACAAATTCATTTTTACCACATGATCACAATAATGTTTTTTCATCTATAGTCCTAAAATATGGAGATTTACAGTCTATGGTAGATTTACCTCAAAAATTCATTTTTTAACTGTAATTACTTTATTATGAAATCACTAAATGGGGTGGAATACGGATTGGATCAATACCAACTTTAGATTGTCCAGAGGAATGTGTTTATCAAGTTTGGTAAATTTTCATCCATTTGTAGACACATGTGCACTAGCACATGTACACGCACACCCAAAAGCACAAGCACACCCACACGCACAAGCACACGCCCACCCTACAAATCTTTTCTAAACATAACGCAACACAGTCTTGAAATTCTCATGCAGATTAATGCTACAGGTTTTACAGCAGTTAATTCAGAACAACAGAGTTTTGGGAATATTTGGGAACATTACTTTATAGGCTAAAAATCGTATTGATCCTAATGTGAGCCCACATACAGAGACAACTACTCTTTTAAAGTCAAGAAACGATTGGCCTTAACATTGCTTATTATCAGTTGGACACAGCTTCCAAATCTGGCTGAGATCTTCCATTTACACAAGAAAAAGAAAATCTGAGTTTTTTTTGTGGCATCTATTAAAGGCAAGATCAAACAGCTTATCTGTGATTTGAAATTGGCTGGCATTTCAATTCTCCCACATAAAAGGAACACTGGTGACGCGCGTCACCAACACTTTCCACCTTCCTGATGCAAGTCACTGTTTAAATTTTTCCTAGTAACCCTAGTTTTTGAAGTTTTCCTCATCCACTATCAACATAACTGGAACTGTAGAAGTGTCAAAAAGAATAACGTGCATAATGAGAAGCATGGATGGAAAACTGAACAAGCAAGATTGTGTATATAATTAAAGGTTCAGTGTGTAATATTTTGGTGAAAGAGAGCTATTGGCGGAAATTAAGTATATAATAATCCTTGTGATGTTTTCACCTGTGTGATTCATCTAAATCGTATGAAGTGTTGTTTTCTTTAGCCTATAACAGGCCCTTTGTATTTAAATACCTATATTTATATTAGGAGCAGGGCCTCTCTAAGGAGGCTGCCATGTTTTTCACAGTAGCCCAGAATGGTCAAACTAAACACCTTTTGTGTTTTTATGACAACTGAAAGCTTCCACAGGTTCTCTTTCATGTGAGATTCAGCTGCAACATGCAACTTCACTACTAAATGTGTCTAAATTCTACACACTGAACTTCGAGGTAGCCATAATTGGGATCTCAACACTGAAGTTTATTGTCTACACCACTGGTTCCCAATCTGGGATACATGACCACCCACCACTGGTCTTTTCTGAAATGTGAACTGACATCTCTTCTGCAGGTCCTGCCGTGCTCGTTCCAGAGAATAATGGTACACATGGGTATAAATGGTAACATTCACATTCAACAACTATTTTAAAGAACATTTTTATGTGTTATATTCTACTTAACTCTGGAAAGTCTGTCATCAGTGGCTCAACCCCTGTACTCGGCCATGGTTTAGATCAGTTTAGTTTAGTTCTCAGCCTCCACACCTTGCTCCAGACTATTTCAACCACACATCGTCCAGTCAACTCACCTTTGCTCTCTTAAGAGTTAACGTGTGTTTTGAACCGCTATCAGCCTTGTCATTAGATTTACAATAGATCAGCGCCACATAATAGGAGATGCAAGAATTATTGAGATATCATGTTCACAGGAATTGGACGGAGAGATAGGCAGACAACCCAAACTCATAATGCCTCCCACCACTGGCTGTCGCTGGCGTGGAGGCATAATAAAACATTTTGACAATAGCACACGTAAAGCAGATGACAAACTGCAATGGTGTTATGTTTCCACTAGGTGGCAGAATCTACCTATTTTTTTAGGGGGGGTTTGTAACCATTTTAAGTTGAAGTAAAATCCCATGAAGATAATCTGACACATAGGTAGACAACAGTAATATACGAATGAATGATTGTGAATGAGTGTATTTATATATAGGGTCATGGAACAACAATGGAAACAATTGGACCTACAATGTTAAACATATTAGGAGAATGTATTTTTTACAGCAAAATATAAAAAATGTAATATTACTGTAATAGATTCATTAAATTCTGTTGGGAAAATACATCTCAGTCATCGTCTGCTTCAAACGAATCAGATGACTTTTGCCCTCAAGCATTAGAGTCATTTGCAGATATGGCCACAGATGAATGTGATATGGATATGTCCGAAAAGTTCAGTGACCTTTTTCTTGTAAACATCAGTTTATTCAACTTGAAATTGCAAATTTCTATTACTTGCTTCAACCATACAGAACATTGATGAGGAGATGCAAACCATCCATAAGTTGGCTCAGGGATATACTTTGAGAAAACTTACTTCACTTTTAAAAGAAAAGAGACATTGTTATCAAATTAAGACATCAACAAAGTTTTTGAGTCTGTCAGGGGATCTGATCTGATAGGTCATACAGGGCCAATGAGGACGGCATCCCAACGCGAGCAGTCTTTCAAAAGAAACTATGTGGAGCCTAAGAGAATGTTTTCGGTAGAGATGAGAACAGCAGGTTTTTATAAAGACAAAAGGCAAGGTTGGACTGTGATTGCAGCGGGACTGCTTGGCATGTCATGTTGGGGTTGTCCTTCGGGATGCTTACCCTCATCAAATGCTGCTAGAGACTTTAATCTTTAATCTTGAAGACTTTAATCTTGATGATGTTCTTCTACACGTGGCATCTATTGCACTTCTGTCCGTCCTGGGAGAGGGATCCCTCACATGTGGCTCTCTCTGAGGTTTCTACGTATTTTTACCCTGTTAAAAGGGTTTTTAGTAGTTTTTGCTGAGGGTTAAGGACAGAGGATGTCACACCCTGTTAAAGCCCTATGAGATGAATTGTAATTTGTGAATATGGGCTATACAAATAAAATTGATTGATTGATTGATTGAAGGTTCACTTACTCCACTCTCAATCAATGCACTAAACAGCTCAAAAACTTTGCCTCTGATGCTTCGATAAAGCAAAGTGAGGCCAGCCCTCATTATAGGTGACAGAGTGAGGGATACATGAGATGATGTGTGGCAGCTGAAAGAAAGTGTGCACATGATTAGTGCTAAAAACCTTGATGTTCTTATTCAAGAATATCTACAAAAGCTCTGCTCCCAGAAATTAACCTGAAACCAAAGCTACTTCCCCATTACCCAGCCCTGACTCATTGGCCCCTTGATCGGACTGTGGACAATGAGCTCTGAAAAGTAAGCAAAGTTATTTCAAGAGATGTGCAAGGAATTTGAAGAATTTCAAGAACCTCTGCTTATCTGTCTGTGAAAGGCACCAAATGGCTTATCTAACAGCAGGATCATTGGGTCACTGTCTTGCAAGTTAAAGGTGGTTCTCCATATACCCAGGGCTGTACATTCAAGCCATTAAGATGCAGTCACACTATTTGGCTCCATGAGACCAGCACAAAGGTCACAGCTAAAATTCTGTACATGGGGACATCATACAATAAAAAGTACAATTCCTTGTCACAGGGAACATAGACTCTGTAGAGTTTGGTGAACTACTGCATACTTTGATAACAAATGACACGGTCAAAGCACATAGCAGAATTCCTTCCCTGTTACCATCTTCACCCAGTTCGAAAAAACAATGAAAAGATGCAGTGTCTGAACATCAATGAATTGATTGATTTATATCCATTGCCACCTTATATGAAGGATGGATACCAAATGGTTTGAGCATGAATCAGAAATGGATGATGCGGAGCAAAACATCCTCAGCAGTGCCATTGCTAAGGTTTTGCCAGACCTCCCAGGCTCGAGTCAAAATATTTTGGAGGTGACACTGCTATCATTCAGGGTGGAGACCACTGAGGATTTCCCTTCATCCAATAAGCTGATCTGCTTTCAGTCCTGAGGCCAATTCAAACAAGGAAATTGGTTGCTGCCTGGAAAAAGTAATTACATTTAGATAAATTAATTTTAGTGTCACCAATGACAAAAGATCATTCAATAGATGTTGTAAATGTCATTATTTTGGTTTTACAGCACAGAGCACTGAATTCTACAAGGGGTCAGTGTTGACAACTCCAGCTTCCTCATCACGCTCCTCACTCTCTCCTTCTCCATCACCCAGTCACTCAACAGTGCTTTGATACAATGTTTGGAGAAGGAGAAAGAGGCCAAGCCCACGGTTACGGGTTGTGTTGTTGTCTCTGAGATGATGAAGGCCTGTGGATCTCCAAGTAAACAAGCATCAATAGAAGTTGGTTGCGAAATATCCACGATCACTGCAACATGTAATCAAAGGTGATAAAGTTGGGGCAGGTTATCACTCACTGGTCAAGCAGTTCCAAGCCCGAATTGAAAATGTGAAGCGTTTGTCGGCACAAAGAATTAGAATTGAATCCAAGCAGAACAAAAGGCAGCTAGCAGAAAACATAAGTCTGCATGTAGTGGGACGTGGAATTCATGCCAGAGAGTGAGACACCAATGTGCCTGTCCAGTGAATGCAGCATGCATGTGAGTGACATGGGGGGCGGGGTCGTGTGTGCGTGTGAGAGAGAGAGCCGGAAGAGAAAAGAGTGGCTTTGGCTGTGCGGAGAGCAAGAGGGTGAAATTCATAGTTTTCCGCCCTCTTTCGCGCAGGTCATGATGTATCCAGTGCTTCATTTGTAAATCACAAGGTGCCGGTCATTTGTAAATCACAAGGTGCCGGAACGCTAAGTACATATGACAGCGCAGGTACGACGAGCACAGGTCCCGGAACGCACATAAAACGAGGCAAAATTATACTCGTGTTGCACAGACGCACGCATGCACGCAAGACACGCAACACGCCCCTTTCGAGCCCTCTGGCGGCTTGCGTGCGTCCGCCAATTTTTCTAACTATACGACAAAACGACGCGAGCCTCACGCAGCCCGCAAGGCTTGTGATTGGTCGGCTGACTACATCCCGTCCGGAGTCTAGTTTCCGGTTTCATGCCCCACAATACGCGGAAATCACGGAAGATTTAGAAGAACGAATATGGACCAAATAGAAGAGCACTTGGCAGAAGAGATCCGAAAGTATGACCACTTATATAACCCGTCACTGACTGGCCGATTTGTCCGCCAGAAATAGGCTATGAGGAGCCGGAGTGGCGATGTAAATAAACATTCGACGAAGAAGAAGACGTCTCTTCTTTGTGTGTTTTGTTTTCGAAAAAAAAAGTTACTCCGCCTAGTGTTCTGGCGGTGAATTGCGTTGCAACACGCGCAACACGTTTAGGAAGCATAAACCAAAACGGATCCGTCGATGCAGCTGCGTGGCCTTCCGCGGTTGCAGTCGCAGGACTATAATTAGGCCAAAAAAAAGACAGCACACACATGCCACGTACAATGCAGTGGGCAATTCGGCCTCTACTGCAGTGACGGTATCAGTCTTTGTGTCAGTGATTAATAAAGTGGCATCTTGAGCAAAGGCGACTTCTGTGTCCAGCGGAGAAAACGAACGGAACACACACACACACACACACACACACACAAACAATTTGTTAAATTTAAGGCAAATTCAAGGGACACCACGGCTCCTTTACGCAGACGCTGCGCTGTGATGTTTTGGGAGCTTCTTTAGGCAGACGGATTATTCTAAAACGCAGCAGTTTATAACACGTCATTGAGCTAATATCTACATTTTACAGTCTGGGCTGTTTTACATTATTATTTACACCTGACATGTGTGGATGAATTTTAATGATTTAAATTCCCTCTGGTGGTGACATTTACGCACCGAGCCACAGACTGTACATGACGATGTGCATAATTATTTTGGTTCATCTTAGAAGTCTGCATTTGTTATTATTTTATGAAATTGTGATGCTGTTGTTAAGAAAGCTTTATATATAACTTATTATCTTGTTATTGCGTGGCCACAATTAGTAATTTATCCACCGATGTCAACAGGGGCTCCTTAATTTTCTAGTGATTACATTATATTGTTATATTTATATATTTTTTCGATACGAGAGGTACCGGATCTGGCAGCAAGAAGTAGGCAAGAGAAAGCATGTTCAGAAGATCCGTTCATGTTCTTCAATATTCTATTCATGTTCAGAAGAATCCATTGAAGTTAAATAACTGTTAATGAGGACATTTGAGAAGTTATTTTTTGTGGAATACGTGATGCGGCCCAGCCTTACCCAGATACTGCCTCCAGTGGCCCCCAGGTAATTTGAGTTTGAGACCCCTGAGTTAGAAGGACGCTCAGAAGATGTGAAGGATATGGTGCTCCTCCTTCTTGCCTATTTTTTTGGGGAAAAGGAGAACCTCTTCCCGTATGTAGAGGAAACAGGTCTGGCAAGGGATGTTAAAGTAGAAAGCTTAACTGTTGCACATGAATCAGTGTATGTGGCAAGTAGATATTCAGTTATTTTTCTTTATAAATTGATAAAGAAAAGCAATCGTTAGTTGCAGCACTGTAAAAAATAATTATGCATACATATGTATATATGTATGTATGTATATATATATATATATATACACAGTATATATTTACATATAAAAATACACAGTAATGTGTAAAGTCAATGAACTTAAATTTAGTGCCATTGTTGTGTTGAAGTTTCAGCTCTGTCAATAAAAAACTGAAAAATTATTTAATATAAATAATATATTAGAAACACACACACACATCAATAGGGCTCCACACTATTCATCAAAGAAACAAGATACATTTATACCAGTAAAATAAACAAAATAACTTAATCACACATTTATTCAAAAGCCTTATAAAGTATAAATCATCAAGTTATAACGGGGATCAAAATTAGATACAATAAACAAGGTGTGTGTTTGTCCTTTGTGTTTGTCCCTACCTGCTGTCTCTGCTCCTCCCCCTGTTTTCTCTACAGGTGAGATGGGCGTGGTTCCTTCCTCCACTAAGTACAGCTTGTCCAACCAGAAGTGAGGGGGATCTCGACCTGAGTGTTAGTTGCATTGGTATTAGAGCAAACTTGTTAAAGTACAGTTATTAATGTGGTGGGAAGGAAGGACTGGGTAGGTTGGGTACCCTATACACTCATCCACGTAGGTTTTATTTTTTGTTTAGAAACACTAGTGAGCTTAGTTGTTGCCACCTTTGTATTTTTTTCAGTGAAGCTCTTTTTTAGAAAATCAACTTAGGCCTTTGTTTGTGGTTTTGTGTAAGAGGTAGTAAATGGTCAAGACTAGCTTAGTTATATTTAATATATACATATTTACCTATAGCCCTTTGTAGTTTGGATTTCTTGAAGAAAATTGTACTTTCTTGATTTGTTGTTCTGGCTTTGTACCCTCATGGTTGAATGCACTTATAGTAGGTTGCTTTTGATAAAAGCGTCAGCTGTATGAAATGTAATGTAATATTCATTTAATTTCGTTGGCAACTTCCTTTGTTCCATCCTTCCCTACATTCTGTGATTCTTGGTAACATTTGCATTTGATCTATAATTAAATGAAAGACACCTTTATTTGTCAAATCCGCTCTGACTCCATCACGTTATTGTTTGTTGTGGGTTACCGTCCTTCTTTACCCCTTGTTCCACCCAGGGGACATAACAAAGGGAACAGGAAATAATAAAGACCCACAAATTAAGCAGACGCGGATAATCCAAATCTAAACAAAAATGCGACAAACTCATGTGCAAACTGTTGAAAGGCTCGCACTTAACTCAGTAAAGGAATCTGACGTGATTTTTAATGAGCCAAGGGAAAACAAACTATGTATCTCTACATAATAGCAGAACGAAACGTTAAGTACAACAAAGTAAGACAACACGTCAAGGCAAAGCAACCGAGGCAAAGCAGGAACGTGATGAGAAACCAACGCAGCTTTCCAGCCGTACGGTCTCTGAAAAACGCCTTGACGAACACTTCATGTGAGGGGGGATGCACCTTAAACACCTGTTTCACCAACGGAAGTCAAACGTACAGAGTAACGAGTGTGTCATCACCAACCAAGGTTGGAGGCATTAGGTTTCTGTCCATCTACATACATATATTTGCTACTGTACATATCTTATTTATTTACATTCCATTTTACATACGCACAATATTCTGCACTTTAACTCCTTTTTTTGCACTTCTGGTTAGAAGCTAAACTGCATTTCGTTGTATAAGTACTTGTGCAATATAATGTACTGTGCAATGACAATAAAGTTGAATCTAATCTAAATCTAATCTGTGTGACTGCCAGACTGTTCATGAACGTGATATCACAGTAGTGCATCACAGGAATTTCTTTAAAATTTAACCAGGTCACAAGCTTACAGGAATGTTTGTGCGGCAGTAGACCATGCCACAGGGTTCTCCCGCACACACGCAGAGACTAGGGTGTTGCCTTTCAGCATACTTCATTAAATGAAAACATAAATTCAAAAGTCTAACTTAAAGTTCCTGCGCTTTGCAGCTAAGTCTGTGTCTCTGACTCTGTCCGAGGAACATGAGGATCACTCCGCTAACAGCTCTGCCCTGTGCGTGGAGTACACAAATGTTTTTGGCCATGACTCGAGAAAGAAAGGATTATTGTGCTAATTATGACAGATCATAACAGAACATACTATATTACCATATTCTGTAGACCTGTGTGACTGCAAGGTTTGTGTGTGTCTGTGTGTCGTCAATAAAAGGTCACTGACACAGCAGGTACTGAAAAACCGAGCTAGCTCCAATGTGTTGGGACAGCAGAGTGACTGTGATCTTACAACCACTGAAATCTACTCAGTTAATCTTTGTTTCAAACTGAATATTTATCTAAAGCTAACAAACCTAACCCAAACTTTTGTGCCAAATTTAAGAAAATTCCCTCAAGAACATATTGCATTCACCTGAAAGGCACAGACCCCCTGAAGAAATAATGCTGCCACCAATGAAATGGTCTGTAATTATATCGCTCTTCCTTGTATTGATACACAAAGAGTGCATCTATGTGCTGCACTTTCCCTGTCATCACTTACATGCTGCTGGAACAGCCACCAGGACAGTCAGTTTCTTGCCCAAGGACACTTTGGCACACGTAAAGGCACAGACTGAGATTGAACTGCCAACTCTCTCGCCAAACTGTTTGCTCTAGTGGGAGCTGTGGAGTTTCTCTATAACTTTCCAAGATATCAACCTTACTATGTAATGTGTCCTGAGATAATGTGTGTTATGATTTAGGGCTATACAAATAAAATTGACTTGAATTGACTTGAATTGGACAACGACAAAAAAATGGGATCAAATAAGAAAATGGCAAAAAATGCTCACACATTTTCCCAAATCATGATCATGACAATCAAAGTCCAAAGTATCTCCCCCTTCTCAGTATCATATAAACCTTTGAATTTATTATTTTCTTTCTACTCGTCTAATATAAATTCAAGTTAATGTCATTTTGCCCTCTGGAGGTGTCTGTAATATATCCCCACACTCCTGGGAACTTTGAGAAACACAGATGACAAGCATTCTGCAGTGTTTGTCCCGCCTCCATGACGTGGGAGCGTCCTTTCGTTCTTTCACTGTTGAGCAAAATAATTGCATACACCTGCTTCTCCATTCAATAGTGAGTCACAGGGACTGCAGGTAGCAGCTAAATGACACACCTCATCACTCCAACTCAACCAACAGAACTGCTGCTATTTACTGGGACTGCTGATGAGCTCAGATTTGATCACAGACAGTGCATGAAGACTGGATTGTGCCGCTGTCTTGGGACAAATAGACAAGGACAACTTAACTCAAAACAGACACACACACCGCCATGGAGATTGAAAGCATGGTGGCAAACAGTGCTCTTATTAAAGCCCGGGAAGGTAAGAGTTCATTTAAAAAAAACTTAAAAACCTTAAAAATGTATCAGAAACGATTGGAAAGTTCAGTTTCTCAGCTCAGACGTCATGTGATAGAATTTTAAAGGATGACAACTGCTCAGTGTCGTCACATAATCTTTGTCAGGAGCCCAGAGGTCAATGCCTATGCAGTTGTGTTTTGGTCGGGTGATCTGAGGTCAGTCAGCCAACAAGGTGCTGAATGATGAGGGATGATGAAACTTTTTATCACAACTGCTGACTTATAGGTCTCTGTTATGAATCCATGCAAATGTTGGTGTCATTTTTTCCCACAGCGTTTTTTTTTTTTTTTACATTTATAGTTTCTGTCCCTGTTTATCTTCTGTGAACACTGCGCGACCTGTGGGGTCTCCTGAAGAAAAACCAGGTTGCAAGCAGCACAGTCAAACCCTGTAGGAGAAAAATCTCAGTCCTCATTTAAAGGGAATGTACCGATACCTTTGACTTGCAAATGTAGATGTAATCTTCCAGTGGTATCTTTGTGACCGTCTAAAGATGGAAGTAAGTTGCAGAGTAATGCAGTCCCACAGGCTTTGCTTACCTGTTCCCAGAGCTATTAATAGTTCATTCACTGTAGCTGAACCTGCTATTGTTTGAAACCTGAAGGACGGGCGCACGCATGTACGTGTGCTTGTTTCTGAAACATTGCAGATGTGAGTCTGAGTTATTATTCATTACTTAGCTAATTTCTTTTAACATATTTTCACATTCGCTGTCTGTCTGCCTGTGTGTCTGTCTGCGTGTATCTGTGTGTCCGTCTGTGTCTGTCTCTGTGTGTGTGTCTGTCTGTGTGTATCTGTTTGTCTGTGTGTGTCTGTGTGTGTGTGTGTGTGTGTCTGTCTGTGTGTCTGCTTGCAGGTGGAAGGAGTAAAGGCAGAAGCTGGAAATGGAGAGAGATGCTTCGCTTCCCTCACATCAGTCAGTGTGTGGACCTGGCCATGAGCATTGGTATGTGCACCAATGCATTTCTGTTTGTTTTGTTTCAGCTGTTATCATCACATGATCAGTTTTGTTTTGCGTGATGACACCACACGTTTTATTTTCTCCGACAGAACGAGACTATCAAAGTCTATGTGTGACGCAGCCTATTGGCAAGAAACTTTTCCAGCTCTTCTGTCGGAATCGTCCTGATCTGCAGAACTACATGTCCCTCCTGGATGCTCTGGTATATTTCAACTATGGAGACTTTCCTGGCAACAAGTATTTATAGGACGTGTTCTATAGGAAATACAGAGAAACAGAGATCTGATCTGAGCACATTTTTAAATCTTACAATTACAGAAAGCCAAAATACACCAAACAAAATCTACACTAACTTTACGCTATTAACCCGAAATGGCGACAAGGCAACAGAAGTCCAGAAAAGGTGGGGAAAGCCTTTTAATTGAAAGGGATCTCAGTGAAATACAATATGCACAGGGATTGATTTTTTTCTAACGTGGCCACGCACCAGTAAACTGCATCACTGGAAACCAGAGCGGGGAGGAAGTAGTGTAAGGAAACATTTGATTAAATAATTTGCAGCCAGCATAGAGGAGGCTGTCACCTAAGGCTTGAACTGGAGTTTCCTGGAGAGACTGGTTCACAAGACAAAAAGAGTAACAATTTAAAATGTGACTCCAGTGTGACTCAAGTTTTTAATTTGATTCTGCATTGGAAAATTGTGTTCTAGATAAATTTCAAAAGAGTTGAATGCAAGTCTCAGATACTTGCATTCATCAAGCATCAAAATGATAACATTCTGCTGGAGAAAGTTACATAAAGGACGTGTTTTGTTGATATGAGCTCCATGAAAAGATAGGTTGAGTTCTGAAGTCGTTACATTTGAAGCAGCCTGTCTGATGTTTGTCAAGCGTGTGATGTGATAAGTGCAAAAGTTTGCACTGTGTATTCAGACTCTGTTTCCCTAAATGTTTATCTCATTCTTCTTTGTCACTTTTTAGGACATCTTCGACACAAAGTCGGACGATGAGCGAAGAGAGTTTGGCATCAGCATCATTCAGAGATTCCTCACGAGTCAGGTGTGACAAAGGCATGACGTCACATGTCTTTACTAGATATTTATTTTTATGAACATGGTTTATCTCCAGAATAACTAACCAAAGTATCAAATAGCTGGATATTAACACAACAAAGTATCATTAAAATTGCACTCATTTTCCAAAGTATCAATACTATTAACTGGGTCTTTCTTGCGCTTTCAGTCGATTCAATGTGTACCCACAGTGCTGAGCCATGAACAGAGAAGCATCCAGAGACTGGAGCTGGATCCCTGTGGGGACATCTTCCATGACTGCAGGGAGTGAGTCCACACACACTGCCTGTGATGTTGTGTACACGTGCCTGTGATTTTTAGGGTATAACAACTTAACTCTCTATTTCATGGATCAGAGACCTACACAAACACCTGAGTGGAGAGGCCTTCACACTGTACCAGGAGAGCATGTTCTTTGACCGTTTTCTTCAGTGGAAGATGTTGGAGAGGTCAGAGTGTGTGTGTGTGTGTATGTGTATGTATATTTGTGTGTGTGTGTGTGTGTGTGTGTGTGTGTGTGTGTGTGTGTGTGTGTGTGTGTGTGTGTGTGTGTGTGTGTGTTCACCAGCCAGAGGAAGCATGACACAGAACATCCTGTGTGTGGTTGTGCATGTGGCTGGTTCATCCGCTTGCACTTGATGAACTCCACTGTAATTACTGTGTCACATTTAGCTCACACATCTTCTTCAGACTTTGTGTGAATGAAAACAAGCTGTCCTTTTTCTTTAAGGGAGCCCATCACCAAGAATAAATTCAGACAGTACAGACTACTGGGGAAAGGCGGGTTTGGAGAGGTAAGTCACAGTCACATCACTTTAAGTACAACATCACTCTCTGTTATGGATTTCAGGGTCTGTTCTCCCCAATCAAAAAACATGCTCTCATTTAAATCTGGTGGCATCTACAAATTAAGAGAGCTTATGCGTTATCTGTCCCTAATTTGAAATGTCTGCTTTTGAAAAAAACGATGATAAAAATTATCAACTTTACTTATACTTTATGTTAATCAGAAGGCTACAATCAAACAGTCATGGACTCCTCAGATTTAACAGACTACAGTTATAAACGGTTCAGAAAGACTGCTCAAGGAAAATATAAATTGAGGTAAAATCAAGAAAGGCTCTCAGATAAAATGTTGTCTTAAGAAGGAACTGAGAAGTTACTGAGTCAGTTGACCTGATAGCTTGCCTTCAAACACGCCAATCCCTTCACCCTGTACCAGAACCCCTGTTAATCTAAACAGTGACTGTCCATGGAGTCCAAGACATTTTTTTTTTTTTATTATTAGAGGATGTCATTTTCATCACAGTTCACAGACCCGTGCAGCAGCACTGTCTGCTCTTAATGTGAGAAAATCAATACATTTCCGCATTACTTTCTGAGTCTGTGTGCACTTGGTCAAGTCTGAGAAAATCTTTAAATTTCCCCCAAACTTTCAACAAGGAGCCAGGATTTTTTGTTTCTCTATTGCATTATGTAGAATGAAGGTCCCAGTGTTTGTGAAGCTTTGGCATCGAGAACAAGAGGAGGAAACTATCAACAACATGAAGATTAACGTACTTCTTATCATCAAGTTTTGTTTTAAGTTCAATGAATTTTCTCAAATAAGTACAAATCCAGCAGAAAACTATGCTATAGGTCTTACTTACAAAGCTATGTGAGGACAGTTCATTGCCGCTACAATAGTTAACCTCAGGAAGCTGCCATTTTGCTTTCCTAACGTCATTTTCTAAGCAGATTTGCCACATTGTTAGCATCTCTGTTTCCTCTCCAGGTGTGGGCTTGTCAGGTCCGGGCCACAGGAATGATGTACGCCTGCAAAAAGCTGGAGAAGACCCATGTGAAGAAGCGGCGAGGGGAGGCCATGGCTCTCAATGAGAAAAAGATACTGGAAGGATTGGTCAGTCGATTTGTGGTGAGATTACCACACTTGTAGTCTGGCTGTTGGATCCTTTACCCTTTTGTCTGCTTGCTTTTTATATGATATACACTAAGCTTCCAAACCCACATTTGGTAGGATGAGTCTGATTCTAAAGTTCCTGTAGTAAACTTAAAAGATTTTAGTTTTAGATCGAGTGATGAATACAGGATAATACTACAGTAATGGAACAAATGTGGATCCTCCATTTTGACCGGGGGGGGGGGGGGGGGGTGCTGTTTTCGGCCCTGTCAGTTGGCTTGTTTGTTTGTCAGCAGTATAACACAAAAACAGATTTCAACAAAAACATGGCACAAGGGCCACAGAAATAACCTCAATGTTGTTGTGGATCAATACGAAGGGGTGGAGCCAGGACTTATGTATTCTTTCACTTTTCTTTCACTTCCATTTCTTGGTCCCAGTGTGTGCCACTCTACAAAAAGTAAGGGATCAGGCACAGATAATCTTTAAATAACATAAAATAAAATATAAACATCAAATATTTGGTTGCTTTCAAAAACTGCATTAAGACTGCGTCCTACTGACATCACCAAAGTGCTGCATTCTTCATTAGTGATGCTTTAACTGCAGCCCCTTCAGTTCCAGTTTGTTTGGTGGGCGTTCTCCCCCCCAAAAAAAAAAGAGGAGGAGAGGCGCTGGTCTATTGGCAGAAACTTCGACTATGAGCAGAAAAGGTCCACGGAGAAAAAACAAAAAGACGAATCTGGATTGATCTGTCCAAAAATCCAAGAGGATTCTCCCTTCCCCGTCTAGTGCCCCTGAGCAAGGCACCGTACTCCCCCAACATCTGCTCCCTGGGCGCCGTACATGGTTGCTCACTGCTCTGTGTGTCCTGCACCAGATGGGTTAAAAGCAGAGGTTAAATTACCCTACAATTGCATGAGTGTGCCTGTGCCTGTGCATGTGTTTGGGATAAATAAATGTATCTTAATCTTAATCTTAATCAGTCTCCTCTTCAGGAAGTGAGCTGCTGCTCTGATTGGTTAAATGTCTGGGATTCTTTACCCACACTCCCATCTTTACCCACACTCCCATCACTTTGGTAAAGCTCCATCAAGAGGAGCTTCACAGGTGAATCTCAAAGGAAAAACTAAGAGTAGACGCTCACAGGTGAATCTCAGGTGTAAAACTAAGAATAGAGGTTCACAGGTGAATCTCAAGAGTAAAACTGAGAGTCGACGCTCAGAGCTAATTCATTTTGGAACATTCAATCTAAACGACTACGCCTTGGCAACAAGTATGACCTGAAACAAAAGGGTGGGTTCGAAAAACAAGAGCTATTTCAAAATCAGAGAATAAAAGCTATAGCCTTTGTCTCCTCACCCCTGGACTTATATACATGCACAAGTCGATCCTCAGTTTCTTGACATTTTAACTGTTGCAGAACGCTACTGCTTGCATTTTAACCAAACCCAAGTATATGGCTCATAGCTCTCCAATTCTTACCTCACTGCATTGACTGTAAGTTAAATTAATGATTGATTTTGAGATTTCATTGACTTTTAAAGATCTGGCCGTTTTAATGAACTCGTTTTGCTAACAACGGAGAGCTGGCTAACGTAAACATTGTTCCTGTGCGACTGGAACGCTATTCGCTCAGGTTGTTCAGGTGTGATGTCATTCCGAGGGCCAAGCTCTGAGCTGTGATGGAACACAAAGTAATCCAGTCTTGCTAGTAGTTCCAGTGAGCAAGCTTCTGCCATGAGGACATCGACTCTCTTGAATTCCTTGTTGAAGAGATTAGTCTTGCCAGCACTTTACCTGTTTTTAAATCATTGCACTAATCATAATTTTATAGGAAAACTTTTAAATATATTTTAACATGTACATAACATCTATTTATTTATTTGTTCTGCGTTGTTAATAGTGGATTGTTTACATAAGTGCTGTACAAATTAAGTTTATATTATAATGTTCTGTGATTAATATTATTTAAATATATTATTATATATATTATTACACTTTCTCTCGGCCTCTGTTAAGGTGAACCTGGCTTATGCTTATGAGACCAAGCACGCCCTCTGTATGGTTCTGACCATGATGAGCGGTGGGGACTTGAAGTATCACATTTATAACATCGGAGTTCCCGGCCTGGAGAGAGACAGGGTATGTTTCTACGCTGCAGAAGTCTGCTGTGGTTTGATGCACCTTCATCAGAAATCAATATTATACAGGTCAGTGTATTTCCACATTGGCACTGCTTAATGCCACATGTTCTGTTCAGGAGGTTACTGAGTAGTAAGGTTGCATTCTGTGTTACAGAGATCTGAAACCAGAAAATATTCTGCTGGATGACAACGGTAAGTACAGCCACAGTAAACACCCTTTGTTTGTTCTGGAGTGACCTTGCAACAGATCACATTCCAAGCTGTGCAGGTGGAACATGATGACATGTTTCAGAGCACCTTCCGATGGGGCTATTTTTAACTATAATTACAAGTTGATAATAGTTCAAGTTTGACCAGAAAATCACTCGGCCAATCAGATTCAGGATGCAGCTACCAAGGAGGAAGCAGTTAATGGCATTTGGCAGTTAATGGCAAGAGCACAAACTGAAGAAGGTTGGGGAAGGGAAAGCCAGGGGGAATCAGGTGTGGTATCTATTTTAAGAGACCTCAGCACCTGTGGAACCACCTTTCTGACAGTGCGTCACAGCAGCAAGAATCTCAACCACGAAACCAGCTCAGTGGATTCTTTTGTACTTGTTCAATGAAGGACACATCCGCATCTCTGACCTGGGCCTGGCTGTGAAGCTCTCCGAGGGGAGTCTGGTGCGAGGAAGGGTGGGCACGCTGGGCTACATGGGTATGTGTGAAACTCGCATTGTTGAAGTCCACCCTGAGTCCCATGAAGACCCTTAGTCTGGAGGTTTCCATCTGAGTAAAAGAGGTCAGAGGCTGATTTCACTGGACAAGAGCCAGGATGGGAGCTGTGTTAGACTGCCATGTTCACTGTGAACAAAAAAACAAACTCCAGAATTTTTTTTTTCATCCCCAGCAATCACAGTGAAATGTTTGCAATAAATGAGCAGTCAGTCTAATGACTGTGTATGCTACAAAACAATTAACAGATAATGAAATGCATGTTATCCACATGTTGTGTTAACTCCCTGAAGTCTCCTGCAAAACTATAGGTTTTGGGCAGTTTTGGGTAGAGCTGCGAATGACTAGATAAATAGAGCATCCATCTTATTTAACCTAGTTTTACTGCTGTTTATTTTCTAAAAGGTTTTACAGTATCAAAATTATGAAATAATTGCAACTCGTGTTGGACAGTGCAAACATAAAGCTGAACAGATTGAATCACTGGTGACAGTCTGTTTCTTCTGAAGACTTAGAATTTAGTTGTCTATTCTTTACAGTTTCAACTTTAGCATTCAAATTCAACTTCCAGCAGTTGTACTAGTAACAATTTAACAAATAACAGTCCGCACTAAAGCTAAACTAAAGATTAACAGATTTAGTGCCTGAGATTTATTTTTAAGGTCTAATGGTGAACAAGGCTCTTGTGATGGAAACCTGCAGACTATATAGACAGAAAATACATCTCCTACAGGTACAAGTGAGCAACTGACAGGCTTGCTGCAGCAGAGCAGACAGTTTATTAATTTGAATAATGATTTCAGCTCCCGAGGTGATCGGCCATGATCATTATGGGATGAGTGCAGACTGGTGGGGCCTCGGCTGTCTGATTTACGAAATGACCTCAGGGCAGCCGCCGTTCAGAGCCCGAGGAGAGAATCCAGGTTCCTCAGAGATGGAGCGACGGATTCAGACGCAGCAGGAGGAATACAGCGTCAAGTTCAGCAGGGAGGCGAAAGAACTCTGCTCCTCGGTGGGTGCTCAGAAATCGTCAGAGCTGCTCAGCTGACAGCTTTCACAGCTCAAAACTCAATCAAGTGCAAATACAACTTTCTTAAAGCTTTAAAACTAACCAGGTGTCCTTCCCTTTTGTGCTGTAGCTGCTGACTAAGGACCCAA
Organism: Platichthys flesus; assembly: GCF_949316205.1. Lineage (NCBI taxonomy): Eukaryota > Metazoa > Chordata > Actinopteri > Pleuronectiformes > Pleuronectidae > Platichthys > Platichthys flesus. The sequence goes on along the minus strand of NC_084963.1, from coordinate 18,668,656 downwards.
GGCAGAGGTTGGGCTGCCAGGGGTCAAAGGGGAGAAAAGTCCAGTCACATCCTTTTTTCCAGAATATCAACTTCCGGATGCTGGAGGCGGGACTCGTCAAGCCTCCGTTTACACCTGATGTAGGTACCCCAACCCTGATTGGTTTAGACACAAGTCATATTCACATGGGCAGTGACAGGAGAAGCATTCAGATACATTATGCAACAATAACAACGACACAGTGCAAACTATAAGGAGCATTTCTATTCAAATGCACTTTTTATTGTACTAAAACACAATTGGATTTGGTACCACTTTCTAACAAGCCACTCTTTTAGGGGAATGAATACTAGTTTGTCTTAGTGGTTCATAATTGTCTTATAATTGTCTCAGTAGTTTCTTAAATTGTGATGCTTATTAATAGTAATACTAATTATAAAAATAACACAGAAACTATAGACAAGGTTTGGGAATTCCCATAGGAATTCCATCTAAACCCTGAATCTTATTTATTTGACAGTTAATAACTAATTAAGTAATTATTATAAATTCCTAGTCCCTCATATAAATACTTTTTCTGGTTTAGATCCACCAACATAATTCACTTTGTCTTATTAGTTCTGGCATCAAAGACCAGAACAAATTTATAAACTGTGGTTTAAATCACAAAATATAGGGGGCGACCTAATAGCTGAATGATGAGGGTGCACAACCCTTGAGGAGGAGGACCCTTGTTCGACTTCCTGTCGGTCAGACCATATGCCATGTGTGTCTCCCCTACCCTGTTCCAAACCCTAATCCTAACATTTTCACCGCTCAAAAAAGGCTTAATGGACAAAAAAACTATTTATATATTTATTCTAGAGTGTTGTCCAGAATTTATATCTTTGACTGTTTGAGGTGTTCTTAACCCGAAATGTATAATGGGCATTTTGATCCATTATAATCGTAGTCGAAGTGCAACATGGATTCAAATCTATACAAAAAGACCAGTGATTATGGCTCTGAATTTGTAGAGTAGGTTAAGATGAGCTTGAATACATGTGGGTGTAGGTTGCAGTGAATAAAAAGTTTATAGCAGCGATTGTTTTTTACTCCTCCAGCCCAGACAGGTGTACTGCAGTGATGTGCAGGACATTGAAGAGTTTTCTACAGTGAAAGGAGTCAGTCTGGACCGAACAGACGATGACTTCTACGCCAAGTTCAATACAGGCAGCATTCCTATAACCTGGCAAAATGAGGTGTGTTCATTGGCAAACACACATCGTATTATCAATCTTTTCTTATGTTTAAAGCAGAGTTAAAGATCTATCTGTCGTCCCTGTAGATAATAGAGACAGGATGTTTTAAGGAGCTGAATGTTTTTGGCGCAGTTGGAACCCGAAGCCAGGACCTGGACTGGAACCAGGCCCCTGACAGCCCCAAACGTAGCCTGCTACGCCGAATCTTCCGCAGACACGTAAGAAGTCAGCGCGCTGCTTATCAAACTGTGTGTGTACAGTTGTTTGTGAAAGTTGACCATTTCTCTCTCTCTCTCCACCGACAGCATATTTCGGACTCCTCAGACGAAGGCAAACAGAGCTTGGTGCCAGAGGAAACCTACCTGAAGTCAGGACTTCTCAGCACCGCCCTCTGAGGGCAGTCACAGCAGAAACTACTGGCAAAGATATTGACAACAACCAGCTTTAAATCCAAGCATCGACCCCCCCCCCCCCCCCCCTTTTTTAGAGCTACATTAGCTCTAGTTTATAGCTGCACAAACTTGCACTCACTCATTTCCATCCATTTGGAAAAACATTGTCCATCTATTCCTTTTTGTTGAGTACTTGAATTTGGACAAAAATGGAATATGAAGCAATGTCGTAACATTGTATCCAGTTTTTTCCCAGCCATATGAGCCATAAAATATCTTTGTTGCGTCACTTCCCTGCCAGGGTTTCATCCGACAAAAAAGAAAAACATATTCAACCAACAAGAGATTTTTTCTCTGGGTCAAAAGTAAAGAGATTTTTAAAGCAAAAGTAAAGTGTGACTAATATACTGGTTCCGCATGTAAATATTTACAAATGGTGATTGTCTTGTAGGATAGTCAACTTAATACCTTCTATTTTTGGTTTGTTGGAAGGACAACTCATGACATTCAGAGAGGCTATCTTGGACTTGTGATGGGCATTTAAAAAATGTGTGATATTTTTAAAACAATGAATCGAGAAATTTGGAAAATACTTAATATTTGAAAGGCGCACAATACATTAATCATAAACTTCAATATTTAGCATTTATAAGCAGCAAAATAACTCTTAATACATGAGTACCAACAAGACTAATGTAGTTGAGTACCGATGGGTTTAACGACAAATTGAAATTAAGACTTGAGGGAGGACCCACAGCGTCAACACTGTGATACTGGTTTGTCGAGTGTGGCTTACTAATGTCGGCTGGCTAGCTCCATCAGCCTTCTTTCCTTGTAGGTTAACGTCCACATACCCAAGCTTAATGTGACACATCACTTTAGTCAAGCTGTTATATGCCAGTTTATCCTGTTTTGATATAGAAACTGAAAAATTATTTTTGTATTCAACAGTTATTTCACATTTATCCTGGCATTTAATCGTCTACATTCAAAATTACTTTCCGTTTCTATATCAAATCACTGATAACCCATACTGGTTTTACCACAAGTCATCTGTCCCACTTTCCGCATTGGCAGTTTACAACGGTGCATGAGGTGGGCTGATGCCCATCAGATCTCCAGCCCCACCTAGTGACAGGCAGTTGTGTAACATCTTATATTCAACAGTTAACCAGCAATGTAGAAGAATCAAATATTAACCATCAGGTTAAATAACTAGCAATTCCTTTATCAACTGGTTGGGGGAGAAATGTTCTAAAATCATGAAGCTGATAGTTTCCACAAATATCTTGATGTAAGCAGCTATAAGTGTTTATTTACTTATTTGTAAATAACTTATACTCCCCATACACATACCTGTCATCAGATGCAGGTATATGCTCAGATAAGAGATGATAATATAGAAAAATATAATGATATGAATTATGTCTTCATAGAAACTGTATGGTACATTCATTGATGCACTTAAATGTCTTTTTATACATTAAATTCTAAAACTTGTATATAGTACACATGAATTCTTAAGGCTTTCGATGTAAATGTCAGGAAGCACTTTAATGTAAAATGCATCTTTCTTTGAAATTTCAGATCTCATGAATTCAACTGGGTCCTTGTATTATTTATTTTTATTTAACTCAAGAGTATAAAACAGTAAATAACTGACATACATTGCAATACAAATAAAATTAGCAAAAAGACAGACCATACTAAAGACTGCAGAATCAACTCTAGTCTAGAGACTGATTGTGGGAAATGTTGTTGTGGGTCTATTGGGCCGCAGCTAAACGCAGAACATTAGAGGTGGAACATGATACTCAACATGTGTGTTGTAACTGGCCCCCAGTTCGGTCTCTAACAAGAACTTCAAAATGTACATATATTTCTAAGCAGAGCCTCAAAGATAATCCCATTTTGTTGTTGGCTGATGGCACGCTTGCTGACATATAGAAGTCCATCAAAAGCAATTTCATTAATTTTAATTTATGGACCATAGCTCACGGCATTGTGTGGTGCTTTTATTTTACGACTTGAAGGAGGAGCAATGTTTTGATTCGTGAGGAGGGTGTATACTGAATTCAAGCCGGATTCATCCTTCCCACGGAGGACTGCGTCGGCCGTCCACATCGGTCTCCACGTGGTACAGCATGTCAGACAGTGTGTGCTCGATCACAGCTCCCCAGCCCATGTCACTCATCTGAGAGGAAGACACATATGATTGATCGTGCAATAGGTCAGAAGGGTAACTTTGAATGCAAAGGGATAATAACACCGTCAAGCTGCTTTCAGACATGCACTGAACTCTGCAGACTACCTCCGCCTAGCCCCCTAATATAAAGGGTGTCGAAAGTCAGGAGAATCCGATATGAGAACACAGTGGGGTATCCATTATTGGAAACACCTCGAGTGCTCTGAAAGGTGCCTATGAATAAAATGTATTATTATTATTATAATCTTTGAAGAGAAGGTGTTGTGCGTGTGTGAAAAGCGACGTCTGGGTAAAATCCAGACCCAATTCCCCAGACTTTCCTCTTTAGCTTGTTTGTAGTATTTTCTACAACTAAGCAACCAACTAAAGAGACTATCCTTGTTTACATGTACACAAGACATATTCAAATTAAAAGATATTAGAGTGGACATAGCCTGAGGTTTGTAAAGTCCTCGACACAGAGGAAGTGATGGTCTCACCGGCTGATACTTGATGTCCTTTGGCGGATATTTGAAATGTGGCCCAAAATTGACTGAAACCTGAAAAGAGACAGAGGTGAACTTTAACTGACTAGAAAATGAAAAGGGTACAGATTTCATAAGCGTGCCTCGTGTACCGACCGTGCAGCTTTTGTAGAGCGAGATGGCGGGGAAGTAGATGCCTTCAAACAGGTTTTCAAAGGCAACACCTTGACTCACTCCATTTTTAAAGAAAATCATCTGAAAAACATGATCCACAAGTTTAAAGCAGCCAATTCTTCCAGCTTTTTTTTACCACATTTTATGTTGGAGGAGTTTTCTGACCTTGGTAGGAGTCGTTGACTTGAGACTTTTCTCTGCTTTGTCCACATAGTCCTTCTCCTCAAAGTACAGGTAGCTCTTGAACTTGATTAGCGCCTGTAATCAGAACGGAGCAAGAAAAGGTGTCAGACTAACAGCCTGTAAACAGTTATTAGCTCTCATTATTTCTCAGTTGTTACCTTGTCTTTGTATGTATCTGGCAGAGCCTTGGCTGTCTCTGTGCCATCGGGCAGCTCTATGAAGAAGCCCAGCGTGTCTCCTTGACCGTATCCTGAGGAATAATGCTTTCCAATGGACTGATGAAACCGCGTGCCCTTCTTACTGCGCCACGAGTAGCTGAACTTGTCATAACCCAGAGGTGCCTGCAAGTTACCTGTAAAATACAAGAAAATAATTCACTATACTATTTCAAATAACAACACAACAAGCCTACAATGACTTCAGCCATTTGTATAATTTAGAACGAATAAAATATGTTTCAAAGTCAGGTACCATCTATGTTTTACTAGAATGCATTTAAACCAAGCAACATGTAAAACAATGTTTGGAGTGAAAGCAGATTTCTGCAAAATGTGACTCCCTTTAATGAAGGCACATTATATCACATGACTATTATTATATATTAGGGAGCAATGCGAGTCAAACTCTAGGTCCACATTATTTCTAGTCCGACTATTTATATTACGGCATAACGCTATAACAGTATTTTGGTTAATGTGATTCCACTACAGCTCAAAGAAAATAGCAAGAAGTCTTTCTAGACTTAACAAGGACTGTGGGTTTTGTTCCCATCACTTACACTGAAGGTTCATCAGATCTTCTTATAACCAGTATGAACATGAATTATTACAGCCAGTATATTCTGTTTCAGTTTTCATGTGGTCAGGTCCCCTGACTATTATTTTAGGAAGAATGCAAAGAAACAGAAACTTACTCTTCGAGGGTTTGCATTAGATACACTGTGGTATAATCAGTTGAGAAATTAAGACTTTAAACAACTTGTTAGAAATTGGACCTTAAATGTTGGGATTTCCACTCTGTCCGTCTCAACCAGAGAGCAAAAGGCAAAGAGGTACGTGTGAGGATGGAGCAGATACTGACCGAGTGGTTGAGACCAGCCAAGCCTAGCCGCGGTCTCTGCAGGCATGTCATCAACAGAGACCTCAAAGAACCAGGAACCTTTCCGTATGCCGTGCGATGCTCGCACCATGGAGTAGCCCTTCTCTCCAGTCACTGTCAGACGGTCATCAGAGATCTTCAACTGAGGCGCTGCAACATGAACATGAGGAGTCTCGTACACATCAAATAAAAATGGATTCGGCAGCACAGCTTGATCACAAAAGAATAAGCCTTTTGATTCACGGACATAAAATCTAAATCTGCTCTGAAACAGGGCACGTAAGCTTTCTGATATTTCACAAATAGCTCAATTCCCCAATTTCTGTTGTTTAGTGGGAACTTTACAGCGATATGATTTTGGAAGCTGTGTAATGTGAACTTGGCCTTACATAAATAATTTTGGTGGCTTTTAATGACATGTTTTTAATGAAATGTGTAACATGATAAAGCAATGGGCCTAAACAACTTGTGGATAGGATGTTATCTAAAAACAAATTACGCAACTTTGCTATATATGAGGTTTTCTAAGTACCTCTGTCATGTAAGGCCAGCAGCACCCTCTCATAGAGACAGGCCCTGTACAGATCACCAGGTATGGGCTTGCCAGCCCAGCAGTCCAGCTCAAGCTTCTCTGGGTCGGGAGCATGAGGGTCGGGTTCTGCCAGGATGTAACGATATCCGTCTTTATTGAAGGGGTGCTCCAGTGGGTAACCATGAGGCGGTAGGCGCTGGGCCGAGAACAGAGGATCACTGTGATGGGGGAAGAAGAGAAATACAAGTTTATTCGAACTCTTCATTCATTTGGAAAACATTGTCTCCCTTGTGGAGCAGTCTTGTGTTTTGTCTTGTGCTGGCCTAATACTACATTGTTTGAAAGTCTCCTGACTGGATCTGCACACACAGTATCTTAGGACCCTCATATCACTGCACCAGATATTTTTCATTGTGTTGCAGGTCAGCACACAAAAAAAAACTTTCAGCACAAGATTCCAGTTAAAAAATATGCAAATATGTGCAAAAATATGAGGGTTTGTGGTATCAGGTTACAGGAAAACTGGCAATACTAAGTACTTTTATTTATTTATTTTCTGTTTTATTATGTACTGTTTTTGTTCTTATATATCTCATTCCTCTGTGAAGCCTTGCAAATCTTAAGCTGCTTTTCATAGTGAACATGTGGGCGTGTTGATGACATTTACAACATGTGATGGATGAAAAACTGAAAAAATTTAAATATCTCAGTATTAAAAAGAGAAGCCACTCATGAAGGAGTTGTCCACTTGGAAAGACAACAACATTTAAGGGCTTTTGGTAGTTAGCCAAGAAGTGGTTTGCTTCACAACCAAAAGGAGTGCATGCATTCAAAGATCCCGGACAAGCTCAACAGATCATTGGTGGATATCCCCAACGTGTCAGCGTTGACGGACACTACTCATTACCTGCGGGTTCTCTTGGTTGCCCCGGCAGCTGTGCCTTCCTGTTGCTGCTGCTGTTTACGTTTAGCTCCTCTGCCTTTTCCTGGACCAGGGGCCAAAGCACCTTCAAAAACAAACCACAGATTACACTGCTGAACAGAAAAAGCTGGACCAACACAAACACACCAACTTACACAGTGAAGGCACGCTATTAGGCGTTTGGTATACGTAGGGAAATAGCAGGCACGAAAGGCAGGAATTAGTTTGCATGGCGTCTTCCAAACACTATCAGCCTCATAGGATCCCTCTTCAATTCAAACTTGCTAGACTGTTATGTCAGTGAGTAAAACCACAGCCACATGCTGGGGTTTACTTCATCTTCCTTCCAAGAATAACACTTGTTATATGGAAAAGTAAATATAGTGTAGAAGAAGAGTCTAAAACTGTGTGTTCCCTCTTACAAATGATCATCTACCCAGTAACAAAGAGCTCAAAACAAAGCACAGGCTAGTTCAGATACTATACACATAAAAATATTCCACAAAATACTGTATCCATGTGGAAAACAAAGTTTTACCAAAGACAAGAAATGTCTTTGGTAATTACAACTTACGCAATGTCCATTTGTCCTCATTTGAGTCAGTGCATTAACGTCACAGGTGATGGTGATTGTACAAACCTACAATCATCTTGACCTAATGTTGATGATGTAATGACGTCCAATGATGTTTTAGTAAAACTATGTACATTTGAAACAAAAACCCACAGGAGAAGTAAGAGGATGAGGCTAATCAGCATTGGATGAAAGCCAACGGCACAATTAAAAAATGGCACTCTGCTCTCACGTGTGTCGTGGTGTTGAAGGCAGAGTGTCATTTCAGTGCGGAGTTGTATTTTAGGGATTTCAGGGCTCATTAACAGCAAGCCGGAAGAGACGAGAAAGGTATGTTCACCGATCAAAAGAGGGGGGTGGGGGCGGCAAAGCTTTTGGGAGGGTGGCACCAAACAGACGCAGAGATCAGACAGGGAGGTTACAACTGAACATGGATGAAGTTGCCCACAAGATGCTTGTTGAGGATCAGTTTAGGTCGAGTTTGGTTTGAATGAGGGGAAAGAGCAAACTCAAGTCGGATTGGAACCTCAGGGCCAACTTCTATCCGGAGGGTTACAAGACAAAAACACACTGAGCAGTTCCAGATGCCAAAGTACCACATAGTCACCTGAGAAAGCAGATCCACCTGGAACACAACACACAGAGTCACCATGGTCATCACATGTAACAGTCTCTTGGGCTACATCCACACTTAGGCCTTTTAGCTTTAAAACTGAATTTTAAAACACTCACTCCATCCATATTAAAACATGAGAAAAGGCAGCACATGTCCCTTCACAAACACTGGTCCTGTGCATGACAGTGTGAATAGCAAGCAGATTGTGCACTCTGAAGTTGGTTGCTTAGTTACAGAAAATACATTGAAAAAGAAAAACGATGAAAAGTAAGAGCAGGTTTTTCGTTTATTGAACCAACGAGGTGGATATGTAAGTGACAGGAAGTGTGGTACTTCCAAACATCATAATTTCTGCCCGTTTAGAGTAAAATGCAGACCTTGAGTTTTCACTCTCAAACAGAGCCGGCAGGATTTCTGAAGTTCTCCCTTTCAGGTGATTGAACCTTCCGGAGTAGTGTGGATGTCAGGCGTAAATAGCAACAGTGATGCATTTTAAGTCTGAAACATAGTAGCGTGGATGCAGACTTACTCTCAATTTGGGGGATTTATACTGGCTATTGTATTGGCTATTGACTTATATTGTGAGGGTGCTTCCACACCTAACTTGTTTGGTTTAGTTCTAACAAAATTTGCAGTCTTTGTGTATTTAGGGCATCTTTTGGTCTGTGGTGAAGTCAAAACCAGACATGAGATGTCCTGAAAAGACAGATTTTGGTCATCTTCCAAGTAGACCTCAACAGAGAGCAGTAGGTTTGTCCAGGTCCCTCCAAAATGAAAAGGAGTCATATTACAGGGAAAAAAAACACCTCTTTTTGTTTCCGTTTGTCATGATATATGATGATGTCCGCTTAGTCTGAGCCTTTGTGATCTCGACCTGACGCAAAAAGCAACGCAGAACAACCCTTTGGTCCACACCTAATGGAAGAACAGGTGTGGAAGCACCTTTAACTGTTCTGCCCTTTGGCCTTTTTTGAAACAAGAGGAAATTATCCTTTTTCAGAGATTAGATGTTATTGTATCACATTCTCACCATTGAGTCCACCAGCCGTAGGCGCAGCAGTAGCCTGTTTCTGTGTGTCATATGACGGTCCAATGGTTCCCAGGTCCTATAGAAGATTAACAGAAGCTAATGTTATACACAAAATCATTTGGTTTCTACAGCCCGCTTCCCAACATAGTGCTTTATGTATCGCAGCCGAGTGGTAAATACCTGGTCCAACAAGCCGAATTTTGGGTACTCCTCCTCTGGGTCTTTACTGCCGGGGTCAGGGTGTTCCTTCACTAGAAAGACATCTCGCTCTTTGCTCTAGAAAATAAACAAAAGTACCAATACTGAACTGCTTAACCACTAAAGCAAGGCCAGTTGCAAGAAAGAATGAGACCACAACAGTTCTGCCATTGACTGATTTTTACATGAAGGTTTAGAAGCAGCATCTCTAAATTCTCTGTGTGCTGGATTGGGTTTCCCAGACTATACACCACAACATTACCATTGTTTTCACTATGTTGTTGGGCCAGGTGAGCTTCCCTGGTCTCTGACGGGTTGTCATGCACTCCCAGTACTTGTCAATGAATGGTATGATATCCTGCAACAAAGAATTACAAGAAACACAGACAAATGGTTCCATGAATGAAAAGTTTTCAGAGAGTCAGTGTTCAACACTCTAATATCAAAAACAATTCCACTTTCTTTTTCTTTCTCTCGATGAACATTAAGTGAAGAGCAGCAGTCAAGGGTGAGTTCAACCTAAGTCTGCAGATCTTTGTATTTCGTGAAACAGCACCATATAATGTGTATGGTGTGACTGTGAACACAGACATAAATAATTTATTTATTTATTTTATTACAAGGACATAAATCAATAATATAATGAATTAATCTACACACACACTACAGTTCAAGCCTTTATGTACAGAGCTGGCCTCAGTTTGTGACATAATCTAAAAACCACAATAATGAATGATGATTTTTTTATTTAACCAATTAATCTGCTATTATATTTAGTTATTTATTATTTAATCAATGGAGGCACACAGTGGTTAGCAAGGTTGCCAGTTAATTTACTATCAGCATAATATCATGTGGATACACTAATTTATTGTGCTTTAAAGTCAAGTTTATCTAAACTGCTATTTATTACACATTGTGCAACTTGGGCACCACATCTGCAACTGCACATTCGCTGAAAATGTATAACTCTCACCTTGTCTTTGGGGAACATGGTCTTTGGATGCTCGTCTTGTGATCTGGATCTCCATGTGAGGTTTGCCAGGGCTGTGAGACACATCTCTTTCAGGTCTGAACACAAAAAGCAACATCAGCTTATAAGTGATTGAAAACACTGTGGATGGTAGCAGTAATTTCAGGTCCTAACACACAAAACACCTACTTGCTTGTTTCCTCAGGAAGTATGTGTTACCACTGTGATGGCACACGTTGCAGTGAAACACATAATTAGTCATAAAGGGGAGACAGGTCCTGGAGAGGAGGAAATGAGCGAATTATTAAAACGGTCAGGGTGAAAGCGCAACAGCAGATGTTTCATTGAGAATTAACTGAATAACAGATTACTATACATACACGGTGTCGATGGCAAACGTGTCTGCAGTGAACCACTTCATACACAAGGCACACTGCAGCTCCACCTCCCCCAGTTGCCTCCCACTCTCCTCATCTCCTGATCCAGTCAGAGCATCAGCTGCCTCAGAGCCTTCCCCGGCTGCCTCCTGTGTAAAACACAACAGAGTATTTGTATTGAAGACATGAAGTATACATCACATTTGAGCAGTCAGAAAACCAATCCATGACACCAACGTGTAACACAAAATTTCAGAAAGAGTCATAAAAGAATAATATCTTGGGATGTTACCATTCCCTCTTTGCCATTTGAAGATTCAGTATCCATGCTGATGGGTAGTTCCCCAAATGCACCATCCCTGGAAGTCAGCAGAAAGATTCATCAATCAATCAATCAATCAATCAAATTTTATTTGTATAGCCCATATTCACAAATTACAATTCATCTCATAGGGCTTTAACAGGGTGTGACATCCTCTGTCCTTAACCCTCAGCAAGAGTAAGGAAAACTACAAAAAAACCCTTTTAACAGGGTAAAAATATGTAGAAACCTCAGAGAGAGCCACATGTGAGGGATCCCTCTCCCAGGACGGACAGAAGTGCAATAGATGCCACGTGCAGGAGAACAGATCAGAATCAGAATGTATTTATTGCCAAGTAGGTTTACACCTACGAGGAATTTGCTCTGGTTATTGGTGCATACAATGAACATAGAACATAAAAACATACAAACACAATAAATACAACACACATAAGAAAAATAAACAACATATGTTTACTCACTATTTACTTCTTATTTACTCCATTTTTCTAATATTTATACAAAGTAACTTTTATTTAGACATAAACATATCTAAATAAAATATATATAATCGATAAGATATAAAAAGTGAAGTTAAAAGTGAAATGCAAGAGAGTGAACAGTGTCAGATTGCAATATGCAATGCAATGCATAACTAGACATTTAACCAGATCCCTACAAAAGCTAACTCCATTTCACCTAGTTAAATAAGTCCTCGAAGGTTTTTTCGAGTCTAAAAGAATAGAAGTGCAATACATTCCCGAGGCATCATGTTTCCAGTCAGAAAGGAAAATGAACATACAGTATCAAACTACAATAATATCAACAGGATTTCAAGGTACTTTTTTTATTTCCCCCTTTTAATAACGTGGAAGTTCAAACATTTTCCGGCACATTTCTAATGTCCAATTGTCTTCCCGTGTTGATTAAAACTGACATTATTCAAAGGGAATCTGTCCTGAGGGGTTTTATGTTATTATCAGAGAACCGTTATCATCACATCCAAAGACAACCGGCAGACTATGTAACATTGAAATGTTATATTTTAAGATAGGTGTTTTCTCTCCATTGGAGCTAAAGAGATCATCTGTAACATTGAATGGTTCCGCCGTTGAGTCTGTGCTTCGCTAACGTTAGCTAGCTAGCTATCTGCTACTAGCAGCTTGTATGGCTAAAATAAGCAAAAGCATTTCTGCGGTTGGACGTCTCACAAATAGTCGATGTCATGTCCTACTCATCAGTGCCGGTAAAACCCTTGTGCAAGGATCAGACTCACCCTTCTCCACTCTCCGGCTCGGTTGTAGCAGCGTTACCCGCCTCAACCTCAGACGCCATGTTTCAAATCAATGAAAACAAAAAAATATCGCGAGAGACAATTGAGACAAGCACTTCCGGTCATGGCACCACTTAACAGCGACACGACAGGTTTGACGGTGAACTGCAATTATTCTGCACTTAGCCATACATAGACTGTGTATAAAAAGTGTGCATACAAGGAATTTGAGTCGAATTTTTTGTCGCTGTTAATGTACCTACTGTCATGGAAATTATTGAATCGAACTGTCCTCTTCTGAATTGTAACAGATCCTCCTGTCCTGACAGCTATGCTCAAAGTTCAGTGGGATTGACCTGAAAAAACATCATTATTTAAATTCCACTTAATGTTTGCATCTGCCTGATATCAGGAAATGTTAGTTAGTTTGAGCCTAAACGTTCTTGTGACTATTTTATTTTCTACCCAGTGACTATACACTCAGGAGAGAGGGGGGCATTTTGCCCATCCTCTGAGCAATGTCTGACAAAGTCTGAGCACTGGACACGTCCTACCTGCATGATATCGAAGGATGACGTGAACCCTTGAGCTGTGCATAAAAGCTGGCACATCCCACCCGCCATTTGGCAGATCCTTGATACCTGCAGTGGTGTTGAGAATTCTGTCCCGCTTGGCGGTACAGAGTGTTTGCTTAGTAACTCTGTTTGTGTTCAAATCTATTCTCAGTAAATTGTTTCTTGACCATTAATTAAATACTTTGATATCATTAGATTGATCACTCAGTCTGATGGTTTATTACCTCACCAGGGGATTAAATACAAATTCCCTCTACACCTACACACAGCACCAGTAATAATTTGCAGCAAGATAAACGTGAAGAGAAACAACAAAGACAAAGAGGCTGTGATAAACAAAAAAATAGGACTGTAACTGCATGTGTGTTAATAGAGTTATTCGAATTTTACACAAATCAATGGCCTTTTAATGGAGGGTGCAATTTTACAACATGTTTTTGTCTATGCTCTTGAGAACATTCAGAAGAAAGTTCACTCTTTGTTGAAACGGGATTTTATGTGTTCCTGTGATGAAGCCAGGGATTTTGCCTGGTGGAAGCTGGGTGCTGAGGGTTGATAGGAAATTCAGCATTTTCTGATAGAAACTGTGTGGAAAAATTGTATTTCTCTATTTTTGTCAAAGTTTTATCTAACTGTATCTGCTTTATTTAATATATTACTGAAACTGAATATTTGCACAACTAGCTATGAGCCAATGAGAGACCAACATTTGAATAACCACAATACAAAATTAGCTATTGTTAAAAAATGTGTTTCATACAATCATGTTTCAATATTATTCTATTTCTTTTTGGATACATTTTAGTTCATATCTGGACATTCAACTGCAGCATGTGGAAATCGTTTTCATGACAATGGATTTTTTCAAATTGTTTGACCAACTCCACACTTCTTCACACACTTTACTTGAATATAACACAGAACTGTTTAAAAAAAGAAAAAGGAGAGATCTCCTGTGCTCATCATTGTCCTGACATTAACATCCACCAGGTTTTTGAATGTCCAAACGTCTCCTCTACTTTTACTGTTTCCATTCACTGATTACGGCCAAAGGGCAGTGCACTGTTAAAAGCTTTGTGGTGACATGAGACCACCCCACACACTTTCTGAAAGTCAAACGTTATTTAGACATTTGTAGGGGCCATTTCAGAGCATGTAAAGATGAGTTGAGCACAAAGGCAAGTGTGCCAGAGGACATTTCACAAAAGAGCTTGGGGAATGCTAAGAACACCCCTGGGTGCTTCAATAAATGCCTTCAAGACATTGTTAGGGAGATAATAGCTGTGTTTTCTCCTCCCCTTTCCTCTTGCAATGGAAACACATCTGTGATGTTGGGATAGTGTGTTTGACGCACACTTTGATTGAAGAAATCAGATCTTTGTGTTTGACCTCATATTTTGTACAAAGATATAGATTGACTGTCTTTTTCTTACTTGATATGATTTATATAAAGATATTTCCAAGTCAGATCTAAAACTTGAATTGTTTTTTTTTATGAACAGGTCGCCATCTTGCCACTATTGTTCATCTCATTCTAAAGATGCTTTTAAATTTTACTGATACATGCCTCCTTCATAACTGGCTTTCAGGTGTCCCTCCATGTTTCTAAAATGCTGACCATAATATTGTATATCATTGACAGGGCTTTTCTACTTCTTCTTTTAATATTTGTACTCTCCACCAGTTCATGCAGAGAGGGTATATTTGTACACACAGCACAAAAAAAACACTTTTATTTCTAACAACAATCTAACGCTATGTCTTCCCATTCAAAATATGAGGTAAGATGACAAGAGGGAGAAAAAGTAACGTTTGAATAAATTACATGAGGTTCCAGATCATGTTCTAGCATAATTTTCTTGTCTTACTTTCCCCCTCCACTCCACAACGTATCCCTCCTCATCATCACCAAATCATCGCTCCATCAGTCCCCCCCCTCCCGACTCTATCCATTTCCCCCTGTCCTCTGGAACAAATCCCAGGGTCAGAGAGGGTCAAGCTTACTGGTGACATCTGCTAATTGTCCTGATGGGCCGCCCTCTCTTGTCCCCTCAATGCCAGTCTCTCTGTAGGTGTCTGGAGCTGTGACACACAGGCAGCTGCCACCTTTTTGACTTACTCCTCCATAAGATCATTTACCCCCCCCCCAACTCCAACCCCGCGGATCCCCCTTCACTTTGTGAGGAATGGTGATGGGGTGTATTAGGAAACTATATCGGATAATGTGTGTTTAAAGATGGGACTGTTTAGGGTTAATGAAGCCACTGGAGGCAGATAACCAACAAAAAAGGAACTATATAAACTAGAAACTCTTTAACATGATGTGTGATCTACATATTTAAATATCCTCTTAAAACCCATTTTTATGTGTCGTTGTGTTTAACTGTCTTATTAATGTTTTCTTTTCACCTTTACATGACTCCTTTTATGTGTTCTGACATAGCTCTATTAATTTAATTTGAAAACTACCCTGTTTCAGACCTCCATGTCAACCTCCATGTCACATCCGGCTTATTTCTCTTATATTTCGTTTTCTTGCTTTGTGCTCAAAGTATTTCGTAAACTCTGTCTCTAAATTGTTTTAATGTATTTATTATGTATTTATATGCCTGTAAAGCATCCTCTAATGATTGACACTGAAATAGTTCAATTATGTATTGAACTCAGTCATCCACAGATGCATTCATTCAGCTTTTCGGTTGGAGAGATGATCGTATTGTCTGTCAGTATTGCACATGCTCTGTATTAGGTTGTTGAAGCTCTTTACTGAAGCCCCTTGAGAACTGGAATACTGATCGTACAAACAGTGACTCCACTCATTAGATTTACTCTCTCATTAGAACAGGCCTCAAATTTGTGACCTCCACATAAATTCCATCATAAGTTTCAGCTCTGTAGGTTATAATATTTTATAAAATGGGGAATTTATAGAGTGGAAACAAATCAAATATCGCATTTTTATCCATTTCTTTCTCTTCTTAACACATTGAATAAAACCTCTCTGTCTACAGTCACACACACATGCCACACAATTCACTTTTATGCTGGTGATTCAGAAAAGAAGATTGAGTGTGGCAATATTTCTCAAAACCTAATTATTATAAATTAAAGAAAATTGAGCTTTGTATTGGTTGTTCATATATTTGAGAAAACACTGCTATATGTTGGAGGTTTTGCTCGATGACTGACTTAAAATCAATTCAAAGTCAAGTCAATTTCTTTCCATAAACTGATAGACTACGTGTTTAAGGACTGTAAAATAATCAGTGGAAAGCTCTTCTGTAAAATCATCAACAGCAATGGAATTTGTATATGTGATTTACGTCATTTCTCTGCCAGTTTGAAGTAGCTACAAAGATAAGATGGTCAATAGCTCTCATAAAGTTGTTAGTGGGCTTCTAATTAAACCTACGCGCTTTGTGAGGAGTCAACGGGACAAATGGAAACAGTAGAAACTGGGACACAGGGGAGAGAAGACGCAAACTTTCCCCTTTGTTGAGTCCATCAATTAGCATCACAACCAGCGTTCACGTGTCCTACCAGCGTAAAATCTCACATTCGCAAATAATGACAAGCCAAAGCACAATGAGGAACACGGAGGGGAATAAAGGGGGCACATTTTAAACAGATGCCCGGTAATAAATAACAGGCTCGGTGCCCCCCTCTCTCTCTCCAGCTGAGAGCGGACATTTACATTTTGAAGTGCCGGCACGGGGGTCCACCAGGGGCCGGAGCGTGTCCCGCAGGAATGACAGGGTCACAATTGTTCGTGGAGGGACTCGTTGCTTTATTTCGAATGTAATGCAAATTTGCAAGCGCTCCGGTGGCGTGCGCGCAGACTGGAGCGCATATAAACATCTCGGGGAGCGCATGCACAGCCACACGCGTCCTCGTCGGTCTTCAGCCGAAATGCAGCCAGTTGCAGCCAAACTACCGCTCGTGCACAGAACGCCTTTTTCTGTGGAGGATATTTTGGACCCCACGAAATTTACAAGGAAAAGATTCAGTTCTGAAGATGCAGCAACTACAGGTGAGAGTAAAACTCGGTTTTGTGGAGCATGTGTGTGCTGAGTGAAGATAACTCAAACACCTTTCTCCTTTTTAAAAGATAGAGTACTTTTCATAATGAATGTCTTTTATTTTAGAAGCCTCTACCGAAAGAGATGAACCCAGAGAGAGGCAGCTTCCCCCGGCAGGTGAGAGCTGCAGCCCGGAGGAGGTGGCGCTGAGTCCGGGGAAGCTCGACGAGTCAAGTGCAAAAAAGAGCCGACGCATCCGCACCGCTTTCAGCCTGGAGCAGCTGCAGGTCCTGGAGCGCAGCTTCCACCGGTGCCACTACCTGTCGGTGCTGGAGCGACACACCATCGCCTCGGCCCTCCGCCTCTCAGAGACCCAGGTGAAGATCTGGTTTCAGAACAGACGCACCAAGTGGAAGAAGGAGCGTGTGCAGGGCAGCGAGCCTGAGGAGGATCACGGCTTCTCGGCGTCCTTCACCTCCCACCCTGCTCTGTGCTCCTGTCCCAGCTGTCTGCCGCTGCTCTGCCGCCACCTGCAGCTCCCTGCGCCGCTGCTGCCGCTGCCGCTGCTGCCCCATCACCTCTACTATATGTAGACCTGCACTGAGGGACCGAGCTCCACACAAAGTGGCACTGAGATTAATGTCAATATATAAAAATGTTTAATATTTTCTAATGTAATTATACTATAACTTATTTTGATAAACACTTTTATATTGATTCATTGGATCTTTGTTTTATTTAAAATGACTTTACACTTTATTCCCTGAAAGTTTAGCGCTCACAAGAGAAAATTAAAAAAGTTCAAATTAACTCTGTTGACTCTTAGATTATGATTTAGCTTTATATGTCAATACTGTGGATTTACCTGTAGACTTTGCCTTGTTCATTCAGCTATGAACAGCCACATGTTCAGATATATTATGATGTAAAACTATGAACAGGTCAATGTTTGCAATACTTACCAGGCAATAATGTGACTCAGGGACATGTTAAGGTTGAAAGGGGTAAAAGTTGTGTGGTAAAGTGTTTTCTTCCATCTGATGGTGAGGACCGTGACAGTGAGGGAGTAGATTTAAGAAAAAGGTGTAAAAACAACAAAAATACTGTCAAATTGAACTGAAGAACCTCAGTGATAAGTAATAACATTTAATACAAGGCAATGCATCCTAATATTACATAAAATATATCGGAGAAAATAAATAGAAAATCGATTCAATGGAATAAGAGAATGAAAAAAGTAATGGTGGGTTAAAAGCTGAATCACCAAAGGTTTATAACTCACGGACTCATGCCAGACCTGAGAAGGCAGATGTTGGTGCAATACCATGAAGTGCTTTTAAAACCAGGTACATTTTAACATCAGTTTTTAAAATGGAGAGGTGGTCAATCATCCTCTCCTTCTTACCCGGGCCAGAACTCAGGCTGCAGACTTCTGGACACATTTCTTGGTATAGACCAGAAAACAGAGCATCACAGTGCAGTTAGTGAGCATCAGTTAGAGACCAAACGTTCCTCATCCAGATTCAGTTATATCTTGAATCATGAAATATTCTTATTTGGCTATTTGTGCTACAGTACACAAGTGTCGGGTGGAAGGTATAGGAACAACAGAGAATGACATGTGGTCATACAAGTCAGTGTAGAGTGCTGTTATGCAGATGCAGAGAGCAGAAATGTGTTAATAATCTCCATTTTATGACTAAAAGAGACAACATCCTGCAGAGGTTTCACACAGCATGTGTCAACAGCCTTGCTACAGTACTTAGACAACAAGCTGACTACAAAGTTGACCACCTTCTACATCTCAGCCATGATGCTTGACCTCTTTACCACCTGTCTGCAGTCCAAATGACATTGGCAAATTATTGTTTTATCAGGGCTTCTGTGAAGAAATTATGACCATGGATTTAAATTTATTGAAAAGAGCTCTTTGCTGCTTCTACATCTTCAATCAGATATAACAGGACATAGAAAAGAAAACAAAGTGCACAGATGTCATTTAATGAGGGAGGGGGTGAAGGGTATTTGAATATTTACATGTCATTAAATGGGAGAAACACTGCCAACCATCAGACTAACTGGAAATATTCAAAGTAACATGGCCATACCATGCAGCTGAATTATCCCAAAAATCATGCTTTATACAAATAAATAAATACCGTCAATTTCTAAAATGATTCCCCCGGGGTTTCTTTGGGACATAGTTTAAATGTTATGATTGACAGAGTTTTGAAACAAGATAAAGCCCCCCCAAAATGTTTTTAAGAAACTCAGAACATTTGAATTCGTGTTTTTCATACATTGTGTCATTTCCTCTTTCCTCGAGTTTAGCCAGAGCAGGTCAAACTGTCTCTCAGCCAAAGATGGAGGATATGTAATGTTACTTGCTGCCATCCTGCCGAGGCCTTGAAGGAATTCAACCATATGATGTATTAGCACTGTCAGTTGACAGTGAGAAGGTTCCGGCCAATCAGAGCTTGTCTGTGTGGAGTTAGTTCTGTCAGGCCACTCTGATTTCCTCCCACTTTCCAAACACGTACAGTTTCGGCTGTAAGTTTAAGTTAATTGTTGAAATGCCAACAGGTGTTGATGTGAGTATGAATGGTTGGTCGTCTATATCAAAAAATAATTATTGCCTCTTTTATAACAGGGTAATCCATTTATTGACATCTGTATTAGTTGTTTAAAATGTACAATATTTATATTTGTCATTAAAGGTAGAGCCTTCACAAAATGCAGGGACACCCAAGGTGGAAATTCATTGAGTCATACACTGTCCTCACTTAGAACTGTTCTTATGATGTTTTCCATTTATGAAAAAAGTATTCATTCTGTATTGCCTTTATTTGTATTATATTTGTATTCACTTTATTATTTGATCAAATATAGTAAATGATGAAGGTCCCAACCAGATTAACTATTCAGGAAGAACTTGTGTTTGTTCAGGACCTGTTCAACCAATCTATAACAAAGCATGTCATCTTATAAATAGATGTGTGTGGCGCTGTTGAGCTAGTCACTGTGTGTGCATGTTTTAGTTGTAATATCACACGCAGATTGGACAGCAGAGAAACCTTTATGGAGTCAGGAAAGTGAAAAAGTCAATCAATGTGAGCATGACACAGCTCAGAGAGGAAGAAATAGTCCATTTGACCGAGCACTGCTGTCTCTTGTGGCCAAAATGAGTATGACAACAACAAACAAATTTAATTTGCCTCATAAAGTTATAGTTACAGTTTCAGTGTAAATGTCAGTGCAATCTGACAATTGTTGACACATTACACAAACACAAATGTGAATCTCAGGGTGGCTCTAGAGAAAATTTCACAGGAATTCTTAAGCCTAAAGGATTTTCTGAGGAAACTGAATCTACCTAGAAGTTGCTGAGATATTTCAGTTTGAAAAAAAGCCATCCTGCGGCGCACATCATCACCGCACATCATCCTGCTGCGCACATCATCCTCCTGCGCACATCATCGTGTTGCACATATCATCATCACCTCACATCATCGTGCTGCACACATCATCGTGCGGTATCATCCTGCGGCGCACATCATCCTGTGGCGCACTTCATCCTGCGGTGCACCTCATTGTGCGGCGCACATCATCCTGCTGGCATAGTGCGGCGAACATCATCCTGTCGCACATCATCACCGCACATCATCGTGCAGCGCATATCATCCTGTGGCGCACATCATCCTGCAGCGCACATCATCCTGCGGCTCACATCGTCCTGTGCCGCACTTCATCCTTCAGTGCACATCATCTTGCAGCGCACATCATCCTGCGGCGCACATCATAGTGCGAGGCACATCATCCTGCGGTGCACATCATCGTGCAGCGCACATCATCACCGCACATCATCCTGCGGGCACATCATCACCGCACATCATCCTGCGGAGTACATCATCCTGCGGTGCACATTATCGTGCAGCGCATATAATACTGTGGCGCACATCATCCTGCTGCGCACATCATCGTGCTGCGTATATCATCATCACCGCACATCATCGTGTGGCGCACATCATCCTGCGGCGCATATCATCATCACTGCACATCATCGCGCGGTGCACATCATCCTGCGGCGCACATCATAGTGAAGCATATATCATCATCACTGCACATCATCGTGAGGCGCACATCATCCTGCGGCGCATATAATTATCACTGGACATCATCGTGCGGCGCACATCATCTTGAGGCTCACATCATCCGGCGGGGCACATCATCCTGCAGCGCACATCATCCTGGGGCGCACATCGGCGCACATCGTCCTGCAGCGCAGATTATCGTGCGCGCACATCGTCCTGTGGCGCACTTCATCCTGTGGCGCACATCGTCCTGTGGCACGTATCACCCTGCGGAGCACATCATCCTGAGGCACACATCATCCTGCGGCACATCAAAGGAGGAGGGTTGGACCTTGAGCTAGAAGTTCCACCCCACATAGCAGCCTTTTGATTAAATTTGATATTCTAACATTTAACAATACAGGACAAAATCGATTTCTTGATACAGCATTAAAGTCATGAAATTATTATGAGAAGTGATGGCCTATTTCAATGGCAAGACAAAAAAAAATCAACAGAACGGAAACGTATTGCATTCACTTTTATTTTTATTTTTTGGGGCACTTGTCTCGGAATTTCCAAGATAATTATCCCAAAAAAACAGAATAATTTTTTTGTGAAGTGACTGTAATACACTTCTTTAGAGGAAAGCTTATTTTAAGTTCTAAACATATTTAAGGTGTTTTTTCTCTCATTCTGTACGTCCTATAGACCATTACATTATGCAAATTAGGCAATGACGTCATTTAGCGACATCTTGCGACTTTTAGGACAGCCAATTGCTACTTTCCTTACTGAGGAGTTGGCAACACTGCACACATAGTGAGATCAGAGCTCGTTCACGTGAATCAGCCGGTCAGGGACAAACAAGAGATGGTGTTCAAAAACCAAGTTGAAAAGAAAGTACAATGAAGCCTGTCTTGCTCTTGGGTTCACAGTCAATGTGGTAGGTCATGAGGAGAGACCAGTGTGTAATTTATGTCTGAAAACTCTCTGAGAACCAACAAATTAAGAAGACTCTTAGAAACAAAAACAAATCAAGAACTTCTCTGACCTGCCATCAAAAACCTATAAATTATTCTTAATATTTTATATTATTGTATCTCTGCTCTTGTTAACTTTTTTCTATATCTGATTGTATATATTTTTGCCACTTATATGTTGTAACTTATACTGTGTGGTTTTTTCGGGGGGGGGGGGGCAGAACCACCAATGCACACTCACACACACACACACACACACAAACATGCTCCTGAGCACATCTGTATGCAATTTAGCATATGCTATTATCCTCAGATGTCAGGGGGTTTTAACTCTCAAGACAAATCAATGAAATATGAGTTTTTAATACACCATTGAAAAACTGTGATATAAAAAACGAAGAAACTTAAAAACCAGGGAAAATATACATTGACAACATTAAATGCTGTTTTGTCTGATGAATAGATTTTCACCTGACAGGCTGGTTAGAGAGAAACTGATCTGAAGCCACCTCCATCGGTGAGTTATTGGAAACAGATGGAGACAAAAAAAAAAGAAAAAGAAGATGACTGGACAAGATGGAGGACACACTCACACACACACACACAGTTCTGAAAAAAACAAAGCCAAAACTGTGAGCGTGAGCAGGGAAATGAGTCATAATCAAATCGAAACAAAGGAATATTGTTTCCATGGTTCATAATAAAACAAAAATTATCTGGCTGATATGAAACATGCAACTAAGATTTGGCTTCCCTTATCCACAGGAATTAAGACTCTTACAAAAATGTTCAATGCTTCCTTTTCTGTAACCTTAAAAACACACAGCCAAGCAAATTCATCTCACTCTGTGACACGTTTCAGACCGGACCAGACAGATGAACTGGCCTGACAATGGTATCACTGTGAATAACAGTGCTGATGTACAGATCCATTGTAAAATCTGTCCTGATCTCCTCTCTAATTTGATGGTCTGGGAAAAACAAACTATTCGCTCTTAACAATTTATGTTACACATATTATTATGGCAGCCGCCTCTTTGAATGTCAATGTTGGTCTTTAGGTCAGTTAACATCCTAACTTTGTCTACATGCATTGTTACAGCATTTGCTGCAGACGCTCATTGTAGCAATGATATTTCCAAAGCACTACTGTACCAAAGTGCAGCCACACAGAGCAACTAGCTTGTCAAGACTCTTTTTCATTTGTTTTTGACTCACTTTCAATGTTAGTGTTGGATCTTTTATATTTGTGTTATATTTTATTGGCTTTACCAAACTGAAGTGTGCATCTTTTTGAGACTCGAACACAAAATCTGCTGTCTTTTACATCAAGACTCAGTTTGTTCACTCATATATGTATATATGTATTGAAACCCTCACATCTGCTTTCAGTTTTCTGACTGATGTAATGCTGCATGACCCCATTGTTGACTGAGATGCACACTTCAATACAAAAATGTTAAATAAAACACTTTCTTCTACAGTGGGTACGCCTTTTCCTTATTATATCACCCACAACCATTCAATCCACATCTTGTTTCCATTAGATTGTTCATATCTCATATATGTTTTCATAATTGAATGTCTGTCAAAGTCCAGAAAACACAGTGGGAATTAAAGTCGATAGTCATAATCCAGATTTGGCCACAATGCTTGATTTTCACTTTATGAAAGGTTAACAGTCAAGAGACATTGCCATATGTGATCAACGATGATGTTTAATGTAAAAAGGTAGTAGCTATAGTTACCAACCCAGTAATAATCATCTGTCAAAAATGCAGCTCCTCAGAATTTGATTTGCTTTGTTTAGTGTTTTCTAAACATTGTAATTATTAACATCTTTTCCAGCAGCAGCAGCTGTTTTTATTGAAAAGCTGTGATAAACCACTGTACACAACCTGCACAGCCCCAAACAACAGATGGACACAGTTAAGCCATTGTAACATGTGAAAATGTCCAGAGAACTAGGTCAGTTAGTTTACCTTCCCACACATTTAGTGCACAACTGCAGATTGTCCTTGTGAGACATGTTCTCACCTACTGGAATTATTCCATTTGGTTTAGCAGAGTACATGGCGTCAACATGTCTTCTCACTGCAAGAGACAATGTCCTGCTCTGTTCACACATCAGCTCAATCAGACATTACACAGAGTTTGGACCAGGGCGATGGCAGAAGTTTGAGTAATGTCCAGTCCAGCTGATCCATTCACACGTACAGCTCCTCTGGATAATGTTTGTAGGTTAGGTTTGAGACCAGCTGGTGAATAAAGCGCAGCACTTAAGAGTTAAACAGCACAATGTTTCCCTCATGAGTTGGTAGAGACCAAAACCTGAGCTTAAAGAAAGTGAATGAGAGACCTAAATATGTGAGATGGATACAAACACTGCTCCACTTCCTGTGTCAATTGTGTAATTAAGCAAATGGTTTTATGGTTTCACCATCTTTTATTGTTATTGTTGTTTTCAGGTAGTTCTGCTGCCTTCAAGTGGACAACAATGTATAAATTCAGTTTTCCAACATCATCAGTGATATCTTCAGATGCAAAACGTCAGTGTATTAAGTTAAGAGCAATAGTGTGTATGTGTGTCATTTGATTATCAAGTTAGCTTTTCTTGTTGCAGGTGTTTCATAGTGCAACACTGCTGAATATTTGCACAGCAGGAATAGCAGCACTTGTCTCTTTATTATTGCAGAAATTTATACCAACCTAATTCTCACGTATTTCCGTCTATATCTTCCATAAAAGTGTAAAAGAGACAAGCAGATGTCCTGATTTTTTTTGATGTTCTGAAGAAATGTGGAGGCTGAGCCATATACTTTCAGTCGTCTCTCTTTCCAAGTTGTGTCTCATATCCTAACTGAATCCACATGAACTTGAACAGCCCTCTCAACTCCTCATGTGAACACCTACAAACCAGAGTAAAAAGTCCTTAAATTTTCTTTTCTTCCTTTCCTCATTTCCATGTAGGAATGTCCCATGTGGGAGATGCTCCTCCCCTCTGCTCAGAGTTGGGTGAGGGGAAAAGGGGGTGAAGGGCCAGGAGGGAGAGATGTGACTGAGGAGTGTGTGGGAGAGGAGGAGGGAGCAGGATGAGGCAGGGAGGTGTGTAGCTCTGCTGCGGCTGCTGCTGAAAATCCATTTCCTCTGCTGAAGCACGGCCAGGACGCTGCTTTAAAACTTCCAGCCCTCAACATTTTCTCACTGATCCTCTATCAGACAGGAGGAAGCTCTGCAGACCTCCTCAAGCTCATCCTTTTGTTCTCTCCCTTTCATGTGTTGTGAGTCCCAAGGCAGCTCAAGCTCTGCGTCTACAGGTCAGATGTTGGTTATTGTGAGCCCACAGTTATTTGTACGGCTAGTTTGAGATTCAGGGATCTTCCTGGAGCACGCCTGTTCTGTTTCCTCTTCATTTGTGTTTTCTCTGGAGAGATGAGGGCGGAGGTGCTGCTCATCTGGAGCAGTTTGACTCTGTGCTGCGTCCTGATCTGTGCCGGAGAAGAGGTACAGGAGAGCCAACTCTCCAGAGGCCGGGTTCAGGTGAGAGAAAGTAAAGGACTGGTCAAACACAGGAGACTGGAGGAGGAAGGAGATGTTTTAATGTCAGACGAGCCTGCTGAAGCAGTGGAAGCAGAGAAGACAAAGCCAAAGAGGAAGAAAACTCCTGAGGAAATTGAAGCAGGTGAGTAGGAAGCTCTGCAAACTCTCTTACTGCCATGGTGAGTAACACAGACTCTATGTCACCAGTCCTCAGATGATGCTGATCAGTCATTGAGTTTAATAAATTAGTGGGCATGTATGTGCATGATTGTTGTTTTGTCCTTTCCTGGCTTCTCCTCTCTGAGCTTGAGCCTCAGTTTGCGGCCAAAACACAGAGAATACACAGACAGGATAAGTCAGTATTTGGATTGCACTGAAAAATAACCTCATGTTATCTGGTCCACTCTCTCCAACTGTCTCCTGCTGTGCAAATCCAGAGAATACCTCCCCTCAGACAATATGTTTATCTCCATATACTCCAATTCTTTTAGTAAAGGATGAGTTATTCAGAGATGACAGGGCAGAACTGATTCATTCCAAAACTTTCTTGGCAGACACTGTTGCTTGCATGACCTTCTCTCTCTGCTGGGAAGTTGTGGACAAAACTGTTCCAGGTTTTGGTAGCATGGCCCAATGATCAGATAGTGAACATTTACCGCCAGAGTGGCGTCTGTGCCTCAATTATGTCTACAACTGTGAAAAACACACAGTCTGAGCAAGAGCGGAAATATTTCCACTACTATTTTCCACAAGTGAGCAGACAGGATTTACGGGAGGCCCACTTTGAGTAGTATTGAGGCAATGGCCCTGATGTTCTGAATGTTAACTTTCCGCTGCGTGAAGCAAAACCACAAGCCATGTAGCCAGATACATAAAGGCCATAATTAACCCAAGACACCAAACATTTAGTAATTCCTGTCAAGCTTTGTTTATCCAGGGAAAACTTTGCTGACAGTGCAGAATCCCTTGCTCCTTGCCCAAGAGAACCCCAGGGGCTGCTGAGAGTGTGGATGTAATTTGCTGTCTTTTTCAGAAGCAATTTTCAGAGCTTGTCAATAGAACGAATGCTGCTATCTTCTGCATACTTTGGTATTTTGGTTAAGGCCTTTGAAATTGATTTACTGTGTGCATGGCCCGATTAACCTTCTGGGGGCCTAGAGGCAAAAGTCATGGTAACAATCATAAAATCATACTTGAAGTTGTTGTGATAAAAGAAACAACAAAGACTGTGACCACAGTAACAACGACTGAGTGACAAGGTAACAGAAAGCTTACATGAGTTGCAATGACCTCGGGTCACGTTCACACGTTCGTCAGGGCTCGGACAGAAATGTGCAGCCAGAGCCACACGCGTGGTGGAAATCATGTGTTTTGTCTTCACACATGAATCTTACAATAAATCATGTTAGCACAATACAAACAAACAAACTTGAGGGCTGGCTTCAAGAGAGGGCCACAATATCACATAATAATGCAGTACAACTTAGTTTATTGTGTCAAAGTTACCTAACAAATGTCCATGATTTATATGAACATGATCTGAACATGTTGTGAGCCTGAACAGTTTAGGACATTTGAGGGGGCCAGACTTCGTCCTGCTATGACTGCAAGTTACCATTACACATTATTTGGCAAGAAACCTATCTGCTGTCAGGGATGTTACAAATGCAAGAGCCCCCCTTCACTCTTCCATGTTGTGTAATGCAAAATCAAAATACCAAGAAAGGTTGACTGACACCGATAAAAAGTGTGCGTGCAGTGCACCCTGGGGGAGTAATGGATGGGCTGTGGCAGACTGTTGTGTTTACGCACCAGTTGAACATTAGGGAAATATGTTCAGTAGAAGAAAACAAGCAGCCCACTGTTTCTGCTTTGGAGTGGTGGTATAATGTGGGACGATCAAAAACCCTCCGGACATCTCCTCCATGTCATTTTCTAGAAAGCTCAATGTGAAACCACCTATTTCACATTGTAAGGTTTATAAGTGGTTTCTTGAGAGGGTGTAATGCAAAACCTCAGCATAGCTGCATGTCAGGAAACAGTTTACTGCCCCATCCGCCCACTTTGTTTGTCTGTGACCTTCATATCTTTCAAACTAAAGGCTGGGTTTGAATACCTTTGGCTTTTCGTACACTTTGAGTCAATTGAACATGTATTAATTAGTTCATTCAGTTTGTTGTTCGGTTGTTTAGTTATATTGGCAAGAAGTGTGACTTGGACATGCTTTACTTTTTGTGATATTGACAGTATGTGAATGGTGTGTATGACAGAAGAAGCCTGGTATATGTATGAATGTGTGAAAGACACTTTGAGGGGTCAATAAGATAATTTACCATTTGTTGATAACTTGCATATGCACATGCATCACTCTGACTGATGAGTGCCCAGCAGTTAGACCAGCCAGATCGAGATATTTAAAATAATAGCTTGCAGATGCTCTATTCATATATCTATGTACAGTATATAACATAGAAAACATTGCAGAAGATAAAGAATATACTTCCAGTGGTTCAGAAGAAGTTTCTTATTGGTCCTTGTCAAAGTTCTTCAGTCTGACTGCTTTCTTGCTTGGTCTCAGACCAGTTGGCTGAATTCTCCTGGATGACCAGGTCCTGCTGACTTTATGTGCAACAGCCGTGTCTGTCCGTCTCAGTTTTAACTGGCACGGTGTTTGTCGTAAATACATCTGTTCTGACTAACAAGATAAACAGGCAATAAAGACGGCCTGCAGAGAAACACTTGGCAATAAAAGATCACATAACCCTATGCAATAAAATTTTGAGAAAATGCTTGCACAACTGCTTTACGTGCCATTCTCTGTTTCATGCATGCACACACACAGTATACTGGTTCAAATAACTGAACATGTTTTCCTTTTAACCCATCTCTCTGAAGCCAAAGCAAGGAAAGCTGCAGAGAAGGAAGCCAAAGCAAAGAGGCAGAAAGCTCCCAAGCCCACCAAAAAGCCAAAGGCCCCAAAACCCACCAAGAAACCAAAACAACCGAAACCCACAAAGAAGCCAAAGGCGCCCAAACCCACCAAGCAAGCGAAGACAACAACCACAGAGACACCAAACATCCAGCCTCCTTCTATCGAGGAGGAAGAAGAGAAACTGCTGATTGCATTGGGCTGGGACACATGTATGTAAACTTGAGATTCATCGTTCTAGCAAGCAAGAAGAATTTTCCTTGATACTGATGAAAATGCATGGTACTTACAAAGCGTACTGTCGACAAGAATAGTGCTGATGACTTGAGTAAAACGGAGGAACTCCACTCTGTCACTTTATCCTCACAGTGCTTCGACCTGTGACCCCAGAGGGGCCTGGATGGGAAGAGCCTGTTGAGCCAGGCCTGGGTAAGACTTTCATGAGTCACTGAACTGGGCTGTGGGCCTGCTTGTTGTCAAAAATGCTAGAAAAAAAACTTGTCTATTTATCAAACAAATTCCTACTCTAGACTAATATGTATTTCTAAACAGATGTGGAGTTACAGATAGGTAAAGATTAAAATGTATTGAAGAATATATTTGAGCTTTTCATGCCTTTTCCTGCAGATAATGACAATGAATTTCTGTGCTGATGTGGCGTATCTTTACTGTTTGATTCATACCATGCTTTTTGCAGATCTGGTGCCTGGTAGATACCCTGACAAGAAACTAACCACAACTACTGAGGTCATCATGTACATACCAGGTAGTCCTTGTTGTTCAAAGTTGACTTGTGACAATGTGTCTATTTTGGGGGTTATAACTGTTTGATATACAATATATATTATAAGAGGCCTGATAGACTGCATATATAATTTAGCCTACTTCCGATTATTTTAAATTCTAAGGGTTATATGATATGTATGACTCATGCAATAGTATTCAATACATCTATTGGGTTTACAGGATCAGGTTTATTATAAATCAATTTCAAAACTACTCTCTCTTTAATATTGAGTTTTATTTTTGCTCAGACCGGTATCTTTAAATCAGGTGGGGTTACCAAACCAATTTCCTTATATGTGGAATATATGTCATTACATAACCCCTCTTTCTAATTCTTCAATATTTAGACCTCAACTGCAGTGGTATTCTTTTTTATTTATCATGAAAACTCATTGTACATTAATCCAGGTTCTGCGATATAATAAAGATGATTAAATTCTTAAAATAGTACATATTTTTCAGATAAGAGGGAAACAATTGTTACTGTCTACTCACTTTTCTCTGTTTATTTCAATGTGTAACAGTTTACAGTAATTATCTGTTTGCTTCTGTTGCAGAGGAAACCACCACCGTTCCATTTGTCGGCCCCTGGTATGAAGAATATGATTATGCTGACTGTACGTGTAGCCCGGGGATTTCTTTGTTATTCAAAATTAGATTTAAATATTGCATATGCACACTGAAGGTCTCCATTATTGACAGGAGTGGTTTTCTGTGTCTGGATCTCCCTCCACAGTGGCTGCCAAGAAACAAGAAGAAGAAGAGGAGAGAGTTCGGAAGGAAAAGGCAGAAAAAGGTTTATTCAATTATTTATTTATTTGAAATATCAGAGCTATGAGCTCCACTGGTTAATCTCAATCGCTCAGACACTGTCCCACTGCCAAACGTACACACCAGGGAACTCAATCTGTATTCATCAGCCAACGAAAAAAGAGATAGTCCCTAGCAAATGTAACTGTTTGTCCTGGTCACATGGGTTAGATAGACCAGATGTTTTAGGAAACTTCTGAGCCTTTTACTGCGTTCAATGATCGGAGCTGTCATTTGAATACATCAAGTCAACACTTTAATTTATTACACAGGGTGGGGGAAGTAGTTATTGGTAGTAGAATACCAGTTGTCAACAACCTATTACACTAGAAACACCATTAAAACCTGTGCACAAATAATAGTCGGACAATAAGTAAACGGTACAGCTTCCCACCGGTCTTGATGCTCTGTTCTGGGGGAAAAACATGTCAAACAACCTAATGTGTTGTGTTAAGAAAACATTAGATCACAATGTTATTCATACCATATATAGAAGATACACAGTTCAGTCGCAGGAGCAATCTCATCGGCTTTCAGCAAAACCGCCAATTTTTTTCGGGGCCTAAATCTCACCAAAGAATCAGTGACAAGTGATTGCTCCATTCGTACCATGTGAGCTGGATTCTCAGTATCTTGCTCTCACTAACAGAATTGGTTGGGTTCTTCTTATTCAATCTGGCCTCACGGGGCATTCCAGTTAAAAAGTCTGACTGGGAACTTGGGAATTCCAACTTCCCAGTTCACAAGGAACGTACCGTTTTTAGCGACGCTTGTCTAATGGCTCAGTGAGTGAAAATGTTCATTTGTCACTCAGCCACATTGGTCCAGAGTTAAATGTCACAGCAAATATTTATTGGATTGACATGAATCATCAACTCCAAAGGATGTATTTCTCTGGTGATTTTCAGCTAGGGGCCGGTCAGAATTTAAAATTGAGACCAACTGAAAGCTGAAAGCCACAGACAGGGAAAGTATGAGAGATGGATTGCCACATTGTACATTTTAGTCCTTTTGTGGGATTTGTTTACAATAACGAAAATGCAGAATAACACCAGACCCTTCGTCATTATTCCTAATTCTTCAGCGGTTTGTCATAGAGGCTGAAGGAGGAAGACAGGATTTCTAACAGCTGCTCTGCTCAGTGTGTTGATGTGAGTTGTTATATAAAGCTCTGTTAACAGCTGGTTCATCAGAGAAAGCAGGGAGGGAACTTACAGACGGTATCTATTTGATAACGGAGCCTGTGAGTTGTATGCAACATTCTGGTCTCCTTATATTCAGGTAGTTTCAAATGCTACAACGGTTTTCTGTATGACTGACTTGAAAATATGAACTCAGACAGACTGCGCTGACCCATATTGTAGAAAGGAAACGCTTGAGGAATGCATGAGTGCAAAAGAAGGAGCACTGTACGAGCACATATGGAAATATTTTGTGTGGTGCTGGTGGTTGGCTGGAGAGCGAGGTCCATGTGAAAACACATATTTACACATATTGTTTTTCCATTACACGCTAAAGCTGAGCGACTGAGGAAGACGTGGGAGGAGGAGGAAGAGGAGAGGCTGAAGCAGATTTCAGTGCCCACTGAACCAAAGAGTAAGATAAGATGATTGTTTACTTGTCTCTGACTTTTTAAACCCTAACATTAAATACAGAAGACGTGCACAGATTGACAGGGATTGCATTAGTGTCAGGTTGGGTACATTTGCCTCCCTGTCAAAAACACAAGCGTCTTCATCTGTTAATCATTATTAACACTACTTTGTCTTTTAGGACATGTTTTACAGCATCTAAAGAAAGTTGTTGACAGAGTGTTTTACAATAAAGTCATTCTTGATCATTTGTCAAACAGATCCTGTTAATGGTTGTCTGTGTGTTTTCCTTGTCCTCTCAGAGTGTCCCCCTCTGGGTGTGGAGTCTCACCGGGTGGAAGACGACCAGCTGCTGGCCTCCTCTCAGTCTCACCATGGCTTCACGGCTCAGAGGGGACGACTCAACATGCAGGTATTCCGTACATTACAACTCGTGATGATCCGGCACTTTGCTGAGTTTGGCTTGAAGCTTAGGCCTGTGGTCCCCTACAGGGGTCCGATAATGAGGACGATCTATACGGCGGTGCATGGTGCGCGGAGCCAGAGGAGCGCAACCATTGGTTGGAGGTCGATGCCCGCCGAGAGGTGGAGTTCACTGGGGTCATCACTCAGGGAAGAAACTCAGAGCAACAGTGAGTCCTTCTATAACTCCATCTCCACATCATCTTAGTTTTTAGTCATGCCAAAATCTGGGTAAAAGTAATCAGTATCTTCTCTGATTACATTACATTACATTTCATTTAGCTCAATAAACTCAATAAAATAACTCTGATGTGACATGTAGGAAGCATTAGTACAGCTTCAATGAGGTTGTATCTACAAAAAAGTGTGAAAATCCATGCTGTCAAAGAAATAACTAATATTGCGAATTAAAATCATACGACAATTTTTACTAAATATGAAAGTTCATGTGGTACATTTATTGACAAACATCATTTACATCACATGCATTTACAGTGGTTAACATTCACCCTGTCAGAGCACAACTTTTGGTCTCCACCACCTCCTGGGGGAAGTATCAGGCTCTTTTGCTGCTTCAAACAGTTTTTGATCCAATGTTGATATGGAAATGTTGATTAATGCAGCTTTGAAAATATTAACATGGGTATTTTTTACATGTTTGTCATTGTAGCATTATAATCCATTTTAAAATGTTCCTGGTAGAAAGAGTCTCCATAGAGGTCAATAAACTAATTTTGATTTCTCTAATTTACTTCCTAGTGAGGATTTTGTGTCCTCCTACTACGTGGCCTTCAGTAACGACAGTCGTGACTGGACTGTACTTCATGATGGCTATGCTGAATGGGTGAGTGGAAAATAAACAACACAGTAGCAAGTGTTTGAATGATAGCAGCCACACACTGTCTCCCCTCTGTGATCCTCTCCCGCAGCTGTTCTATGGAAATGTGGACAAGGACACACCGGTGATGAGCCAGTTTTATACACCCATGGTGGCCCGTTACATCCGCATCCTGCCTCAGAGCTGGAACGGCAGCCTGTGTCTCAGAGCTGAGGTCCTGGCCTGTCAATTAGCCAGTACGTATCACACAGAACAGCATCGCAGCACACCTGAGCAAATCTCTTCCTGGGAGAAAATCATGATGTTAAGATTCTCAATAATAAAGAAGAGTTCTTTTCTTCTCTTAAAGGTAAAGTTCACCCAAAAATTGTGATTCAATTATAATCTACTCACCACTATGCCAATCAGGCACGTGCACAGATAGACCCCTAGGGGTGCTCAAGCACCTGCCCTTTGGCCCTGGATGAGAAAAGCGCCCCTTCTGCTGGAGCCCAATTTTTTCTTCATTCATAAACATTTAAGAATTAAAATTACTCTCTCTGTCATCAATTCCCCCTAAGGTGTTATGATATCTGACGTGCATTTATTTTAGTTCTTGTAAATGATATTTCACCCACACTACTTTCGCCAAACTTAGAGCTGATTTTGCCAAAGACCAGTAATAAAGTCTGTTTCACAACCGGAACCTCGCTAAAACTGTATTTCATAAACGCATCATGGTATAACTACTAAGCGTTTTTATTGTCTCCCCTAACTAGTAACTTTACAGCGCAAATATTTTGAAGCTAACAGTGTCTCAGCAATGGGAAGACTAGTCCGCTCTAAGCGTGTTGTTTGTTTCAGGCAGTTATCTCAGTGAGAATGAAGTGAACTCATCAGACGAACTGGACTACAGACACCACAACTACAAGGATATGAGACAGGTCTGTTGGTTTCAGTCTGATAAATAAGAACACGTGAATGCAACCTGATAACTCTTCAAACAGCAGGGTTACAGATGTGGTTTCTCCCCCTGTCTCTCTCCTCCAGATGATGAAGGTGATAAACGAAGAGTGTCCCAACATCACCAGGATCTATAACATTGGTAAAAGCTCTCAGGGCCTGAAGATGTACGCCATGGAGATATCTGACAACCCAGGGGAGCACGAGACAGGTAGTTAATGTGCACTGTTACTCACCCAGGTCAATGTTACTCAATCAGATACAAAACTAGAGCAAATGACAAGCTTAACACAAACACATTGTTGTATTTTGGAGTAAAATAGGACTATTAAGTAGAATATAATCGAATTACTTGTGTGTGCAAACATTTCTCCATATTGATGCCTGATTAAAACAAGCTAAGAGCGCTGCAGAGCTGTGAAGTAATAGCTGCATAGTTTTCACAAACCTGATTTACTTCACTATTTTGATCTTTAGAAAACAAACACATTCACACCTCAGTTGTAACACGTTGGATGTACATATTTCATCTGCTCAGCTCAATAGAAACTAATATCAAAATTGAAGCAGTTAGTCATTAGTTAAGCTCCAAAAACTCCAATCTCAAAGTGTTGCTGTTCTCGTTTTTTTTAAGGCTATAATTAATAATTAATAATATAATTTTTAAGCATTAACTTCATTTGATATATTTTTGTTATTTATTTTAACAAAATATGGGTAGATTCTTCACTGGGTTTTCTTCCTCCCCCTTCACTGTATGATATTATTCATAATTTGTTGGTGTCTTTTTTAAATCTGTGCTAAGTAACTCTTAACTATTGTACATTTTCCACTGTCGACTCAATGGTCTTTCTCTCAAAGCTTCTATCTGATAGACTTCATTCAAACTCAAAACTTTCCTGTTGAATTGTTACAATGTAGGCAGCGCTGACATGATCCTCACAAACAAGTCACAGGAAACATAAAAAAAAACTCTTCATCCTTGTTATGAGTCAATGAGTGGCCCTTTAATTTTTGTCCAAAAAATAGATTTTTCTCAAACAAAGTCATCCATCTTGGTGCTGACTATTGTTCTGTTGTATTTTCAACAGGTGAACCGGAGTTTCGGTACACAGCTGGTCTCCATGGTAACGAGGCGCTGGGCCGAGAGCTCCTGCTCCTGCTGATGCAGTTTCTGTGCAAAGAGTACAATGATGACAACCCCAGAGTGCGTCGCCTAGTGGACGGAGTTAGAATACACCTGGTGCCCTCTCTAAACCCTGATGCATACGAGCTGGCTTACGAGATGGTACGATGAGCCTGGTGATAGTAGCCATTATAAAAATAATGGCAGAGGAAAACACTTTCAAACTATTTGGCATGAGAAGCAGGAGATTAGTTCATGTTTGGAGTGTCACCATTTTTTATATCTTTCTTTCAAGTTGTTCATTATAACACCAAACCACTACGTGTAAAATGTTCTCCGAGACCTAACCCTGTTTCTGTCCAATCAGGGCTCAGAGATGGGGAACTGGGCACTGGGCCACTGGACTGAAGAAGGTTACGACATTTTCCAGAACTTCCCGGACCTCAACAGCATCTTGTGGGGTGCTGAGGACAGAGGCTGGGTCCCGCGTATAGTGCCCAATCATCACATTCCCCTTGTGGAAAACGTCCTCAATGGCTCTGTGAGTTAGTTTAATGTCAACAAGAGCCAAATTATTACATTTTACTTCCGAAGAGCATATTAATATTCAATCATTTCTCTATTTCTTGCCTTCACAGTTTGCTGTCGAGACAAAAGCCATCATCACCTGGATGGAGCGTAACCCATTTGTGCTGGGAGCTAATTTGCAAGGAGGAGAAAAACTGGTCGCGTACCCTTTTGACATGCAGCGCCCCCCAGTTGCTGTAAGGCCATCAGACTATTAGAACAATTATCTTTAAATCTAAACCTATGAAGAAGTGCACCCATATAATAATCCTATATTCCCTACGGTTTCATTTAGTCGACCGACAGCAGACGTTGGAGGACTAATGGTGAAATGAATGAAGACACGTGGGCACGTATTCAGCGGCAGAATGAGGGAGCTCTGAGAGAGACGCCGGATGACGCCATGTTTCGATGGTTGGCCATGTCGTACGCCCACAGCCATCTGACCATGACCGAGACCTACCGAGGCTCCTGTCATGGTGATGATGTCACCGGGGGACAGGGCATCACCAACCGAGCCAACTGGAAGCCGGTGGTGGGCAGTAAGTGTTGACATAAAGGGCATCAGAGGAAAACAGTAAACGCGTATCAAAAGACAAGAGCAGAACAGTGGAGGCAAGATACAGAGGACATGAGGACCCTGCCCCCTCTGCAATCATTGTCACTTCGTGTATATGACCTGACCTGCTTTCTCTTGTTATCCATGGCCGAAACTGACCTGTTAGGGTGCCTCAGGAAAATAACAACACTGCGGATGGCAACTTTATCATAATTTGCACCATTCGATACTCATACTGCAAGGGGTAGATAAAGTACTAAATACATGTAGCTCTGTTTACACTACTGTACATTTGGCGTCTGTGTACATGGACATGTTCACATGCCTGCCATCACATACAGACAGGATCCACATGGACATGGACAGACTAGGCAATTTGTGTAAGGTGGTATGAATGTGACCGAACTAAACTAGAATAATTCCTAGGTTTGGGGAAAACCTTTGACAAGACAATGTCATTATTCAGGACATTGGCTCAATGGAATCCAATCTTTGAGGGATCCAAGTGTTAACCATGCAGACTGTCTTTTGATTCATTGTCCAGCCTCATTTCCAACACTTCTGTAGCCAGTCCAATCCAGTAGAAGTGAATGGGATTAGTTTATTGGTACACCAATAACTGAACACAACTAGAACTGGCTATTGTTTAGAAATATTGCTGTTAAGGTTTTTGAATGTTTTGACCCAATTTCATTAAGGTGTTGGCAGAAGTCTCATTCATGAATATGATAAATGGTCTGTATTTATGAGCATTGTCTAGTCTTTAGTGTATCTATGTGCAGCTTTCTCAATCATTCACACACTGTCGACACAGCCGTCAGGGGCAATTTGGTGTTCAGTGTCTTTCCCAAGGACCAGGACCCGGGGCTCGAGCCTCTGACTTTCTGTTTAGTGGACCACCCGCTCTTAACTGTAAGCCACAGCAACCCACTACCAGGAAAAAAAAGAAAGATCTACCTAGTTAGGTATTTCTTCAGTGTAAGTGATTGTCACTTAATTCTTTGAAAAGCCCTGATGAAGCTCCGTTCACTTCTCCCACAGGTATGAATGACTTCAGCTACCTGCACACCAACTGCTTCGAGCTCTCCATCTTCTTGGGCTGTGACAAGTTTCCCCATGCAAGTGAACTTCCTCTCGAGTGGGAGAACAACCGCGAGGCTCTGCTGTCCTTCATGGAACAAGTAAGACTGGGCCAGAGTATGAATATGACCTTGAGAAACGTGGACGTTTTTTTCTCAAAGCTGCCGTGGTCAGATTAGATTTAATGTTAGTCATAGAAGGATATCCGAGAGCAGGTGGCCCCTGTGCTCTGTGAAAAATTAAACTAAACAACCTTTCTGTGATTACTACAAGGTTCTGTCCAGACAGACAAGAGCAGTGGAGGAAGATACGCGACCTCTCATTCATTTCAATGACACATATGGTAACCGGGGTGATGCCCCTGGCACAAAAGTTTAATCTGGCTCAACTTATTCCACAATGTAATGTTACTTTTGCAGTCTTCCTTGGGACTGGAGGTGTAATGTACTGTTTTCTTGTGCAGGTAAATCGAGGAATAAAGGGAATCGTGAGAGATGTGGAAGGAAATCTACTGCCTAACGCCACCATAACTGTGGAGGGAATACGGCATGATGTCAGAACTGGTATGCTGGCCACAAGAGAAAGATGTTCTGCTGAATATGCATGATTCAGTATTTGCATTTTAAAGGAAATACGAACCTAACAAGAGACCTTCCCAACATTTAATTTCAGCTGTCGGTGGAGATTACTGGCGACTCTTGAATCCTGGAGAGTACAAGGTGACCGCCAAAGCCGACGGCTACACCCCTCAGACCAGACTCTGCATGGTCGGCTACGACTCTGGGGCCACTCCGTGCAGCTTTACCATGGTAAGATCCAACTGGGACAGAATCAAACAAATCATGGCGCTGAACGGCAAGAGGCCCATACGACTGGTCACCAAAGCAGTAGTGAAAACAACCCCGGCCAGCACCGTGGGAGTCAGCAGCACCACCACAGAGACTGACGAGCACGCCATCGCCCAGAAAGCAGAGCGACTGAGGCGGCTGCGGATCATGCGTCTACGCAGGCTGCGTCTGCAGAGATTAAGAGCCAGTAAGGGTACGAATCCTACTACCACTACCACCACGACGACTACTACCACCACCACCACCACCACCACCACCACTCAACCACCTGAAACTGAGAGAACAACCTCCTGGTACGACTCGTGGTTTCCTTTGGAGAGCTGGTCGACTGAGAACCCGTTCGACAGCATCGTATTTGATTCAGGGCCCACACAGGACTACCCCTTTGAATACACTATTGATTGATCACTGCACTGTATGAACACCTTAAAAACCACTTAATGATGCTGCAACATCACAGCTTAAAACATACACATCACACAGGTTGTTTATTAATATAGTCATCAGAAACATCTCACCTCTTTGGTTTACATTTGAGTGGAGAGGAAACAGATTTTTAAGTCCAGAAGATTTGTTTTTTGTAAAGATTTATAGAGAATTGATCTGGAAGAGCACGTCTCTGCTGAGCAGAGACTACAGGGCTCAAGTTTATTTGGTTGTCTGTTCAGTAAAAGTAAATACAGTATGTTCCAATACAAATCTTGGTATTACACAAATCTATGTACAATTTACCTTTCTGTATCTTTACGATGTGATTGCTGGCCTCAGTTAAACTGATTTAGTGTACTGCTGAATGCATTTTAATAAAACAAAGATATTTTCTAAAATGTTGCTGTTCATCTTTTGTGGTTCACTGGAGTCATTTGTATCACCTGCAAGATCAAAGGTAATATCTGACCAGGTAATTTTCTTTATAAAGTCAGCGTTGAGTACGGAATGTAAATGTGACAAAGAAAACAGTTTTAAGATAAATGGTTCTGAAAGAAAGACGGGATGTAGTATAAGAACATTTTCACCTGCCTCTGAAAATACCTTCTTCTCCTGTAACTTCATGCTGTGTTGAAATGATATAAAACAATAAAAATACGCAGCAACAGATTTGTATAAAGGGTGGATGACATGTGTCCTCTAAATTCATGAGGTGAAAAAATCCCTGGTCCCTCTAAAGGCTCCTAGGAAATCTTCCTGCAGTTGAAACAGAACTCAGTATTCCCTCTCTTTTTGGTCTCCACCACCCACTGAGGGATATAACTGCCTCTTTAACTGCTAAATGTTCAACTATGTTCACAAGCTGCTCTCTGACAGTGAGTCAAGCGTCGACTGATTCTCAACTGTTCTAACCTGCATGAGACCTGCTATAGAAATAAACTTTGACTGACTGAACAATTCAGAGATCAGTGATCAAGAAGAACAATGATCCAAATACTCAGTTTGTGGGGAGCACGCTTTATTTTATTAAACATATTATAAATGAGATCATACAGATACTTTATCCCTCAGACTGCATTTAGTACATCATGTTTGGATTTGACAGAAATCCAGATTCAAACTGATTCTTATATTTTCTTCTGTCCACACAGATCAGCACAAGTCGATTTTGTCCGTAGCCCGTAAAGCTTCTTATTTGACGAACACAGTTTATATTTGTCTCAACTGGTCCAACATGGAGACCAAACAATCCTCCTCTTCAGTGTCTCTGCACAGTTTTAACATCCAGGACTGACACACGTTCATGTGGACTGCAGCTGCAGCTACGACTGGCCCGCTTTGCCTTTCCGGCCTTTTCCTCCACTGTATTTGAAACTCCTCAGTGGGTTTGTCCGCTTGATGTTATTCTACAAAAACAAAATACATTATTATAGCAAAAATCGTGTGTATCATCTATACCTCTGTGTTTTAATACGCGTAACACACAAACAAAAAATAAATAAATTGATTAAAATATACATTAAGACACAAAAGAGATTATAGTTAGATGAAGATGGATCTTGTTTACATAGCTGTTCCTGGTTGCTCTCTCAACCTCCCTCTCTCTCTCTTATCTCCCCTCTTTTCCACCCCATTTTGTCCCAGTTCTGCTCGTCTTTCTGTGAGTTTGCATGTTCTCCAAATGTCTGCATGGATTTTTCTCTGAGTACCCCAGCTTCCTCCCACAGTTCAAAGAAATGCAGGTTGAGGTTAAGCTTATAAATTGACCGTGGGTGTGAGATCCCATTCAGACCTGGTATTAACATGTGTCCTGAGGGATCTGATCACAAGTGATCTATATCCAGGTCTGAACGCACCCAAACACAATCACGAGATCTGATCACTCAGCCCAGATTTAGGAGTTCTAGAAGCATTTGATGCATTTGAATGTGTCGTGGATCTCCTAACTCAGCCAATGTCCTCTGACCTGATGGATAAAATGTTTTTTCCTGCCTCGGAGGTGACCTTATGTTGATTTGTTTGTGGTCGCTGCCACAATATCAGCAATGTTCGCCCCAAAATTATTGATACTTTTCTAAAATAATTAGAAAGATTATTGGTGAAATCTTTTTTCATTGCAAGCTGCACATTCTTTAAGTTCCTCTTGACTCATCTTGCCGTCTTTCTCTCCCACGCTCACAGATAAGAATTGTCATCGTACACAACTGTAAACTCTGCCCTGGTTAAAAGAACATTATGATTCACTGATAATCAAAGCATACTCATATTAATGTTATTAATGTTAAATGATATCACCAAGTTAAAAAAGATACAGACTTCAAGTCAAAAGCCTCTGCTTATGGGAAATATCAGCTATTCTCTTAGCAGGGCAAGATATTTTCATTAGTTTCAAGGTGCTACAATTGTAACTGTACAGTTGAATTTTTATGTCTCATGTCTACAAGATTTCAATGTTCACTATAAGATTATTATGGTGTTCAGGGGTCTCACCTTGAAACTGGGCTTGACAACTCCTTCAGGTTTTGATTTTTCCTTCCTTTTCCTCCTCCTCTTGCTGGACAGCGGATTTATCACACCCCTCAGAGTCTCGGGAACTGAAGGAAATTGGTGAAATTGATCAAATTATGACCTAGTGTGTGCCGTGTGTGAGTTTGAGAGTGTGTGTGTGTGTTTGTGTGTGTGTGTGTGTGTGTGTGTGTGTGTGTGTGTGCATATCTTACTGAGGTACTCAGGTATGTTCTTCAGGTGTGGTTTGACGACAGCAGGATGGAGGTCTTTGTCGTGTCTGAGCAGCTGTAGATCTCTGGGGTTGTCCTCGAAATATGTCTGAGAAAGTGTAGAACCAGCCAATCATTTACACAAGTACAGAGATATATATATACACTCCTGATCTAAATCTTTTTTAACTGGTCAAGACCAGTAACTGTTCAAATCTTAACATGTAATCTCCCTCAAATCCACCTCTGAGGTGGGATCAGGGTGATCCTGATTTTTAGGATCAAACTGATCCAGATTTCCCACTTAAGTTTTGAAATACTCAACAGCAGCTTTTAATCCGGATCAAAGGCAGGATTGGATTGCCAAATCTGAATCTGAATCTTCAGGATCAGATTTGCATTGAAATACCCGTTTTTAGGATCTGATCAGGATTTAATCCAATCCAGGTGGATTAATCCTGTCGGATCATTTTGAAATACCGGCCCCAGCTGATCAAAAGTTTAAGACCACAGCTAAAAAAAAACACTCCCAAAACAGAAATTAAAGTGTCCATAACTGACTCAGTAATGAGTAGCTCCACCATTATTGTTGATCACTTCAAAAATTCGTTTTGGCATGCTTGATGCAAGTGTTTTCAAAAGGTTAATGCGAATGTTGCGACAAGTGGTGAAAATGGCTTCACGAAGGGCATCCACTGTCTGGAACTGAAGTCCATTTTTGTAAACTTCCCTTGCCAACCATCCCCAAATGTTCTCAATTGGATTAAGATCAGGGAAACACGCAGGATGGTCCAAAAGAGTGATGTTATTCTCCTGGAAAAAAGTATTGGTCAGACGGGCATTGTGAATTGGAGCGTTGTCCTGCTGAAAAACCCAGTCGTTACCACACAGACGAGGGCCCTCAGTCATGAGGGATGCCCGCTGCAACATCTCCACATAGCCAGCTGCTGTTTGACGCCCCTGCACAACTTGGAGCTCCATTGTTCCATTGAAGGAAAAAGCACCCCAGATCATGATGGCGCCCCCTCCACTGTGCAGAGGTGTAAAAAGTACTGAAATATTGTACTCAAGTAAAAGTACCTTTACTTTGATGAAATTTTACTTAAGTACAAGTAAAAGTACCCATCTAAAAATCTACTCAAGTAAAAGTAAATAGCTCATTTAAAATGTACTTTAAGTAAAAGTTACTTAGTTACTTCCAACAACTTGATGGGGGCCGCTCCCCTACAGTGCAAAAAGGACAAGGGGTCATAAATCCAATTAATTAAAGGATAATCTTTATAAATATAAGTGCAATCACATTAAACATGTCAAACATTAAAAATGTAACATGTCAACACAACATTTAATAACTGCCCCTCGGCACCATTGTAAATGAGAATCTTATTCCTCAATGTGTTTTCCGAGGCTTAAATAAATAATCAATCAACTTTTGGGAGGACATGTCAAGACATGAGCCACATGACAGTTAAAATAAAAAGTTAAAATGCCGCTGTCCCACTGTATATTTAAACTTTTGGTTAAACTTTGGTCCACCTTTAGTGCACTAGTCTACAAACTTCTTGTTGAGTTTGAGCAGCAGCTGAATTTCAAGGTGAGTAGAGCTCATCCAGGCTTGCTGTGCAGTGAACAGCAGCACAGCTGAAGAGTTGATGCAGGCGGCCGAGGCAGGTAGGCCAGTGTTGAGTTTCAGGCAGTGTTGTGCATGAACAAGTTCAAAAGAACACTAGCGGTTCCATTCAGCCTCGTTGGACGACCATTTACCTACATGTGGATGCTAGCGGACCTACTGAAGGCAATATTATCGGGGTGCTCGTGAGTAGCCACTATTGGGCGAAAAATAACCCAGTTAACAGGCCTGCAACAGGGGGGTTGATCTGATCGTTTTATTTGTTGTTTTCCAATGTAAATAATTGACAGTGTGTTATGGACTCCACTCACTTCCATTAGTAGGTATTATTCAGGTGGTATAAAGTGAACTCAGGTAAAAGCCGAGTCTTAACAGGGAATTGACTATAGGGCTACAGACAAATAATGAATTTGAACGGTAAAAAAGTTCATATTATCTGAGGTCTAGCTAAAACGTTACAGAATGTTTTCCTTCTTTTGAGAGACGCTGTCTTGAGATCATTGTTGTGTTTATTTCAAAAGAAATGCAGTCTTACAGGGCTAAATACCGTCTGAAAGTTGTAATTCCGTTTTCTTGGAAAATTGTTTGAAAATGGTGGGGGGGGTGGGGAGTGCCAGGAGTCAAGCTTGCATAGAGCCCCAAATGTGTTAGGGCCGGCCCTGTGTAGCGCAGTGATTCTCAAACTGTGTGGTGCGCGGAGTCATAACAGGTGGTGTGCGCGACAGGAGGGGAAAATGCGAGGCGGAACTAATATTATAGCCGAACTAATGTTTTGACGTCCGCATCTCTTAAACGACGGCGCAGTAAACAAATCGCTCTTTCGCCGTAGCCAGGGGTCGGAACTCGCAGCTCTGCAGCCGCGGGTTGCTCTTCAGCCCCTCTGCAGTGGCTCCCAGTGCAGTGGCGCGCATGTCGTGCATATTTTTCGCGCACAGTGAGCTTTACGATCAGTTTCATATGTTGAAAGTGCACGTGAGGGAACCTCATCCACTCTATGCAGCA
The DNA here is from genome assembly GCF_949316205.1 of Platichthys flesus. Taxonomy (NCBI): domain Eukaryota; kingdom Metazoa; phylum Chordata; class Actinopteri; order Pleuronectiformes; family Pleuronectidae; genus Platichthys; species Platichthys flesus. The sequence continues at coordinate 18,624,619 of NC_084963.1, read as the reverse complement.
TCTACCACTGCAGTGAGAATTGCCTTGCTCCTTGAACTATGTTTTTTTTTTACTCAGTAACGGATGTAATTCCAATGTAGCGAAGTACAATACTTGTCAAAATCTACTTAAGTAAAAGTAAAATTACCCATTTAAAAAACTACTCAAAATTACAAAGTACACAAAAAAACTACTCAATTACAGTAACGTGAGTAAATGTAATTCGTTACTTTACACCTCTGCCACTGTGCTGCGTAGAAATCTCAGGTGGCATCTCCTTGTCATGCCAGTAACGTTTGAAGCCATCAGGACCATCAAGGTTAAATTTTTTCTTGTCAGAGAATAAAACTTTCTTCCACCTTTGAATGTCCCATGTTTGGTGCTCCCTTGCAAAGTCTAAACGGGCAATTTTGTGGCATTGAAGGAGACGTGGGCTTTGAAGCGTTTCTTGTTTTTGAAGCCCTTCCTTCGCAGATGCCGTCTGATGGTTATTGGGCTGCAGTCAGCACCAGTAATGGCCTTAATTTGGGACGAGGATCGTCCCGTGTCTTGACGGACAGCCATTCGGAATCCCCCGGCTAAGCGCCGATGAGATTTTTTGGGGTCTACCACTTGATTTTTTTGTTCCATAACCCTGAGAATCTTTTAAGAAATGCAAAATGACTGTCTTACTGCGTCCAACCTCAGCAGCGATGGCACGTTGTGAGAGGCCTTGTTTATGCAGTTCAACAATCCTACCACATTCAAAGACGGTGAGCTTTTTTGCCTTTGCCATCAAGAGATCTTCACAGTGTGATTACTTGACAGGAAATGACATGGAATCCACATTTTTGCACAGATTTTGGCTTTTAAAGGCTGTGGTCTTAAACTTTTGATCAGCTGATGAACAGCCTATTTGAGTTAAATTGTTGTTTTCAATAAATTGCCTGCTCACAACTTTTGGTCTCTTGTTCCCATTTCTTCTTTTTGCATTTTGAAGCTCTACTTAGACCTTCCTAAGATCCAACAGTGCAAAATGCAAATTCATGCAATTTTTTAACTGGTCTTAAGATTTTGATCAGGAGTGCGCACACACACACGCACGCACGCACGCACGCGCGCACGTATATGTATATATCTTCAGATTATTGACTTTCACTCACCTTGAGTTTTTCTGAATTGAGCAGCTCCTGTTTGATCTCTTTCAGCCTGGCCTCCTTCACCGCCTGTTTGGTCACTGAGCGCATGGCGTCCTACACACAAACAAGAGTCATCATCCTGAACTTAAAAGCCTCCAAACAGCTAAAACTCTGTGTGTTCCCTCCAAACATGTTACCACCTTTAAAAAAAGGTTTGAACCTTTTCAGCAGAGGTGTAAAAAGTACTGAAATATTGTACTCAAGTAAAAGTACCTTTACTTTGATGAAATTTTACTTAAGTACAAGTAAAAGTACCCATCTAAAAATCTACTCAAGTAAAAGTAAAAAGTAGCTCATTTAAAATGTACTTTAAGTAAAAGTTACTTCCAACAACTTGATGGGGGCCGCTCCTCTACAGTGCAAAAAAGGACAAGGGGTCATAAATCCAATTAATTAAAGGATAATCTTTATAAATATAAGTGCAATCACATTAAACATGTCAAACATTAAAAATGTAACATGTCAACACAACATTTAATAACTGCCCCTCGGCACCATTGTAAATGAGGATCTTATTCCTCAATGTGTTTTCCGAGGCTTAAATAAATAATCAATCAACTTTTGGGAGGACATGTCAAGACATGAGCCACATGACAGTTAAAATAAAAAGTTAAAATGCCGCTGTCCCACTGTATATTTAAACTTTTGGTTAAACTTTGGTCCACCTTTAGTGCACTAGTCTACAAACTTCTTGTTGAGTTTGAGCAGCAGCTGAATTTCAAGGTGAGTAGAGCTCATCCAGGCTTGCTGTGCAGTGAACAGCAGCACAGCTGAAGAGTTGATGCAGGCGGCCGAGGCAGGTAGGCCAGTGTTGAGTTTCAGGCAGTGTTGTGCATGAACAAGTTCAAAAGAACACTAGCGGTTCCATTCAGCCTCGTTGGACGACCATTTAGCTACGTGTGGATGCTAGCGGACCTACTGAAGGCAATATTATCGGGGTGCTCGTGAGTAGCCATTATTGGGCGAAAAATAACCCAGTTAACAGGCCTGCAACAGGGGGGTTGATCTGATCGTTTTATTTGTTGTTTTCCAATGTAAATAATTGACAGTGTGTTATGGACTCCACTCACTTCCATTAGTAGGTATTATTCAGGTGGTATAAAGTGAACTCAGGTAAAAGCCGAGTCTTAACAGGGAATTGACTATAGGGCTACAGACAAATAATGAATTTGAACGGTAAAAAAGTTCATATTATCTGAGGTCTAGCTAAAACGTTACAGAATGTTTTCCTTCTCCTGAGAGACGCTGTCTTGAGATCATTGTTGTGTTTATTTCAAAAGAAATGCAGTCTTACAGGGCTAAATACCGTCTGAAAGTTGTAATTCCGTTTTCTTGGAAAATTGTTTGAAAATGGTGGGGATGTGGGGAGTGCCGCGGGTTGCTCTTCAGCCCCTCTGCAGTGGCTCCCAGTGCAGTGGCGTGCATGTCGCGCATATTTTTCGCGCACAGTGAACTTTACGATCAGTTTCATATGTTGAAAGTACACGTGAGGGAACCTCATCCACTCTATGCAGCATCTACCACTGCAGTGAGAATTGCCTTGCTCCTTGAACTATTTTTTTTTTTACTCAGTAACGGATGTAATTCCAATGTAGCGAAGTACAATACTTCAGTCAAAATCTACTTAAGTAAAAGTAAAATTACCCATTTAAAAAACTACTCAAAATTACAAAGTACACAAAAAACTACTCAATTACAGTAACGTGAGTAAATGTAATTCGTTACTTTACACCTCTGCTTTTCAGAGCAAACCACAGTCCAAACAGTTGCCCATGTGTGATGATGAAAGCAATAATAATACTAATAATAATAATGTGTTCTCGACTTAAATAAGGTGGTGACTTACCCTGCACCTGTACCTGAAGCCTTCGATCTCATCCATCTTAAATTGGTATGGTTTCAGAACAGAGTCAGGATTATCTAAAAAGAAAATGTTAACACATAAATAATCACAGTATTATTTCCTATCAAATGGGCTTGCTGTTTAGTCTTGGTTTTAGTCGTTATGCTAAGCTAAGAAGGTGCTGGAAACATGAGTGAAACTTGAAAATCTCATGGTAGAAGTCCTTGTTACCTCCGGTCAGAGCCTCCTCCACGTCTGACAGCAACGCGAGCTCAGTGTTAGAGATGAACGACAGAGCAGTGCCTGGGTTGTCCGCTCTCGCCGTTCTACAACATCAAACAAAGTGAACATTACTGTTGGTTATATACACAAGCAGTGTAACTGAACTGAACCACACTGCTTACCTTCCAACTCGATGGATGTAGGACTCTACAGTTGTTGGGAAATCAAAGTTGATGACATTGGCAACATTTTGGAAATCCACACCTCTGGAGACTCCATACTCCTTGTCCTTGCTCCTTTAAAACATATCAAAACAAAAATTGTGTTTTTACTCTCTACCACATTATGGTGTTTGCTGCTGAGCAGATAGTGGACAGAGGCTTTTTGCATCAGTCTCTCTGAAAACCGCTGAAAATCACTCTGGCCAGATCTGGTATTAACATCCGTCATGAGAGATAAGATCACAAGTGGACAGCGGTGAGATCATCGGTTTACATTTGGAATTAAAAATGCATCCTGATTGTGTCTCAAGCTTTCACTGCCCTGCTCAACAGGAAATAATCACTTATGTCATTTCTGTCCACTAAGACTAAGTTATGTTGTTTTTACCTAGTCTGACTTTAGAGATCTTGTTTGTCTCTGTGTGTGTGTGTGTGTGTGTGCATAAGCGAACAGACAGACCGACGTAGAAAGAGGAATCAGGAGGGGCCAAATTAATCTCTTTTACCAGTCTAAGAATGGTTTCAGTCATTTTGTGTTGGTCAGAGTTGATATTGAAGTAATGTTGGAACAAAAATGTTTGAACACCAAGAGGTTTACAAATACGTTCGAGTCATTGTAAAATGTAGCGGGTCAGAGATGAGATCATATGTGGCCCTGGAATCGTTCAAGTTCACGTTGTGTCACATGCGTCCATCTCAAAATATAATACAAGCTTGCTGAGAGCAGTGAGAGAGAAGCAGATGGACAATGAGCTGAAACTACAATGTTCCATGAGGCTCAGGGAGTATCAGACTCAGCTATCAATTCTCCAACTGTTCTTCAATACCGGTAATGATTATAACCACTTATATATATAGTTTCATAAATTGTGTGACTCACTTTCCTCCTTTCTCTGCGGCCTTTTTCTTTTTCCCTTTGCCCGCACTCGTTGGTGGAGCTGCAGCGGGATCGGCCAAACTCTGTTCATCTGTGGCGATGATGTATTCGTAAAATCCCTGGTTGAACTGGGTGATGATGTGACTCCTATACAAGAGCGGTGGGAAACATGAGCATGAAGAAGTGCAACTGATGTGTTGCAGTGAAAATTATACAGGACAAGAAAATTCTCAAATATCTTTTGCTCTTCAATCGTCATATGAGTCTGTAGAGGATGTTTATCAAGGCTGTTTTCAAGAAACATAAACATGTCCAGTTGCCTACGTACACTTGTAAAACTTCTGAACAAACCATGACCTGGATGGCTGAGAATCCTAAAATAAGTTTGCAAAGTCTGCCTCCATTTTTGTTGTTTTCGCAAGTGTTTAGTTAGATTATAGAGGAGGAAAGTACTCTGCTATGGGAATATTAGTTAAACAGGGAAAATGTATGGAACTGCACCCATCCTGCAACAGGAAGGCTGTATGTGAGGAGATACTAGTTACACAGCATTGTGCCAATCGGCCCAACTGAAGGACTGAATAGCTGAATGAGATGGTTTTATTAGATCAATGTGAACGATTTTTGTAGAAAGAAATTTCACCTCCTTTTCCTCTATACTATATTTCATGATAAAAGTATTTATACATTATTTCTATTTTATATCGTGAAAAACAAACATCTAATGTGAACCAAACTACTTTTAATAAATGTATAAAACAACATTACCTATCACGTATTAAATCAGAGAAATATTTGTCAGCTGTCCTCCTCTCTCACCTGGACTGGACGGGCAGCTCAGAGTTGAGCACACAGGCAGGAATACTGAACTGTTCCAGGAACAGCTTCAGTCTGTAGCATCTGTCCACTGCTCCCACAAACACCAGCGTCTTTCCTTGAACCAGTCGCAGCTTCAGCAGCGTGTAGATGAGCAGGAACTTCTCCTCCTCCTCACATTTGATGCTGTACTGCTGCAGCTGGCTGCTGTCCGGGAGCTGGGAGCCCTGAAGCTTCAGGATCACCTGAGAGAGAGCCAACGTCAGAGAGAAATCAAGCTAAATCTGTGCAGCTGTAGCAGATGTTCCTGCCAGTTTCCACTGTGTCCAGCTAAAACACGGACACTTGTGTGGCGATGAGACACTGAATGTGAAAGGTCGCTTACAGGGTTATGTAGCAGCAGCTCCTTCAAGGCCTGGACATCCTCTGTGAGAGTAGCAGACATCAGGAAGGACTGGTAGATCTTCGGCAAATGACTGACACAACAAACACATTTCAATTTGGCTTGTTTTCATTCCGGTTTGTCATCGTTCAAAAACACACCAAAAAAAAAAAAAAACCTTGTCCCTGCTGTTGTTGTACAAACAGGTTTAGCCTAAAGGTCTCAAGGTCTCTTTCAATAAAGGTTATTGATAACATTCCACTGAAGTTTGCCTTTTTCTATTATCACAATGCTTATTGGCAGCTAGTTATCATGTCTTTCGCTCCATGAAACGCATGTTAATGCTCAGTAGTACACATATGGTACTATAATGTATTTACATTACAAAATTTCCCTTACATTACTTTTACTTTTATACTTTAAGTAGTTTTGAAACCAGTACTTTTACACTTTTACTTAAGTATAAAGCTTGAGTTGATACTAACCCTAACCCAACTTCTACAAAAGTATTTTTAAAACCTAGTATCTATACTTCAACTTGAGTAATGAATGGGAATACTTTTGACACCTCTGAAGATTACACAGAAGATGCTGAGGAGTAAAACATTTATATTACCTCATCAGGTGGAAACAAGCAAACGTTCTGTGACTGCTTGACGTTATATATAGGGATGTCACGAGAACCAATACTTATGATACCTTTCGATACTAAAATAACAAAACACAGACGATGCCCACTGTAAGAACCATGAGCGCCGATGCCAGCTGTGGCGCAACGGCGCTGATCTCTGAGCAGCTGAGACCAGAGAAACTCAGTGTTTCCACTGATAAGAAGCAACCAGTCAGTCAGTGAGCAACTGCTTGACGTGAACGAGCTGTGATCTCACTGTGTGCTCCGCTCCCCGCCCGCTCACTCGCTCAGAGTCACAGTCTCTATCTCGGAGCGTGCGCGCACACACACAGGTTGCCGACCCCTGTTCAGGAGGATGACGTGAAGCGTTTTTTAACCATGGTATCGAAATTGGCATCGAGAATCGTGTTATTTTACTGGTATTGGCACCGACTACTGAATTTTTGGTATCATGACACCCCTAGTTATATAATATATAATGAGATTTTTTTTCTGTCAGACACAGGTGTGATGTTTATTTATTTTGCCTAAAGTTGCAACTAAAACTTCAATGATAAATGCTTACTTATACTTTCCTTTAAAGAACAAAAACACTCTAATCTGATCAAAGAAACCCATATTATCTAAAATGACATCCAAAACTCTGAGTCTTGTCCATGTCCACTCTGGGGTCATGGCAGGGGATCATGAGGATACTCACCACAACAGGTTCTTCAGGTCTGCCTCGAACCCAAAAGAGAAGAGTAAGTCGGCCTCGTCCACCACCAGCATCTCAAGCGAGGAATGCAGGACCAGGTTCTGGGCGTTGAGATGGGCCAGCACGCGGGACGGCGTCCCCACGATCACATCGGGCTTCTCCATTAAGATAGGTCTGTCCCAAGAGTAGCAAAATGCTAAATTCCATTAACCATAATTACAGAAAAAGCACAAGTCCAAAAAACTAACCAGGATACTGAGTAAATTTAAGTTTCACCCTAAATATGTTTGACATTCAGTGTTTCACAGTCAAACCAAATCTTGTGTATTTCACTCATCAATCTATCTGATTTTCTCAGAAACTTAATCTCACCCACAAAAGCTTCTACATCCAATTTAGTTGAGGTGTCACTTCTCTCTTTATCTCCTTTCCATTATGTTCACTATTGTGTTTATAAGAAGTTTTTATTTACCAGCTGTTGCAATCCAACTGTAGCAATGTGACACCGTAATGTATTTAAATATGAAAAATGCACCGAAGAACAGCAGTTAAGTGAGTGAGTGAGCAGACCGACCTCTGCGAGGACAGATCAGCCTTCCCGGAGATGTCCGCCACCCGCACGTCCCTCGAGCAGAACGCCGTCAACTGTCTCATCATGGTCTGAACCTGCCGACCCAGCTCTTTGGTTGGAACCAGGACCAGAGCCCTCACGTCCTGCTCACGAACACTCTGAACACAACACCGAACGGAAACGTAAGAACAGAGCCGGCAGTCCTTCAGTCCTCCAACTGAACCACTTCAACCCCAGCCAAAGGACTGGACTTGTTCATTAATCACTGTTCAAAATCTAAGTGTCATTGAAGTGCTACTATATTGTTAGTTTAAAATTATTCAAGGTATAGTCAGGTGTGTTTTTAGTTTGCTGCGGAAGATGTGTAGAAGTTGTGATTTTGTTGAGTGTTTAGCTCGCAGTGAGGGAGCACAAGCCATTGTTGGGCTGGGGTGTAACGTATGACCATCTCCTGAATGTAGACTGGACCAAACACTTATGTTTTGAAACCTGTAACCAGGGAAAAGCAGTGAAAATGCAATAAACCTGGAGGCCGGTTTGTGTGTCAGGTCCAGAACAGGGATCCACTGAGAAATGGCCATTACTGGTTTCACAGCTCACCTGTTTGGAGGCCAGGATGCGTTGTATGACAGGCATGGCGTATGCAGCCGTTTTTCCAGATCCTGTTCGGGCTCGAGCCAGAATGTCTTTCCCCTCCAGAGCCAAAGGGATGGCCTTCTCTTGGATCAAGGTCGGCTGGGACCAACCTAGATCTGCAACCGCCTGGATCATGACAACAACAGGGAGTGACTTCACAGACAACAAAAACAATGACTCGTTCGTGTTGTTTAACAGTTTGTGTTGTCAAAGGCTCTTCTAACCATCTGCTTCACATTAAAAGTAAAGATCTGGTCAAGATGGTCTCCAAACAAATAAAGAAAGATGGCCCCGACAGTCTGAAAACTTTAAAATATATTACATTATTCTTAATTAGTCATGTTTATAGGAAGTAACGTCTTTAGCTTTGCCTTCTTCTCATCCCCACACACACACACTCACAGCACACGTTCTCTCTCAGACCCATACTGAACCTGTGTGTGGTAGTTAGCCAAACACCGGCCTGCTGAGAAGTTACTGCAATTTCATCATCGAGTTTCCGGTTGAAACTCCATGTCGCTCCTGTGGATCATTAAAGGTTCACAGACGATATCAGACGTTTTTTTTACCTTAAGCAGTCGATCGTCTAAACCCATCTCATGGAACAGCAGTCTGTCAGCAGCCATCGCTTCCTTCTACTCTCACATGTGCGTCGCAGGGTTACTACGTCATGTCGCCTTCCGGTCCCACTCTCGGGCTCCGTTTTTTAGCTAATCACAAAATTTTAGCTTTTTCTTTTCTTAACTTTTTTTCAATTCATAAACTAACACACACACACACACACACACACATATATATATATATATATATATATATATATATATATATATATATGTAAGATATAATATAGTAAAGATTTTAAATTACCTAAAATGTAATCCGATTTTATTTTGTTTTAGTATAGTAATTCAATGATGTCTTTGTCCATCTTGTTTTCCCTATAGTTTAAAACTTAAATTGTAAGGAAATTGAAATGTAGTTTGAAGTCTTCTTGACGAAACACAAAGATGTTATAAAATATAATCCATCATCTATACTGATGTTGGTCAAATTAATTATAAAATATTTTTTTGTATGAAGACCAACATCTTAATTGTGTAGCCAAAGAAAGAAGAAGACGCTTTTATTAACATAAAACCTAAATTATGAGCACATTTAAATATTGTAGCTTTATTTCATAAACTTTTTATATTCATTTTATAAATCCTCTCGTGGTATTTATTTAATAACTGAGGAACTTGGAATAAAGACATAGCTTTTGATTAATGAATGCTTTTCACAAAAGAATGTAACAATTTCCAGTCTGGAACATTGTGAAGCCAACTAAAGGGAATTATGAGGAACCCAGTACTTGTTTTAATCAAGGCAAGACAGATTACATGACACATTGGTGGTATCAGGCTTTATTAGGACACACACCATATTCTCTGCATAGCAAAGGAGATCAACTGTATGTCCTTAGCGTGTGTGATGAATAAAAGAAGACCAAGAACAGACCCCTGTGGGACTCCATAGAGGAGAGTAGCACATATCAAGAGGCACCTACAAGTCCAAGCATGATAGAGAAGATCTTAGATGGACCAAAATCCTGAGTGACATGACAGATGCCAAACAAAACATTTCAGATAATGTATCAGAGTCTAAGCTGTGTTCTGAATCAGCAACAGGCAAAACGGAAGGAGTGTAAATGATCCAGAGCCTGAAATGGTTTGCAATATGGTATGTTCAATAAAGGGCACAACAGATCAGACATTTGTATGTGTGTAGACCATGTTGAAAAATTAGATATTCCTAAACAATCTGTACAACATGTGACATAATTTGCCCTAAACCCTCGACCAGGGTGAGAAAACCCCCTCAAAAGAGTCTCAAGTGAAGGATCATCTCCTAGGATGGACAGACGTGCAATGGATGTTGTGTGTGACAGAGAAAATCAACAAAATAACAATATTTACAACATTCATGAGAAAACCCTCTATCTAACACAAATGTAGAGGTGTTGGAAGAGGGATGATGGAGAAGAAGAGGGATCGACGTGCAACGATTTTACATCGAAGGCACACACGACGACACAATGTATACAAAGACATGTTTGCATGATGGACCTTGGAGACTGAGTTGAAGAATGAACTTTGAACGCATCACTTGTTGGCGCGCCCATCGACGTTTGACCGACAGATGGCGACAAACCCTCGCAGTTACCAACTCACCGACGTCACATACGCGTTCATTAATAACCAAATAATAAATAAGCGCCATCGTCTCAGCGAAACCTGCGAGGCTTACGGTGCTGAACTAAGAAACAGGGAGGACACGCGGAACACGGGAGCGACGCTTCCACACAGATGCGCCCTCCTGCGGAGACTTGTTGAGAGGATGGAGGAGCTGCGGGTGGAGGTGGATCAATGAGGTGGATGCTCAGCAGCGGTCCCACCATCACATCCATCCCCCCACAGCAGATAAGTGAGTCAACATGGCCGCGGAGCTGCTCCATCTGTAGCTCCTCTGAGACACGGAACTCAACAACACGCAGGTAAATAAACACGTGGAGGGGAACACTGTGGGTTTCATCTCATGCGAGCGTAGCCGCGCTCGCATGAGACGCGTCCAACTGTATCCACCAAACATTAAGGAGCCACAGGTAAATGCTTGTTACATAACGCAACGCTCAAATGCAGTTATTCCAACACATTTTTGTTTCTATTCTCATCGCTAGCCGTACGTATTATTAATATTGTTATTATTGTTGTTATTGTTATAGCCATTATTATTATTACTATTATTATCCTCCTCACCAATGGCTTTAATTGTCTATTTAATGCTCAATACAGTAAAGTGTCTATCTATGATGAACCGGTGGTTTCGCCTCTCCTATCAGATGGCGTTCATGTCCCGGTTCTCTCGGTCCCGGAGCAGCTCCAGGTCTCCAAGCCGAAAAGACCCGGAGCGCGTCACCCCGAACCTGAGCGTGTCTGAGCTGGAGCGGCTGCTGTACACGGGCAAGACGGCCTGTAACCACGCGGACGAAGTGTGGCCACGACTCTACATCGGAGACCAGTGAGTTTACATAACCCTCCCGCCATATATAATAATAACGCTCTGTGTTACAATATTAATGCTTTATGAAAACTTAAAGGGATAGTTCACTCAAAATTGAAAACGCTCTCATTGTCGCACCACTGTGCCAATGGAGGGGTGGGTGAAGTGTTTGAGTCCACAAGACACTTTTATTTTCGAATAAAAACAACTACATCCTTTCCGGAGTCGCATTTCCGGTTTCATGCCACATAATACCGGCAGAAACAACGGAAGATTTAGAAGAACGAATATGGACCAAATAGAAGAGCGTTTGGCAGAAGAGATCCAAAAGTATGATCACTTGTATAACCCGTCACTGACTTTGTCCGCCAGAAAAAGGCTATGAGGAGCCGCAGTGGCTATGAAAATAAACAATCGACGAAGAAGAAAGAAGGCGTCTCTAAGGCTGTCTTCGACAAAAAAACATTACTACGCCTACTGTTCTGGCGGGGAATTGCTTTGTAAGAGGCGCAACGCTTGGGGAAGCATGAATGACAATGAGTCCTTCGCAACAGCGGCGTGAAAAGCCGCAGACGCAGATGCAGAATAATGCGCCGGCCTTAACACTTCATCCACCCCTCCAACGGTAGGAGTGTAGATGATGATTGAATTTACATTTTTGGGTGAACTATCCCTTTAATGGTAGTCAGCAGCAGGGTTTTTGCCATGTGGCTCAATGGAACTACCATATTTTATATTGTCCGGTAACAACAGAGCTTTTTAATGTGTAGAGGGTTCTTCGTGTGAGTAGAGGCTTCTTGTGAATCATATTGTGAGCCCTGAGCAGGTGTAAAGTAAAGCAGGACACTTAACCATTTCTGCAAAAGCATACATTATAAATCAATAAGGGACAAGACTTGAGAAGAGGATTCGGGATGTCGAAGCTGCTGTAAAGATGTTAGAATACAATTTTAAATCTTTTTTTTTTTTTTTTATTAGGTCTGTGTGATGTGTAGTCTAAATTGAACCCTGTATGTACATGTATTTACCCGTTTACACATATATGCTCTATGTCCATGTTACTTAAACTGCATAAAGGGTCTGAGCACTTTCACCAGCCATTCTTTTAAAATCTATATATATATTTAACTGGCATTTGCACACAAAATTGTACATGGGTGTCACCATGTAGTTATGATAGTTTGGAAAATTGCTACCATACATATATTGGAGTGCATCTAAAAGAGTTAAAATAATTTCATAATTTTTACTGCTGTATCATTCACACTCAACATATTTGGTTTTAGTCCGGCGCATGCTTCTGCAACTGCGTCTGCGGCTTTTCACGCCGCTGTTGCAAAGGACTCGTTGTCATTCATGCTTCCCCTTTTCAGTATAGTTCATTTGCCAAAACAGCCAAAACACAATTCATAGCATTATTTATTTTTAAATGTCTGTAGATATCACAATGATATTGTTACATATTGTGACAGCTTAACACCGTCAACATGAACCCATTAAAGAGAAGTGAAAATCCCTTTGACTGGCTGATGATGAGCTGTGAAACAAACAACTCCTTGTCTGTAGAGATATCGCATCAGATCGGCGTGAGCTGGCTAAGCTCGGCATCACGCACATCCTCAACTGTGCCCAGAGTAAGTGGCGTGGCGGAGCCGAGTATTACGCCGGGATGAACATCACCTATCACGGCATCGAGGCCCACGACTCCCCCACCTTCGACATGACCGTCAACTTCTATCCGGCGGCAGAGTTCATCCACAAAGCCCTGACAATTGGAGGTGAGTTTGTGAATGGGGACATTCAACACTTGTTTAACACTTCAAGTGGTCATCCTTTAAAATCTTTGAACGGCATTGAGTTATGTCGATGGCTGTGGCCAAATTGTAGAATAACTTAATTTACAAATGTATTTTTGGATCAGTATGTAAAACTCATTATACTTTGCATATATTTGCCTCAAAATCTCTCCTGCCCCACAAAGCAAAACATAATGCATTATGTTAATCAGAGCATAACAATGTTGTTTATCTTTACCAATTATCTTTAACTATGGTTGCATTTTAGAATAAAAAAAAACATATTAGCAAATAATACAATAATCGTTTCTATAAGAAAATAATAATACATTTTTCCCTAAGAACTTAAAATGATGTAGAGTAAAATTCCGTGACCCTGAAGACTATACCGGCGGGGGTTATACCCCTGGCAGGTACTACCAAGCCAGGCAGTTTTCAGGTTAGAGGCCAGTCTAAAAGCAGCTTTGCCATCACCCATTGGCAGTAGGATGATTGGCTGAAGATTGGGCCGATGTATTTGTCATACATATGAATGGTGTTTCTGCCTATGCAAATTAGGACATATTCATTAAGTGTGGAGCTCATGTGCATATTCAAATTAATTTCAGAAATTTCCAGAAACTTGTAATAATTCTTTTTTATTTTACTCTTCATGGGTACTTTCTTGTGTAAACTTTTATTTTGATAGGAATAAAGGAAAAAAATAGCCCCATTGGGGAGTATTGTTGCGTGGCATTTAAAGTAGAGAGGGGCATGAAAGATTTCATAACAGAAATGCATGTTCCTATTGTTCCTATCGTTCTCTGTTTGTAGGTAAGGTGCTGGTCCACTGCACTGTGGGAGTGAGCCGCTCAGCCACTCTGGTGCTGGCCTACTTGATGATCAGACAGAACCTGACCCTGGTGGAGGCCATCAAAACAGTGAAGGACCACCGTGGCGTCATCCCCAACCGAGGCTTCCTGCGCCAGCTCAACGGCCTCGACGGCATCCTGAGAGACAGCCGCAAGACGTCGCTGCCGAGCTGAAAATCATTGAATAAACGGTGTGATCGTAGGTAGCAGCACGCCTGGTTACACTGACGGAGATAATGGGACCAAGTCAGGAGCAGCCTGTGGGTTCCATACACCGTGGCTCTGGGAGGCAGCAGGTGATCTGAGAATTTATCTGATATTAGTAACGTCAGACTCATTCATTATTATAACTGGTCAATGTTGAATCAAACAACACGAGCACTGGATAGTTAGTGTTGAGTCAAGTCCATAATGCCAAACAGCACCATTACCCCAATGAAACATTTATTAAAATCAAGTCTAGTCAGTGTTATTGATCAGAAGTCCTTACAACACATGATAACCAGCCCTGGCCTCAATGCATGGTCACACCAAAACAGCAGAATTTCACAGCTAATCTAAATAAGAATTTTTAAAATGTGTTGTCCACAAGAAAGCCATTTTTGCGGAGCTGTTGAAGGAACGTAGATCCGGAGAGTCCAAAATGGAGGCAGCTACTGCAGCTTACAAGCAGCGTGTTACCATCCAGTTTGATTTAACCTACTCTGTAAAGCTGTTTTTTACACATGTCGCGTGTCAGAATGTAAGCCGTTATTAACTGCTAGCCCCACAAACAGTCACTACACAATCAAACCTCTAGAGCTACACATTTTCGGGAATTCAGCTGTAATGCGTTCTGATGTGACCATGGCCAGACTCCAGGGGAAGAAATTTCAGAAGAGCAACAGGGCAGGACTCATTCTTCTGGGACAGATATATGAAATCATACAAAGAGGACAGGAACTCTCACAAGATAAATCTGAATGGTCACATGATCTTTTATAAACTGAAATAAAATCTTCAGAATATTTAAAAGCTTCTAAAAGCTATTAAAAATGATCAAGGCATTAGAGGGGTGTAACACTCAAACCAATGTGAATCCAGCCAGGATTTCTGTGCACTTTCAAAGTAAGAGGCGCCCCAAAATGATCAATAAAATGAGATAATAATACACCATCGATCCTCTCTAAAGAGTGTCTCAAAGACACATCAAACCTGTGATGAGCAGTCCCAGTCAAGTTGGCAAGAATTGTCCATGAGGGGTTATAAAAGAAAAAGGTTTGAAATCATGTACGAATGTACAGTCCACTCCCTCTACTTTCTAATCAAACTTCAGATCATTCCACTGAAACTTATTAAGACATGAAGCCTGATTGTATTTTGCCACTGTAACATTCTGCAGGAAAACTTCCTGCATTTCTTTCTTGATAATAGCTTTCAAAAAGTCTATGATCAACAATACATTTTCTATTAATAAACAAATCAATCAATCAAATAATTGAGGGTTTTTATCAGCCAGTCTGGATCTTCTGTATAGTGCTTTAAGGACTGAAGTGGGTCAGGGTTGGGTTTCGGGGGGGGGCCCCCTCTTGTTTTTATGTGGAGCCCTAAAATAACCACACCTGGCCCTGGCCAAGCATGGGCTCCAATGTCTTTTATAATAAATGCAGAGGTAAAACCTGTGATATCTTTACATTCAGCAAGTGTCATTAAGTAGCCCTGAACAACTCACACTCTGCTCGTTGCCCAAGTCTGAAACCAGCACTGTTATGTAGCCTATGATTATAGTATTACAGTGTTGTCACTATCTGTGGGAACTGCCCACATGCCCACCAAATGGGTTTAAAATCACCTCCACTCCCCTAAAATGAATCCAGTCCAAATGGGGCTTTAGACCCAATATCGCATTCTTTTATTCAACTTTACACTGAGTCTCAGTCGTACTCTAAGTGTGCTTAATATGCCAGCATCTGAAATATTTAGAATAGACTGTGGTGTTGTGCACGGGGAGACAATAACACAAATGTGCCATTGTAAAAGCTACCAACTGCCTGGATAACAGGAGAGTGCACAGCCCTCAGTGCTGAATTACAAAGTCGGCTATTATGTCTTGGTGGTAATTGAGGGTAATTGTGTTCTCATGCTAGCGAAAAACAATAGATGAACCAATGCTGAAATTTAAACCA
The DNA here is from genome assembly GCF_949316205.1 of Platichthys flesus. Lineage (NCBI taxonomy): Eukaryota > Metazoa > Chordata > Actinopteri > Pleuronectiformes > Pleuronectidae > Platichthys > Platichthys flesus. The sequence continues at coordinate 18,608,715 of NC_084963.1, read as the reverse complement.
GCTTTTCAAATATTCATGTGCGTGTTACTAATGATTACCTCAAGTGTCATGTTTGAAACATATTGTTGTGACTTGTGGTCTTTGTCCATGCTGTTTCAACATCACCACCTGGGAGAGGGGGTGAACAACTTTGCTCAAATGCAGAAAAAAATTACAAAAATTATAAAGTGGATTTATACAGACAGTACAAATGGAGATTTAAAGGTACACTTTGAATTCAGAGGTAGCGACACCACTCTTAAGTCTGTGTTACAAAAAGAATAAGAGCAGGAATTAGCCTCGCTTAGCATAAAGATTGGAAGCATGTGTAAATGGTCTGGCTGTGTCCAAAACCTAAAATCCATTCCTTCTCAAATAAGCCAACGCTGAAGTAACAATAAAAAATGGGTTCTTGAGTTTACCAACCAAAACCAAAGCAGCTGTAATTATTCTGTATTGTTAGCTGAAATTACTCCTTAACAAGGTGTAGCAGACAGGCTTATTAATTCTAACTTGGTGAGTTGGTGGAGAACTGTCTACATTGAACTTTTTGAGGTGTATAAATGCCTTGTTTTTAAGAGAAAAATAACTCAAATAAAAATACCGACATATGGTTCAGTGGGTAGAACGTGGTGATATCTAGTGGTGAAGCTGCATGTTGCAGCTGAATACTCCTCACCTAAGCCTAGCAGATTAGTTGCTATTTATTTTACTGTGCTATGACTGCACTGTGCAATCACTGTTCATAGCTAGGCTAGATCGTTGTGCCTGCTTCCAGGTCTATATGCTAAGGTGTGTTAGCTAATTGATCCTGGTTATTTATATTCAACTTTAAAACATTGATCGCATCAGCTCAATCTCGTGGCAAGAAGGCAAATTTCCCATTTGTTTTGCTTTATACTATTGGAAAGCAAATTTGAGCAGCAAACCATTCAGACATGGATTGGGTTGGCATTGTGTGTTTAATGCAAACCAATCTGAATTACAGCTGGCTACCTGAGGACCAAGTTGACCCAAAGGATCAGATCCCAACACCTCGGATGTTAGATCACAGGTATATCCTGAGATCCTTGATATTTCCAATTGGCACATGTTAGAACTGTTACAACCCAGAGGAATCCCTTTTTGGACGGCGCCTCTTTACCAATCACCATCTTTACCTTTTTCTGTATTAGATCTGTGTGTTTTGAATCTGTGGTTTTACTGTGCTGTGATTGGTTGTTCCTTAGTCTCAATTCCTGTTTATATCTATATATTTTTTCTTACAGTGACCTTTCTATAGGGAATCTTGAATATCACTCTTTGAAGGAGAAAGTGGCAAAGGAGATGTTGCCTTAACATGTGTACTTCAAGTTGTTTTTTAGACCTGTGTTTATGTTTTTACTGTAAAGAACACTGAGCATTGATACTTTGTTTTGATAAATTCAGTACCAAGTCAAAAATTAAAGAAAAACCTTCTCATTGATTTGTTGTCCTTAATTTTGTCTGAACTTTATTGTGTGTCAATCATTAAGTAGTTTCTCTGCAGCACATCACTTAATTTTTTTCTTCCAGTTGTTGAATATTTTGTTTATACCTCATTTCCTGTATCCCTAGGCTGTAAATGGATCATTTACCTTCATTTTAATATACGTTTCACAAAAACCTACCTTACACATAGATGTAAACATAAATACATAACTGGATTTCACTTACAAATGCTTAGAAACTGAATAAGGACTCACACACGGTCAGGCTGCCATGTTGCTTTATTTCCATCATCAACATCCTGAATTCAAGTCAGATTTTGTTCATAAATTAGGCCATTTAAGGACAAACTTAAAAGGGATGACCGATAACATAGTGAAGATTTAACAATTATTTTTAGAGTTTATTTCTTGTATTGATATTTTAGATATGCACCATCTCAAAGACTAATTGGAATGTGAATGATATGGATACATCTGACAGGAGAGCGGACTGACATGAAGGAATTGAGTGAGTTAGACTATAGTTGGCCACAGTCAGCGATGACAACCTTGGCTTTAGGAGTGCCGCCCTGTGTGCCACGCATGTCCATTTTATCGACAATATCCATTCCCTCCACGACGTTGCCAAACACCACGTGCTTTCCGTCCAGCCTGAGGATGAGCAGAGAAGATGAATATTTGAGAAGAAAAAAAATCTCAAACCAGCCAAAAATATTTGTTTCCAACTAAATGCAGGCATGCACGTGTCAAAGTGGAGCTCACCAGGCAGTTTTAGCTGTGCAGAGGAAGAACTGGGAACCGTTGGTGTTGGGCCCAGCGTTAGCCATTGACAGTGTCCCTGGGCCTGTGTGTTTCAACTGGAAGTTCTCATCAGCAAACTTCTCTCCGTAGATGGATTTGCCTCCAGTTCCATTGTGTTTGGTGAAGTCTCCGCCCTGTAAAACAAAGTTGAGTCAACACATGTGGCAACAGCCGTAGTGATTAAGGTTCGACATGAGCTTAAGCCTAAACTGTACCTGGCACATGAATTTAGGGATGATGCGGTGAAACGAAGAGCCCTTGTAGCCAAAACCCTTCTCTCCAGTGCACAAAGCACGGAAATTTTCTGTAAGTAAAGACACGGTCAATCCTCAAGTAAACACATAACTAAAACAAGCACAAAATAAAAACCTAAATCCTCTTTATAGGAAATTTGGGAAACAAGAAGCAGACACATTTTGTACTCTGATACAATGCAGTAAATCTGAGTTTTGTTATGTCTTGCAAAACTTTTAGTATCAAGGTTTATGATCTTTAAAACAAACAAGGCCCTGGAAAGATGTACACGCAGATTGAGAAGGTTTACAGGCCTTTCAACACTTGTTTAGCTCCTAAAAGCAGAAAACACAAACTACTGTGTCTTTAAAGTCATAACAACATCAAAACCTGCAAGTAGAATCTGAAGGGAATGTGAATAACGAACTCATTTCCATGAGAGGCAAACTTCTTTTTTTTTAACCCACTGAGAATGAATTAGGCCAGGTGACAAACATTGGACCCAGTAAAGTATTGTGCAGGTTTGAACCACTTGCCAGGAGCGGTTTCTTCCCTCTTGCGGTTATCACACACAGCAGTGGTAGCACATCTGCTTGAGTCAATGTTTTACCCTCACATTTGACTCTTGGACCAGATATTCAGGTTTTTTTTAAACGATGAGTCAGTGACAGGCTCAACCCACACAATGAATGAATCCTCAGCATTGTTTATTCAGCCAAACAAGTATTTGGGTGTGTACAACAAGCATGGGCCTGATGCTGTGTGCAGAAACTCTAAAGGTTTGTCTCACCAACCTGCCGTCTTTGGGACCACATCAGCCCGCAGCTGCAAGACAGAGGGATTTTTTACATGAGTGAACAGTTTGACACATACAGGAGGAACAGTGAGATACTATGAAAGACCGTAAAATGTCCTATATTTTCCAGTAGACGGGGCTATGACACTGGCATTAGGCCAGACGATGTTGAAATTTATGAAATATTGGATGTTGTGGGGCTAAGTCTTCAAAGAGGGACTCTCACTCATATCTTAAGGCTTTTCTGAACGTGATAAACCTGCTAGGAAAAACGACCTCAAAGTGTAACAGACGCCATTCCACGTAGCCACTGAGTCTTAATATTGTCATGTAGATGTCTTGTGAAACATGTGTAGTTTTGCGCCGATTTGACAAAGCACACGCTAGTTATAGGCCTACTTCCTGTTTCATCCACAATCCCGTGCCATGGACCTGCACTTCCTCGTCTTTAAAACGGTCAGGGTAATGGAACATTACGGCACGCCCATGCATGAGTTCTATATGTTTTTTTTTTTAAAAAAAAAATCACAAGATCGGACGTGTCTGATAAGTTTTGTGACTTTTCAAGCCTGTTCGGGCCTCAAAATGCGTAAAAGGACCAAATGCATGGAAGGACCTATTGGGTCCTTACGGGTCCTCGCACCATTCTTTCCACAGGCCTCAATAAAAAGGAAACATTTGCAAGTATCTGCTCATAAACCTGTTTTTAACGTTAAAGCATCACCTGAGAACAGTCACACATACAGCCTGTTAATGAACCCAGCTTTAAACTTCTTGTAAAATCGTGTATAGTCAAAAATAAATATATAGTCGGTGATTGATTTATCTTACCTCCATTACAATCTTTCCAGCAGCAGCGCCATCAATAGTGATGTCAAAGAAAACTCTGGGCCGGGCCATTTTCACAAACCTGCCTCTGTGTTGGTTATAATGTAAAAGTTGCACTTGAGGTGAATCCTGTCAACTTGTCCGACTCACTGGCTCTCAGCGCAAGCTGAACTAAGAGCTAACAACAACCAATCACAGCCTTGTCTTCCTCGAGGGCTTAATATTGGACCAATAGAAATGAAAATGTGCGATGACGTGTGGGTTGCGCTGTAGAACCGGTTTCAGGACGGCTTGAAAGGGCGGAGCTACGGCAAGAGAGAAAAAGCTGCGGTGGAAAAGTGAAAATCTACTGTCCTCAACCTATGGAAGCCCATTTCCACCACATTGATGAAGAAAAAAAAAAAATCTATCTCATAATTATGACTTAGCATCTCATTATTATGAGATAGTATCTCATTATTATGACTTAGTATCTCATAATAATGACTTAGCATCTCATTATTATGAGATAGTATCTCATTATTATGACTTAGCATCTCATAATAATGGGATAGTATCTCATAATTATGACTTAGCATCTCATAATAATGACTTAGCATCTCATTATTATGAGATAGTATCTCATTATTATGACTTAGCATCTCATAATAATGACTTAGCATCTCATTATTATGAGATAGTATCTCATTATTATGACTTAGCATCTCATAATAATGAGATAGTATCTCATAATTATGACTTAGCATCTCATTATTATGAGATAGCATCTCATAATAATGAGAGAGTATCTCATTATTATGAGATGCTAAGTCATTATTATGAGATACTAAGTCATAATTATGAGATACGATTGTGGGCGGGGCATAACAGAGCAGAGAAGCCGTTGCTGAGCGGCTTCGGGGATGCCGCCTTACTCGCGGAAGTGGGCGACTATGCATCAATACAGTGACATAACATAATCGATTCATGTTTTCTGCTCCATTGATTGTCATAGCGATGTGCTGCCGCTGTATGATTATAACCAGCGCTGCTCCAGGATCAGAACAGACGCTCATTAAAAGTCCGTACGTCCTGTACGTGTCGCAGTCTGCTTCCGCCTCACTTCCCCTCTGTCCTGCGCTCACTTTACACTTTAACAATAAACCCTAGCACTAATCACAAGTTATTAGGACACGTATAGGACTGACGTTTAATTTGTGTTTGTTTGAGTTCATGAAACACATTAAACACCGTGAGCACTCAGTCCTCCGCTCCTCACAACACGAGACGTAACGTGACGCGCACAATCAGTTCTGTCAGGGTAAAAGTGAAGGAGCGATCCAGAGTCATGATCGGTCATGAACGAATAATAACTTAAAAAATACATGTGATTATCAGTTTTAGTGAAGAGGAACAGAGACAAGCATACACACACACCCACACACCAACACCCACACACGCGAACACAACCCGCCACACACACACACACACACACACACACACACACACACACACACACACAGACTCGCTCAGTAACTCATAATTATGAGATACTATCTCATAATAATGAGATGCTAAGTCATAATAATGAGATGCTAAGTCATAATCATGAGATACTATCTCATAATAATGAGATGCTAAGTCATAATTATGAGATACTATCTCATAATAATGAGATGCTTAGTCATAATAATGAGATACTATCTCATAATAATGAGATGCTAAGTCATAATTATGATATAGTATCTCATTATTATGAGATGCTAAGTCATTATTATGAGATGCTAAGTCATAATAATGAGATGCTAAGTCATTATTATGAGATTCTAAGTCATAATAATGAGATACTATCTCATAATAATGAGATGCTAAGTCATTATTATGAGATGCTAAGTCATAATTATGAGATACTATCTCATAATAATGAGATGCTTAGTCATAATAATGAGATACTATCTCATAATAATGAGATGCTAAGTCATAATTATGATATAGTATCTCATTATTATGAGATGCTAAGTCATTATTATGAGATGCTAAGTCATAATAATGAGATGCTAAGTCATTATTATGAGATGCTAAGTCATAATAATGAGATACTATCTCATAATAATGAGATGCTAAGTCATTATTATGAGATGCTAAGTCATAATTATGAGATACTATCTCATTATTATGAGATGCTAAGTCATAATAATGAGATACTATCTCATAATAATGAGATGTTAAGTCATTATTATGAGATGCTAAGTCATAATAATGAGAATCTATCTCATAATAATGAGATGCTAAGTCATTATTATGAGATGCTAAGTCATAATTATGAGATACTATCTCATTATTATGAGATGCTAAGTCATAATAATGAGATACTATCTCATAATAATGAGATGCTAAGTCATTATTATGAGATGCTAAGTCATAATAATGAGATACTATCTCATAATAATGAGATGCTAAGTCATAATTATGAGATAGATTTTTTTTTTTTCTTCATCAATGTGGCGGAAATGGGCTTCCATACTCAACACTATTCCTTAAACTCGAAGGAAAGTTCATGAGGTCAAAGCAAATTAATATTTAAAGAAATCAAAGTCCAGTTGCACTCACATTATGCTTTTTTAAAAGAACAATAACCAGAGGTGGAAAAGTAAACACATTCTTTACTCAAGTAGAAGTAAAGATGTTTGTGTTAAAAGTAACATCAGTAAAATTGTCAGTACTGATTCAAACTCTTTACTCAATCAAAAATATAACAATACAGGCTCTGAGTTTAAAAGTAAAAGATAGGACTATCACAAGACAGTGAGAATATTCTGCTCAGCTTCGTTATCAGTGATGTTGGCTGATTCTTCTCTTTCCTCCATGTGGATATTCCTCGTCACGGACATATGAGAATATGAAGATATGATACTTCCTGAAGCCTCAAATGTGACAATAGCAGCAACAGCATGTACCAGTAGTTTTCATTAAGCCTGGGCTGATGGTGTGGGGCATAGTTACAACACTTTTTGTCCAAGAAAACTTCACAATATTCCGTCATTCAGGTCTTGACCATTATCTGGCTAAATTTGAGCAAGATCTGAATAGAGGTAAGAGGTAAAAAATACACAGCCTATAACTTCCTGTTGCCAGTCCTACCTGTAAAAGTTGGTCTACCTACAATACTTTAAATATTCATGACGAATAACCATAATTTACCAGGCTATCATATTAACAACATTTTGAGAAAACTCACATTAAAGCATCACTAAGGTTTTAAAGCTTTTCTGACCAAACTTTAAGTGGATGCATCAATCTGTTAGAAGACGTCTATCCTTTCTCTAGCCACCAGGTGGCACACTGACTAAATATTTGAATGTATTTGAATGCATTGTCCAAGTCAGGTCGAGACTCTTTATTAGTCATATGATGTTTTGTTTCATTTGACCATTTAAGTCCAGGTATGAAGTACATCCTGTTTCATTCAATATTCCAGAGGACGCCAAGGCTCTTCCACAACAAAAACTAAAGAACATCACAATAAAACATACATTTACTGTGTGTACTTTATATGCTTTGTGTCTTTAATTGTTTGTATTTCCATGTCTCTTTAAATAAAGGGAAAAATAAACAGCAAAGAAAGAATTCCTACAAAGATATCCAAGCCGACTTTAAACCTCAAGTTGTGCATTGTCCAAGTTAAAAGTGAATATTGTGTGATATATATACTTTGACCTCAATCACAATCCTGCCAGCAGAAGCGCAACAAACAGTGCAACAAACTCTGGGGTTTATTTACAAACACGCCTCTGTGATGATAAAAGCCAAACTTGAGTGATTCCTGACCAATGCGGTTCTACATGGAATTGCGCCCCCAGGCGAGACCCCCTCCGAGCCCCCACCCCCCCCCCCCCAAAAAAAAAAAGAAAATCAATGCACACAACTCTGCCAAAAAAAATAAAAGTGAATGCAATACGCTTCCGTATTCTGCTGTTGATTCTTTTTTTTTTATCTTGCCAATGAAATAGGCCATCACTTCTCAAAATAACTACATGACTTTAATGCTGTATCTAGACCCACATACATAAATCGATCTTGCCCTTTATTGTTAAATGTTAGAATATCAAATTTAATCTAAAGGCTGTTACGTGGGGTGGAACTTCTAGCTCTAGGTCCAACCCTCTTCCTTTGATGTGCCGCAGGATGATGTGCCGCACGATGATGTGCGGTTATGATGTGCGCCTCAGGATGAAGTGCGCAGCAGGATGATGTGCGCTGCAGGATGATGTGCGCTACACGATGATGTGCGCCCCACAATGATGTGCAGAGATGATGATATGCGCCTCATGATGATGTGCGCTGCAAGATGATGTGCGCCTCAAGATGATGTTCACTGCAGGATGAAGTGTGCCGCAGGATGATGTGCGTGGCAGGACCATGTGCGCAGCAGGATGAAGTGCGCTGAATGATGATGTGCGCCGAAGATGATGTGCGCCCAAGATGATGAGCGCCCACGATGATGTGCCCCGCAGGATGATGTGCGCCCCGCCCGATGATGTGCCGTGATGATGATATGCACAGCAGGATGATGTGCGCCTCATGATGATGTGCCACACCATGATGTGCGGTGATGATGTGCGCCGCAGGATGAAGTGCGCAGCAGGATGATGTGTGCAGCAGGATGATGTGCGCTAGACGATGATGTGCCACACCATGATGTGAGGTGATGATGTGCGCAGCAGGATGAAGTGCGCAGCAGGGTGATGTGCGCAGCAGGATGATGTGCGCTACACGATGATGTGCGCCCCACAATGATGTGCAGTGATGATGATACGCGCTGCACGATGATGTGCGCTGCAAGATGATGTGCGCTGCAAGACTATGTGCGCTGCAAGACGATGTGCGCTTCAAGACGATGTGCACCGCAGGATAAAGTGTGCCGCAGGATGATGTGCGTGGCAGGAAGATGTGCGCAGCAGGATGAAGTGCGATGCACCATGATGTGCGCCAAAGGATGAAGTGCGCCACAGGATGATGTGCGCTGCATGATGCTTTGGGCTGCAGGACGATCACGCAGGATGATGGGCGCCGACTTGTGCGCCTCAAGATGATGTGCGCCACAGGATGATGTGGGCCGCAAGATGATGTGCGCCCAACGATGATGTGCGCTGCAGGATGATGTGCGCTAGGATGATGTGCGCTGCAGGATGATGTTTGCAGCATGACGATGTGCGCCGATGTGCGCCCCAGGATGATGTACATCGCAGGATGATGTGCGCAGCCGCACGATGACGTGCGCCGCAGGATGATGTGCGCGGCACTGTTAAGTGGGGCGGCATTGCTAGCTCTACGTCCAACTCTCCTCCTTTATCCGGGCTTGGGACCAGCAAAATGAGCCAAAAGAGACACTATGGCAGTTTTTTTTGTTTTTTTTTCAGGGTCCTGAAAGGCTTCAGTTTCACCACGTTCCACACTAGAGGTCTGGAAATATGTCGATTCTTAGATGCATCACGATGTGGACTCTGCATCGGTAAAGAGACTGAACTCAATGACTCAAGAGGTGCTGTCATTTGCCAGCACCTCGGCACACAAAACACACTGAGGACGTTGCCAAGTCGTGAAACAAAACTGCTCTCGTCCTATTTGCAAAGCATCGGTTGCCTGACATTTACGAATCAGAAACTTGTCCATGGTTGTGTGTGTTTGCTGATACAGTGTGTGTGTACAGTGGCTTCCTGAGCACAACACTGTTGAGGAAGCCACTGCAGAGGAGCGGCTCTTCAGAGCCGCTGGTTGCAGACCCCTGTCTACGGCGAAAGAGCGATTTGTTTACTGCTCCGCTGTTAAAGAGATGCGGACGTTAAAACATTGGGCGCGCCACACAGTTTGTAAATCACTGCTCTATACAGTGGATCCCTCCCTTGTCCGTTCCATTTGGGAGACCCAGAGGTGAACTGTCCCCCGCGCCTCCTCCCCTTCCCCTTTCTCACACAGCATCAAGCAGGGGCGCTGCAGTTGCAGGGGGCGCCAATTTGCCAATTCCACACACAGTGACCAGTTAGCAAGTCATGTTGCTAAGTCATGGCTTAGCAACATGACTTTCATGTTTTGTCTGGAGATACCGCTGAAGATGTGGTGGCTTAATGCCACTGTTGGCAAATCTCTCCCCACAGAAAAAAACAAAAAGTGTAAATAACCCAATCTATGTTAATGTTAATATTGGTGAAGTGTCTTTGTCATTTTATTGTGAAATATTTGTTCGCTTTAAGGTCATAACATTTCATTTCCGCTTTTGTATTACATGCTTTTATTTTGAAAGCTTTATTTTGAAATTTAACTTCACAACGGAAAACTTTTACGTTTTAGCGAGCCTCCGAAGAGCTACAAGCTCTCACGGTGTTGTTTAGGGAAGGCTCTCTGCTCTGGTTTCGCCTTCTTTGGTACTTGTCCCTCCGTGTTTCAGCAGTATTGCTGCTGCACTTCAACTCGACTCCATTGTTGAAGTTTTCAAGGCAGGCGATGACAGGCGATGACAGGTGGCGTGTGCCAGGTTGGGTCAAACCATCGGTATGGGGGAGATTCTGTTTTTTTAGGATAATTAAATTGAAAAGCCTACTGAATATAAAATTTAGTTCATAAACTTACACTTACATTATATTGAATATTTGTTAATTAACAATTTTTCAAGGATTTTTGAATGGATGCTAATTTTAAATATAAAGAAAAAAAATCCCAAGTACCCCCTGGAGTACCTTCAAGTACCCCCAGGGGTACGCGTACCCCCATTTGAGAATCACTGTGATAGATAATAGAAAACCGCTTCGCGGGCCAGATAACTTTTTTTTATAAGTGCTCGTGCCGCCCCCCACGTGACATGAGAAGGTGCCGCCCCGGGCGGCTGCCCGGTTCACCCGTGCCCAAAACCGCCACTGTTCCTGACAACTTTTGAGAGGCACTGGGTCTGATCAGTTCATAGAGCTCAACGCACACGCTGGCATAAGAATGAAGAATCAAGCCTATACTTACCTCTAGTGTTGAAATATAAAACTACAACAACCTTGTATCACCTTTTCATGACACACTAGACAATAGATCTCAAACAGGAGAAAATATACAAATACATAGCTGGAGTTTTTCAACAAATGCTTAAAAAAAGAACGAGAGGACACACACAAAGTCAGATAAAGTCGGAAATTGATTTATTTACACCATCATCATCTTCATCATCCATCATCAGCATCATCAATGTAAGTTAGATCTTAAATGTGGTCTTGAAGGACAAACTGGAAGGTACAAATTATGATAGAGTGAATATTGGACAAACTGTTTTTAGAGTGTTTTTTCTACTCAAACTGTAGATATGCACCATCTCAAAGACTAACTGGGATGTGGACGATAAAGATAAGTCTGACAGGAGAGTAGACTGACACAAAAGAACTGAGTGAGATGGACTAATTTATCTGGCCACAGTCGGCAATAACAACCTTGGCTTTAGGAGTACCGCTCTTTGTACCGTACTTGTCCATTGCCTTGACAACATCTATTCCCTCCACGACGTTGCCAAACACCACGTGCTTCCCGTTCAGCCTGAGGATGAGAGGAGACGATTAGTATTCAGGACCAGCAAAACTGCTTGTTTTCACCTAAATGCAGGAGTGCACGTGTCCCAGTGGAGCTCACCAGTCAGTTGACGCTGTGCAGATGAAAAACTGGGACCCGTTGGTGTTGGGCCCAGCGTTAGCCATCGACAGTGTCCCTATGCCTGTGTGTTTCAACTGGAAGTTCTCATCAGCAAACTTCTCTCCGTAGATGGATTTGCCTCCAGTTCCATTGTGGTTGGTGAAGTCTCCGCCCTGTAAAACAAAGTTGACAACTGCCGTCAAAACTCTGCTAAGATTCGATCTGAACTTATGAAAATGAAAAAAAAAACTGCCATAATCTCATAACTGTACCTGGCACATGAATTTAGAGATGACACGGTGAAATGAAGAGCCCTTGTAGCCAAAACCTTTCTCTCCAGTGCACAAAGCACGGAAGTTTTCTGTAAGTAAAGATAGAAAGTCAATCCTCAAGTAAACGTATATATTCACAAAATGAATACATTACAGCCTAGTACTGGTCCTTGCAGCTGACACAGGAAACAGACACATTTCATGTCACAATTGAATAAGCAGCAATTAATGTTGAAGTTCATAACAATAGCTTGATGGTTATTGTGTCTGATAGCATAAAAAACTGCACTTAAATAAAAGTGAGAAGAGTCAACAGCAAAGGCAAATAAACAAATGTGAAAGGAGCTGTGTAATGAAGTAGCTTATTGAGAATGTTTACCGACTTTTAACACTTGTACAGCTCTTAAAAGCAGAAACAAGTCACTACTGGGTACATGGAGTTACACCAAAAACCTGAAATGCTCCACACAAGAGACACAAGTCAAGATAAAATCACTCATTATAAAACTTTTAAGAGTGAATAACACAAATCTAATAATAAATACCATAATCTCATTTCCATGGAGGTAAAGTTCTTTTTTTGCACCCACTGAGAATAAATGAGGCCATGTGACTAGCATTGGCCTTTGTGGGGCAGAATCACAGGGACCCAGTAAAGCATTGTGCATGTTTTCTTGCTGTTCAACCACTTGCAGACATCTTCCTCTTATTTCTTAGTGTTATTATCACTCCTAGCATTGGTAGCACTCAGTTGCACGTCTGCTTCGGTCACTGTTTTACCCTCACATTTGACTATATTCAGATTATTTCGATCCGTGCATCAGCCAGGGCTAGCCTCAGATCCCAAATGAAGGATAAATGCTCAGCTAAATGGGGACACCTTGTTTTTTCAGCCATTAACAGATGTGTGTTGGATGTGGACAAAAAGCCTGAGCCTGATGCAGTAACTCTGAAAGCTTTTCTCTGTCTCACCCACCTGCCGTCTTCGGGACCACATCAGCCCGGAGCTGCAAGACACAGGGATTTTTTTACATGAGTGAAACATGCCACAGTTTGGCAGATACTCCACACAGACAAGGAGGAACAGTGATATACTCATATCTTATGATGAAAATTGAACCTTTGTAAAGGAAAGGCAGAGAATAACTGAAGCCTCAAATGTGAAAACAGCAACACCAACATGGCCCAAGAGGCTTTTTCTTATCTATTCAACACTAAGAACAGCCTCATACAAGAAGCACAAAAATCAGCTGCCTTAACTACATTGCATTTCTATTACATACAAATGCGTCGTTATTTTATACACCAATCGGTAAGTAAGCTGTTAAGGGTTAGGGTTAGGGTTAGGGCTAACAGAGTATTACTTTTATAAGTAATATATGCATCTAACTTTCCTTCAACTGGTTGTATAGATGCTGTTTGTTTATTGCTAATCTTGTAAGTGCTCTATCATAGTTTCTATTTATATTTCTATACTTATTTTCATTTTGTAGACTTCATAATTGTTATATTATATTGTATATATATATATATATATTTACAATGAGACGATATCCTGCGGCATATATATGCCTATATACACATCGCTCCATTGAGTCACAGCCTGACCTAAACAAATGCCATGATGATGATGTTGATGAGGATGAGGATGAAGAAGATGATGATGCAGATGATGACGATGATGAAGGTGATGAAGATGATGATGGGCGTTCCCGTTGGAGCAGGACTATTTTGTTGGATATGAGCATGATATACTTGATTTTGTCTGTATTTATTGACATATTATAACCTGAGAAAACAAAGATTGAGACCTATTCAAATCCATGAACACTTGTGCCCAGGTCTCAACGCTGCGGTTGAGAACATAGTCCCAGCTTCAGCCCAAATCAAACAAAGATGCCAAAGCCGAATTTAAACCCTAAATTGCGCACAGTCGAGAACGACTAGTTAATGTGGGATTTGTCTTACCTCCATTTTGATCCTGCCGATGTCAGCGCCATCCACAGCGATGTCAAAGAAAACTCTGGGATTTCCCATGTTTACAATGGCGCCTCTGTGCTGGTTTGAGTGTATAAGCCGCAGATGAATGAATCGAGCCGTCTGACGCACTGGATCTGTTTATGTGGCTGTGATAACACTCCGATGCCAATGCTGCTGGCAACCAATCATAGCCCCCGCACTGCTCAACGGCGCAGAAGCGGACCAACAGGAATGAACACGGACATGAGGTGTGCGTTGATTGGTCGGACAGGGAGATGGGTTTCTAATTGCGAACGCAGCAAAATGACACTTTTGTGGAGGTATTTATTTTATGTGGAAGTATTTGTCTAAATGCACCAGAGGGATTAAAGAAATGCTCAGAACTACACATTTATGCATCATTAATGATTTACTGATAAGACATTATTGACACAACACAGTTTTCTGCGGAATCAGTTTACCTATACTAATGATACTTACTGTACATTTTATTTATTATTGCCCTTTTTTTTTTACCCCCCCCCCCCCCAAATGAAATTCATACAGAAAAGAAAAGAAAAGAAAGAATCTCAATAATAATTTTGTCTTCATAGGGTTAGGGTTAGGGATAACCCATGTATCACTTAGGTTCTACGGTTTAGTGAAATATCTGAATACCTTTTGTTTTTCTCTGTTCCATTTTAATAGACTAAATCCATGGTGCGAGTCACAGGGGAGATCCCTGAAATTGACACCAGCTCCCCTCAAAGCCTATTTTTTAGATGTTCAGGGGGAGCTCTGACACGCTGTGGTCATCTACACATGCCTCACAATCACAATAATTTTCACATTACGTCACTTATTGACCTTCTCTTCACATATTTGGTGGGGCTTATGGTTAATTAGAAAACAAAACAACAACAACAAAAGAAAACTTCAAAGCCTCAGACTGTCCACGGATTCAACAAACAAACAAAGACAACGACGAATGACGACAACAGTGCACCGTGTCAGGAACAAGGGAATTGAACAGGGAAGTGTGTTTTGTGATATTGTTGAGTACTCAGGAGTCACAGATGCTGAATGGACTTACAGATGTTTTAAGGAAAAGACATGCAGGACTCATTTTGCAAAAACTGGCAGAGTCTACGGACTTGTTACTAAAGGCAAGCAAGATTCACCCAAAGACAGTCTATGCACTGTCTCGTTGAAATGAATTTGCTCTCAATAAATCCAATATGCAGGTGTAACCACTTAGAGATTTTGATCTCAAAACTGTATACCCTCTTTAAACAGTAATTAAGAACAGTTGTTTTTTCCAGGGCTTGGCTGCAAGTTTAAACATGCACACCTTGAAAATAGGCCCATTCAATACTACTACCCTGCATCTGATGACCAGTTCTGAACAGCAATACACACTTTTCACTCAAAGACAAGTGCTTGTATAACCTATTCAACCCACTTGGTCGTGTGGCTCCTACGGGAAAGCAAGATCTGGCAGAGTCCAAAACCCCTAAATATTACACCACAGCCACCCCCTCAACACTGTTTATACCGGTTTAATCACATTTATATTTTTTTCTATATAGTGTTGTATATTTCTATTTCTAAATATTCCTTCCCCCCAAGTACTGCATGCTACTTATGTGATGTCTTCTGCTGCTGTAACATTGCAAATTTCCCCATTGCGGAACAAATGAAGGACTTATCTTATCTCATCTTATCTTATCACATAAAAGCCACGCAGCCTTAGGCATACCTGATAGATGTTCAAAGAAGATGCCAGGTTGATTTCATCATGGAAAAGCTAAGTTAGCCCCCACGTTGGTTTATGCTATTCCCAGGCTTGAGGTAGGTGCTGCTGTCCTGCCTGTTTTTTATGTGTAATTCAGAAAAAAGGTAGAAAAGATAAGGACACCCAAACGTCCTGAGCAGTGGCTTCATGTCCGCACTGTTCCGAACCCTGCTGGTGCCACCAGCTGTACCTCGATGCTCAGACACCAACTGGCTGACCAATCAAGAGTCTGATATATAGGTTTGATGCCACAAACTCCAACAGAGGCTCTGGAACACATTGCTTTGGCGGGTTTTCAACATGGCAAACCCCGTTTTAGAGACTCCCTTGTCCCGTCCTTCAATTCTTAGGGGAATAACTTTATTGGCATCACTGTTCAAAGCCTAACAGCTGACACACTGTTGTAGGTACGGTGCATCTTGTTATATTTTCGGAAAAAGGAAGGTGAGGTTTCTTGTTTGGAGAAAGAGGAAGACATCAAGTGGATCCTGATCGTTGTGGCTGCTGATCGTGGACTATTACAAGACTGCTTGATATACAATGTCTACTCAGATACTCTACCTTTACTGACAATAGTCCACCTTCCATTATGCTACAAACTGCAGTAATATTCCTATTTTGCTGATGTTCTCATTACACTACAACACTTCTCACTCATGAAGAGATCTTAACCTTACTAGCCAAGATTGGATTAGTATTAAATGAGAAATTGCTCACACCCATCTCAACTTATGCAGACTCCCCTTTTCTTGTAGCTCCAGCGATGATTGTGACACAAGGTCAGCACCCCTCCTCCTCCTCCAGGGAGCTTTGAGTTGACAGATCAATATCACCTGCAATGGAAACATGTCCGACATTTGGCAAATGTCTTCTGTGACAGCTGAGACTGTGACTCGTTGACTGCGTTTATCAGCGGGACTTCGGTTTCACTCCATAATCAACCAGGATATTATGGCCTCATTTTTGTACAAGGAAGTGGACATGTGTGGTCCAACTTTATTTAGAGTCTATGGTTAACACTCCAAATAAAGACATAGCTTCCGAACAAATTCTTGTCAAATAAATTGATTTTAATTGTGATTCTGACTGTCAGGGAAGGGAAAACGTAACTGTAGGTATGATGATTAAAATATAAATAGAAAATAATGTAAATTACAGTGAATTACAAAATATGTGTAATAGTTTACAAATAAAAAAAACATCCTTTCCCCTATAAATTTGAAGTTAAACAGTCCATTTCCAAATAACATTGTGTCGCTCAAGTTAGCAGGAAACATTATTTGCTGTTGCCATGACGATGCAGGGTTGAATTCATAGGAAAAAAAAAGTCAGCTTCAAAAAGTGGCATTTAGAAGAACAATTTCAAACTTTACATCTTGAACTGCAATACTGTCAGCCGACTTCTGTCATACATGCATCATGCGTGTATGTATGACCACTTGTTTTTACAATTGGTTTATCAATTTTCTAACACAGCATGTGTACAGTGGCAACAATGATCCATTCTCCAACTAATAACATTTAAACTTACTATGATTAACAAGTCATTTGATACACACACGTTCTCTAATGAAAACAGCTGATTATACAGTACACAAACCCGCGTCGTGATGGGTTATACAGGTGACGATTTATAAACATACAAATAGCTTTCAAATGGCAGAAAAGGCCATGACACACAGCATTTACAGTATGAAACAGCTTGAAACAGCCACACTCAGACACACCATCCCCAAAAGAGGGTAAATTCAACAGAGTGAGAGGTGGGAGTCTTTATATAGTTCACAGTGCTGAAGGATGTTAGAGATACAATGAACCTCAGTGGTGTCCCAACATAAAAATATGATCTGGGCCTTTGTAGGCTGGGCTTTATTCACTATTATTGTTTTCACCCATGTCTGTTTCTTCCTTTTGTTTGTACACAACTGATTTGCACCAACCCTGGTGGAGGGATGGTGTATTGGCTGAGAAGGAACTCATTCAAGTTTGGTTGGAGATCTGGTTTTAGGGCTGGATTTTCTTTTATGACTTTGTCAATTTCTCCAGGGGATAATGTAGCCAAGTAAAAATCTGACTTCTTTATGGTGTTGAGACATGGATTTAAAACAATGTGGTGCAGATTACCAGACTTTCTTTCCCTAGACCATATTTCCTTTGGAGGAGGTATGCACTCTGCCATCCTAGTTTTATCTTCGTTTACCATGTTAGGAGATAAACCTTGGATCCAATTTTTACTATCGTAGGTCTATACAAAACAAAAATGTGACGTTATCCTTCATCATTGTAAGAAATGATAATTATCTTGTGATATAAACATTAGTTTGGATCCGGCTCCTTTTGAGAACTGTTACACTTTTAAAAAAGTTTTGAGACGGCAGTCTGCACTCCAGTCCACTTGGGAGCAGTAATGCATAAGCTAACCATCAATAGAGTTCAAAAGAATAAGGTTATAAATCACAGAAGACACATAGCAACTGCTTTCCTTTATAAATACACAAATCTGTTTTTTAGAGCCACCACATTTTCTATTTGAAGATTTCAGAAAGCATCGGACTGCTGCAGTTTCTCCCGTAGCCACTGACCTCAGTGGTCCCAACATTTGGAGCAGCAGAGTCGTGGGGTCAGACTTGTTTGAGTGGAAATGTGTGGATTAGACACAGGCACCATGTTGCTGTCACTCCTCAATAACACTTGCCGTGTTCCACTATCCCCCCCACCTATCAATTATAACTATCTATAAATAAAGATCCCTCAGCCTGGGAGTTGTGCTTTAGTTTAAAATGCTGGTCTGCACAGTCGGAACCCACTGTACTCTTGTATTCTTCATACTTATTGTGGACAGTGTTCAGGTGTAGAGTGTTCCATGCCATTCCCTCTACAGAGTACTGAACAGACTTCAAAGAAGCGCAGGACACTTCAAAATGACACACAAATGTACACACGCACACACACATGCACACAGAGTGATGGGTGCCATCAGAGATGGTGCAGTGTTCATCCTGGGCTACAGAGAAGCGGAGGCTGGACTTGCAGGTGTGAGAATCTGAAGGTCATCAATTGTTCTCGAACAGAGAGAGGAGGTCTTCGCTGCTGTTGTTAGGGAGGTCGGGGGGACCCAGATAGGACAGCAGCTCGTCCGGATTGGTCAGCTCAGGAAGAAGCTTCATAAGAAAAACATTTTTTTTTAATTAATTTAATTAAAAACTTCAGATGCAAATTTCAGATGTTTGAGCTTAGTGCCCGAGTAACTTCATGTGCATTTGCTTGCGCCTTCGAGTTTGTAAATCAAAAAAACAGTCCTAAACAGTTTCTCCTCTCTTGTACTGATGATTTTCAATCAACTGAATATTTGCTATCAAAACCAGAGGTTAAAGCAGCTCCTTCCACTTCATAGCTTAATTGTTCATCCTTAAATTTTACTCAGTGGTATGTTATTGTGGTAAAGCATGTAATTTCTATTACATTTACAAAGAGGGAAATCAAGTAATATTCACATCCTGCAGTCTAAATATGGTTTGTTCTTTCATAAAACTAAACACATGGTCAACAGCTTTTCACTCACATCTAGTGCATGATCGGCTCCCTCTCCTCCAGGTGCTCCTTGGCCTCCCAGACCAAAGGAGCCTTCGCTCTGCATCCGGGGGTTCTGGGTATTGGTGTTCCGCTGCGACAGCGGGCTGCCGGTGTCACAGAGACCCTGGTTACCATGAACACTGGAGCTGTGCTGCTGCAGGATATGCTGGGAGTGTTCCATTCGTCCAGGATGAGGGACCTGGCAGTGATGAGCAGGACGAGACACAGAGGAAGAGAGACACAGACACAAAAATAAATCTTTATTTTGGCACACTGCTACAGGACTTCTTATTTGACTGTGTATTCACCACAAACTGCACTTTGTTTGATAAAAGAGGCTGAACACCAGAAGTGTGTGACAGTGGAGGAGGATGAACTTACACCCTCAGCAGACAGCCCCTCAGCTGTGTGCGACAGGTGGTCTGTGCTTAGTGGCGCAGTACTTTCTGTGAGTGAGAGAATCTCACCTCAGTCAGTGCTGTCTACTTGTCTACTTCAGGTTCAGTTAAAGCCTCTTAACTGAACTCACAAAACCAGAAGGAAAAGACAGTCAGTGTCGCTCCACAGCAGCACATCATGGAAGCTTTTCTACCAAATCATTACAGGTAGACATCCGCCTCATTTACAGGTTTGCTGCTGGGGCTGTGTTTACTTCTTATGACTTCAAACATCGAATTCATTCTATCAGTGATTTGCACAGGGATGCCCATATATTTATTATATGCCCAGTCCAGAGTTATGGGTACATTTCAAGAATAGAAACAAAACAAAAAGTAGTGAAGATTTTTACAATTAAACTTTTTTTATTCTCATAGAACCAACTTTAAGCTTGATGTTTTCAGTATTCCCTTACCCTATACCTGTATGATTAAAAATATTCATTGTAAAAAACAATTAGTACAAACAGTACTTAAAGACAATCTGTCAACTCTGTTAGAGCATTTTGGGTAAAATATATAGTAAAACAATACGATACAATTTAAAAAATGTGTCTCCCCTAAGAGAACTTTCGTCTCTACATCCATTAAGTCAATTTGAAGTCTAAAAAGATGGAGACGTTTAATTTTGAAGAAAAAATATAAACATGCTGTGCATTAGTATGTATTTTCACTAAAAAAAATAGCTTTAAAAATTAATGGAATGCTTTGAAATTTAATAAAGCACTTGTGACACAGCCTCTGTTCAAATTCTTAACAATACTACATATCTAAAGCTCATTTTAAAAACAAAATCTTAAACAGAGTTGACACTGACAGTATCAGAGTTGATATGAATAACAAAGTAGACCCCCCATTATTTAAAGATAAAACATTTCCTGCCCGACAGAGAAACTTTTAGAACAAATTTTAAAACGTGAAAATGATTTAACTCAAAAATACATCAGAATTACAGATCATTCATGAACTTGAATTATAACTGCACGTGTCTCATGATTTACTGATCTGGAAAATATAATTGCAAACACTTTGTTCTAATGTGCATCATAAAATAGCAAATTCAGGGGCAGCCAGGGACATATCCCAGCTTTCCCAGACCATAGGCAAGCACATTAACCATATCCTGGTTATTGGTCATGGGCTAGAAAGCACACACATCCAGAATCGCTCACTGGCAAATTCTGCCCATATTTCTTTGTTTATTTCTACATGACTTCCTGTCACTGAGGTTGGTTGTGGAATGATTCTTTTGATCTTTCCTGACACATTTAATATCATCTGACTCACTCTCTCTCATTCTTCTTTGGTGTCTTGGTACTTTTGTCTGATATCTTTTATCAGCACGTTGTGAAAAAAAGAGTTCTTTGAAGCTCTGGAGAGACTTTGATTTCCTATCGGTTTCCGCATTTTTGATTCAGGGAGTCAGACACGTGTCAGTCTCTGGAGGTGTTTATGATATTTTCAGATGGCGGTTCTTTTTCAGCAACATCTTAAATTTTTTAATTTCCCTGCATAATTTGGAATTCTCCCATATTATTTTTCTTCATCCTGACCTCCTTTGTCTGAAAAAATAAAAACAAATTTAAATTCAGATTTAATTTAAGTAGCATATTTCTTACTTAGAACATGGGGCAATTGCACTCATCTAACCATGCATTCTAACACTGCTCAATAAATTGCATTTATAAAAATTCTCTGTACGAATGTCTAGCATTTCCTGACTTGTATCCATGTACGACTGTTTGCCCATTGTGGCGAGTGTTGGATATCTTATTTAACCCAATTAAAAAAACTAAAAACAAACGTGTAGTTACATTTTCAAAACACATTCCCTGCTCCTTTGAGTTTGATTCCACCAGAGGAAATTATGCATTTGTTTGGGGACTATTTTCAGTGGCAGATCAATCCGCAAACAATGCTGTAAGTCAGTATTTGTGGCAGCAGGACGTGTGTGTATGTGGGTGTGTATGTGTGTGTGTGTGTGTGTGTGTGTGTGTGTGTGTGTGTGTGTGTGTGTGTGTGTGTGTGTGTGTGTGAGGTGATGAAGTAACAGATCATGGCTGTGTTGTAGTAGTTTCTTGAAACAATGGGGAAATCGAATATATCAGACAGATGATACCCGTTAGTAGAATCAGTGTATTGATAGTTATCATCGTCTTCTTAAGATTTGATGAGAATGAAAAAAAAAAAACGTTGTTATTAACTTGCCTTTCCATCTCTTTCAGGAGATACAGTATGTGCCTTAGTGGGAGTTACATAATAGTAATTTCTATGACTGTGTTTGTGAAGCAAGCTCATAGTACAGCGCCTTCTGTCAGGAGTCTATTCATGTAGTCTACTCAACCATTAGGGAAAATGTCCTGAGTGAAATGAGAAGAAGACACTGAGCATTATCCACTTCCCTGTGGCCAGAGGCCACGTCAAGAAAAGAAGAGGAATACGTTTCTGTGCGTTCCCTACTAAATGCATTATGCAATAAAGGGTGATGGCAGGAGATATTATTTTAAATGTATCTAACCTGGTCAGACTGATAGGGGAGCAGAGGTGGTGGCCCGGAGGCAGAAGCATACTCTCCCAGTGTCGGGGTGCCAGGAGTGTTGGGGAAGTCTGTAAACCCTGTTTGGCTGGAGAATCCCTGGCTCCCTGCAGAAACAAGAATGAACAAATGTTACCACTGTGAAGAAAACTAAGCAGGTCAGTGCACACTTTTATGTTGACTTGCATAATAGTGGCCGATGCAGCCTGAAAGAGAAAGGGAAGGGAACTTCTTTACATGTTGCTTGACATATTTTTCTGGGTCATCCCCCATCTACAGAGCGACTGTGTACAATATGGGCATATAGAGATTACAGATATTGTACACAGCACCAGTTAAAAGGACAGATGCTTTATATACATTAAAGCCTCTGTGTATATGGTTTTCTAATCTTTTTCTCTCCAACAGTGAATACCTATAACATAATAAAAAGTCACTAAATCAATATAAAAATTAACAAATATACTGTTGTGATTATTATGTTATAAATGTCTTTATTGTACAGTATTTTTCGACAGATTAAACTTCTTTTCAAAGGACATATTTTATTATGACGGGGTATTTTACCATATCACCATTAATTATCTGCTTATACAGCAGCATCTACAAGTAGGTGTAAACCATGGTTTCAACAAGAGGAGTAATGACTTTTGACGAAGGCACAACTGTATCTCTTTACAACTACATTATAGTCTGTTACGAACCATTAATTAAATATTTATAGACTGACTAGAATTTCTAAATTGGGGGATATTCTGTTTTATAGTTCAAAGACAGTGTGTTTCATCTCATTCAAGCAGCCAGCAAACAGAAAACAAAAGAACAGCCCTCATTACAAGAATGAGGGCTATATTCAGTAAAACCCTTAAATCCCTGAAAGAATTTTTCACTCTTCCGTAACATTTTAATGAATAAAACTTTCCCAAAAAAATGGTGGCCCGGTATTGTTAAATATGAACAACTTTAGATAACAGCACACACATGATCATATAACAACTACAATTCCACATGGGTGATGTTTGATGATACTTAATTAGTCCTTTATTAAGGTTCTTATTTATGCATCAAAATAACTAAAATATACCCTGAATATTTTTTTATTGAAACTGATAAGCTGATGTCCTTAGTCAGAAGGATTCATAGTTTATAAGACCATTCTCATTAAAAATAAAGGCACCACCACTAACTCATTGACCCCTTTGACTTCCCTTCTCAAATAGAACCTAACCTGGCCTGTTGTAGTCGGGGGTGCTCCTGCCTCCTGCTGTCAGACTCTGGTATGGAGAGGACGCAGGGCCCAGAGCTGCGATCATTTCCATGACGTTGGGCAACACCATGTGGCTCGGGCTGACTGTGCGGCAGCGCTTCAGCACTGGACCATCAGGCTCCTCTTTTATGTGCAGGTCTGGTTTGATGGGCACTGGTCTCCAACCACACACTGGGTCTATGGTGATCTCCTCATAGTCAGAGCTGGAGACAGGAGAGACAAACGGGTTTTCTAAGTATATTAAAATGCCAATGGACATCAAATATCCAAAAGATAAAAAACCCAAACACTTTGAATTTCACATATAAGTTCTTACTTCTGGATATAGACAAGAATACCAAGCATGTACTGGTCGACCTCCAGCCCCTCAAGCAAAGCGGTTTTACTGCAGACGAGAAAAACAAAGTGTTATCTAAAGTTTTCACTGAGATGAGTGGATCTGAGACTAGAAAGTGCAATAAATCCTTGTTAAATACATACTTGCACACAGGACACCTCCAGGTCCCTCTTTCACAATTGAGTTGCAAATAGGACTCCAGGTCAAAACACTACGATAGAGAGGTCCACATTAGACAACTGAAATGAAATATTAGGTGTGTGTGTGAGTGAGTGAGTGATTAAGGGACCTCACCTGTATGTGTCTGCAGTCATGACCTCTGGCTGGCAGCTGGATTCGTCTAAATGTGATCGGGCATTTGAGAGAGACTTTGATTGCCGTCTGCTCCACACCGTCCTCACCGTTCAGACCGGGGGTCCCGGGGATAGTGCCACTGCTGAAGTTTCTCTTGACTGAAACGAAAAGAAGGGAACACAGTCACATCCCTGATCTACAACACGGCTGGGCGTTGTTACAAGGCATTTTATCTTCTATCGGTCAATGCTGAATGTATATTTATCAGATTTCTGTTAAATATAGATTTTTTTTAATTGATTCTTTACATTTTTAAGGTCTCAACCTTACAGTGTAAAGTACCTTGAGATAATGTTTATTATGATTTGGTAATATACGAATAAAATTGAATTCAATTGAATGTAATTTGTAAAGGACACGCACAGAGAAATGTTAGAGAAACTCATTGTTACAGAAGCAGTGTACAGTGTATTTAGCAGAGCACATAATAATAAGGTTCCCCAGTTTAAAGTATCCACAATAGTTTAAATCCCTGATTTGAACTGGAATCACCATCAAAAGAGATAATTTAAGACGTGTCTATTTACTATGGAAAAAGGTTGACTGTGGTTATGAGTATGTGTGTGTGTCAGAGAGAGGGACTTGGTTATTGGAAGGTAAATTGTATAGTGGTTGGTGGGGGGAAAAAAGTGCAATTTAAATGCAGAAATTTACATATTTACATTTACATAACATATTCCTGACTAATTGCATCATGGGATGGGTCTAATTGCTAGTCTGATTGTAAGGTGATAGACCTACTGTACTGTGCAAGAATACATCACTAGTCTGTTTAATGTCAGCCTCTAAGTACTGTGACAGCTGTGACAGTGACCAAGGGGATGAGTAAAGGGAGCACACAGTCGTCGGTTGCTGAAACTGGCCGGTTAGTGAAGCTGTAGTTTAGATTCTCTGATGTTGTGAATCTGTTCTTCAGATCCTTATTTCAGATGAACCGCACGCTCCTGGCAAAGACCTTTTCAATATCACATCAGTGGTTTAAATGAAAAAATGGTGGCTACTGTTGGATTTGGACTCACTCTTTGTGATGCAGTGCTCAGCCGGCAGCAGTCTCTTTTTCATCAAACCCTGCAGGACAGACCTGACAGACGGCCGGTGGACCAGCTGTAAGACAAACAGGTGGGACTGGGGAGAAATGGCGGGGGGTTGAAATGGATATTGCTCATTTTAAAGTGGGACATACAATCAACAGGTCGCATTGTGACACTGCGTTCATTTCAAAGCTACTTACACAACAGCATGCGGTTACTGTGATCTGTACTGTGTTACGTCCTGGCTGACACACTTGCTTTAGGTACAGAGGCTTGTGGGAGGTTTTGTTGTCCCCTCGCTCAATGGACAAAGGGGTTGCATTGACACTAACCTGATCAAGAGGGAAAAAAAAACAGTATTAGAGTAAAGGTGCATCTAGAAACCCCTAAAGAGACTAAAATGACAGTGAACACCCTTTAAGAAATGGTGTTCGGACAAACACACACACAGTACCAACCAAAGAAAAAGTGAGGATGCTCACTTGCACAGAGGCAGGCCAGTTAGTGTTCATTTGTCTGTCCTCGTGGTGGTAGCACTTAAACTGCAGCTCCAGGTCAGGTCTGCAGGGGGAGACATAAAACAAATAATCAGGGAGAGAATGGGTGGGGTTATCAGACATTCCTCATCTGCTTTTCCTCATGTGGTATTTTAAATGACAAGAGAGAGATGCACTGCTCTGAATACACACTGTGCTACAGAGGGTCACAGTTAAAGTCTGGCCTCTGCTTTGAGGTTGATCATCTTCACTACACAGCAGCTCACTCTACCCTTTGTAATCATAAAATTAAAACACTAGTTTCAATATAAAAAATAATTATCCTCCCGTTACTCAAATTTCAGCTTTTAAAATCAGGATCTTTATCAGTTTAAAAATCCATGTACATCACATATATTCAACCAAATCCTTCTAGACCAGTGCTTTAAATGTAACATGTAATCTCTGATTGTATGCAATTTACAGTATGAGAAGCAAGGGAAATTGGTAACCAAATACGCTGTGTTTAGGGAAAAATCGGCCCAAATCATTGGTTTGTGTTAAAAAAATTCAAATAAAAATAAGAAGAAGATGAATCCTAAACACAAGATCAAAAGTCAGATTTCTCACCTCAACATGAGTGTTTTGTAGACGGAGTCTCTGAGCTGGAAGGCATGGTTACTGACGGCCAGGTTGTGCTCTAGTCTGAACGGCTCTAACACGACACCGTCTCGTACCGGGAAAGTCAGCCGCAGGTCATCACTGGGGTTACCTTGAAAGGGAGTTAAATAGCCTTTTAGTTTAGAATTGGCTTTTTACAATGGATGGGTCTGTAATGGAAAAGTATACCATTATACCACACTATGTATTATCCCTGCTTATGGACACTATTTCATCACAGGTCTCACCTGTAGAGGGCTGCAGGGTGCTGATGTTGGGTTTGGTGTCTGGTGGAAGGTAGGGTGGTTTTGTGTCCTGGCCTGGGGATAGGTAGGGGGGTATGGTAGTGCCAGGTGTCATTGGGGGGGTGGGGTTCCCTCCCATCGGTGAGACGGGATACCCGGGCATCACTCCACCCCGACCTGGCTGAGATACGAGGATGAGGAAGCGTGTTTAGAACGTCAGATCCTCAGCAGTGTATTTCTGTGTGGGCTTAACTGGACTCAGTCTTTAGTAAAAGGGTGGTGTGTGCATAGATGTCTTACCCCGTTCACTGCGGCCTGTGTGAAGGCATTGTATCCCCCTGCTCCTCCTGTTGGCAGGCTGCCCTGACCATTGAACGGCTCCGACTAGTGAACACAAGACAGGAAACAAGAGAGTCAGCTAATGATCTGTATATCTGGACCTGGAATAGTTCACAGGGGTGCAGAAATTTGTGTGGCCTTAATTCTTCAGAAACTTTGATGGAATGCATTTTTTCCCTGTTTTGATCAAACCTCATCAAATCAAAAAGTTAAAAGGCTGCAGTCTAATTATTATGAAAAGTAAGTAAAGATTATATAAACATGCCTATTAGTTGGTCACTAAAAATTCAGCAAATATAAAATAATTTCACAATCAAAATGTCATAAAGCCTGTGAACTGACAACCCTAAAATCTCTTGAGACCAAAGATATTAAATAATAATAATAAGCTCTTTGAGAGTCATTCTGTGTCACCTTTATTTTCTTTGCTTTGTCAACTTACACTATATCTTGCTTTTTGTTTGCAATACAAACTCCATTTTGTTGTTCCTTGGGATATTTGTCTTTGGCCTACCCTTTAAAACCATTAAGAGATCCTCAGAAAAAAGGCTTATGTAATTATGTGCTTATGTTGACAAGAACATTGGAACACTTCCTGGAATTATCAAAAGTTAAGATATCAATATGGTATCAATAATGGTATCAGGTTTGAGTGTGTGTTATTGGTTGGATGTGATTACCTTATAATACTGTGGAGGATTAGGCTGAACTGCTCCAGGAGGGAACTGTGCTGGGTTGTGTGGTCCAGAAGGGTACTGTCCCATAAAAGGCACCCGGCTGGATGGGTAAGAGGGTGAGGGGGCACATCTCTGCTGTGGGCCGGGGGGGTACTGCAGAGGCTGGTTGGGGTATCCCGACATCCCACCAGAGCTGTACTGCTGTGGTGGATAACCCTGAAAAAAAAAATATACAGAATGGAGCAGTTACTGAACTGTTGTTAGTTTTAAAGTTAATTAAGAAGCAAACACAAGAGTGAGGGACTGACATTTTCTTTCTCTAACACACTATTTGTGAAGGTAATGCAACATCATCCTTCTATTCAACCAGTCTAGCCCACATTTGACCATGAAGTGGAAAACCAATTGGATGCATTTCATTTCATAAATATAACCAGTGGTTTTGCTGTTGCCAGGACACATGAAAACAGAATAATCAGTCATCAGCTAGTAAAACTGAAAACTTCGAAAGAGTGAGTAAACATCCATGAGTAAACAGTCCAAACTAACCTCTGAATGGTAAGGCCGTTTGAGACCCTGCTGTCCACCAGGATAGCCCACATGCTGGGCCATCTTCTGTGCCTGTGCAGCGTGAGAGGCATATAAGCCCCCAGCGGAGGGTGGAAGTCCAGGCCTGGAAGGGACCATCCCACCAGGGTTCATCACTTGAGGGCCACGGGGGCCCGAATGGGATAGGAACTGGGTGCTGTAAGTTGATGCTCCACCCATCTGGAAGGGAAAAGGAAAGCAAGAGACCAGATGAGGGATGGAATGATAAAAACAAAGCCCTCTTAGTAAAACAAGGGGAAATCGTTGTAAGTGACTGTGTTTACATCTACTTTAGAGTTGGTTTATGCCAAGGAGGAGGCTGGAGTGAATACATTTGCATAATTAACTGCAAAAAAACCAACATTCATGTTGAGAGGGATGGTGCTGTACTTTCCTGTATCTAGTTTTCATTTGAGCTCCTTAACAAGAACCAACAGAGATAATAATTGTTTGCTAAGCTTCTACAGTGACTCTTATTATGTAAATAAGAAGTCTGTAGAGTAAATAGTCTGGCAGGGGAGAGCAGTGTTAAATTATGTGATGTATCTGCTGTTAATAAGAAACATGTGTCGTGAGTGTGTGTTAGCAGCAGAGGAGCAGCTTCTGATTTGCAGCCGTCGGCACCAAACATCACAACTCTAAACCAGGCATGGTTGTTAAAGATGTAGTTTTTCCTGAAGTCCAGTGATTACTCTGTCATTAATGAAAGATCACATCTCATATAAGTGCGAGACTATAATGGATTTCAGTATAGTGAGGCATGCATGAGGAGCAGCTCAGACTTTTCTCCTTTCAGTTACTGCCACAATAACTAAATACAGTGATACTCTACAGAGGATCTATAACATGTCTGTATGTGGAAATAATTGGTGCTTACAAATAACAGTAGATAGTAGCAATTACATCAAGTAGCAAAACCATCTGATGAAATAAATACAATACTATATTATTTCAACTTTAAACTGAGCAGAGGTCTTAACCCTCACCCAAGCAAATACACTTTTATGTAAACATTAGGTGAGAGAGGCACACTAACATGTAAACATATGATTCCCAATGATTCTATCATGTCATTAACTCGCTCATGTTGTGTGTATGTAATGGGACAGACATTTTTTCAATAACTCATCAGTTCCCATTTATTCTTTGAAATTTGGCACATTCAAGGGTAAAAGTTTAATGAAACACAACCCTGGGAAATACACAGAAGACATCCTTCACTGAAGCACTGGCCTCATGATGTTAAACTAACTAATTAAAATTACATTTTTAAATCAACTTAATCTGCTGGAAAACTGACAGGGACAGGCTGCATCTGCATTAGCTCCATTTAAGAAAAACAACTCAAATGAGTCTGGACTGGCGGAGCAACACCACTGTTCTGCAGACACCAGGCTTTTGTACGGACCTAGATATTTAACAGGGAAACCTGCACATTCAAATAATTTACTTCAACTCCTGTATTTCAGTGGTTCAAAAATGCCTTCTGCAGAATATGTGGATGTGACATCATATTTAGTCGGCTTCAAATCAGGCAAATTAACTAGAGTAAGACTGATATAGGCTTCATTCATTTCTAGAGAACCACAAACACAAACTAAAAAAATGACATCCATGAAATACAAATCTTATCAAATCGTATTAATATTTAGAGTCAAATTTATAAAGAGCAAAAATTATTATTTGCTTTTATTTCGGTGTGTGCAGCTTTCCCAGTTTCTCCTTTACTTCCTTTACTTGGCCTGAGCTACCTAAAAAAAGTGTGTGCCTTCCCTCCCTTCATTAATTTCAGGCATGTTTACCTGTCCATAGCTCAGCTCCTGATGCTGTTTTTCCTGTATTGCTGAAACAGTTGCTGTGGCAGTTGCAGTTGCTGTGGCGGCGGCGGCAGCAACAGCGGCGGCAGCAGCCTGAGTGAATTCTGAGGGAGGACGCACGCCCAGACCGGCACCTCCACTGTTACCAGAGTAACTGCAGGGTAGAGGGGAAGACGGGGGAGCTGAGTGGGCAGTGAGCTCAGAGCACTGATCATACGAGCGTGAGAGGTGTCGTCACTAGCATGAGCAGTGGGTGAAGAGCGGCCACGTTGACATTAGTTAATGCAAAAACCCCACAGCATGACAGCAGGACATAAGAAACAGCACAGTCCTGAATAAAAATATATACAAATTCATTTTTCATAGTCAATTGGTAATTTCAATATGTGTGTGGCATGAGCCGTTTTGAAAGTAGATGAACCTCTAACAAGACACACTGAGTTTCATGGGTTTGTGTCCTGTTTAGTTTCTCTCTTCTTTTTTTTAACCATCTTTAGTTCTGTGATCATCGTGAAAGTGAAAGTTAGCTTGACCTTTTAAGAACGGCACAGTTACGAAAAATACACCAGGTTGTGTATTTGGTTTGCTTGTCAATATATTGGAATTTCCCTTTTATGTAATTGCAACTGTTGCAGGAGCTTGTTAGGAACTTTTGAGTTGATGCCTGTTAAACATAGATGTACTGATCAATGTTTAGGAGAAACATATTTTCTATTTATTTTTTGTCACAGAAGCCATGGTATTTTCAGTTGTAGTTATTGGGGGCTCAGCCATGTGCCATGTTTGTGTACGTTAACAGTGACCTTCACCTTAAATTTACTTTGAATCACAACACCCATACTGTCCTTACGTCTGGACATCCATAAGAAAAGTTTGAATCCAATTTTTGCTGGTTTGCTAAGGACACATATCTGAATGAAGTTTATTCTCTACATTCATAAAATATAAGTAATTTAATTTACAGTTCCATTTGAAGAAAAATCCCTTTCTGAATTTCTTCTCAGTGAAGCTGACATTAAGCGAACAGAAAATCATCGAGCATACCTTCCACCATAGGCCGAGGGTTGGTTGTAGCCGGCGTTGGGGCGTCCATACATCAGTGGGTGACCGTAGCCTTTAGATACAGCGTCGCCATATGACTGTTGTCCCATAAACTGGGAGGCCATGCCAGGGCCCATACCAGGGCCCATACCAGGGCTGCCACCAGGCATCATGTGACTGCCAGAACTTTCACCTGGACCCATGGGTGCACAGAACACCTACATACATAGGAAAGGGGAGAGGAAGGGGGTTAGGGGTGGTTTTCACAGTCATAAGAACCATAGAGCGTTGAATACGTTACATTAAATCAGTTACAGAAAGCAAGTGAAACAACAGAGAGACACACTTAACAGTCACATTCGCCTGAAAGAGAAACTACAACTAAATGTTCTGGAAGTTCTTTAATGAATACATTTAATGAAACTGAGAGCCAAGTATTGAAGTGAATGATGGCATCCTGTCCTGTATATTATTATATTATAGTACTATTACATGTGAATTGTGCCATAATAAGTTAGGTGCTGTAAATCTACTACCATGGCCAAGAACCATGGGAGACCAACAGTTACTTTTACTGAAAGTAGAAAGGAGGAGAAGACATTGGTGTAGATGATGTGTGAGACATTTGAACTGATTCAGGCATGAGGAGGGCGAATTTTTGGGTGCATTTATGACCAGTGAGAGATATGGACCAGACATGATAACAAACAGACAAATCACAGTTATTTGGGTCTGTGTTGTCATGATGTGCAGTTACATTTCAAGAGAGGTGCGCGTCAGTGGACAGTACAGTAGCTACAGGCTTGATCCTGCACAGTACAAATTGGCCTTAACAGAGATGGCAATCAGACTCTGTGACTACCAGCTCAAAATAGGAACAAAAACGAAATTATAAACCTATCAATCATAGTCAAAAGAAATATGAAAAAAGAGCCACAGCTGTACTTTCAGATTTCAAGTTCAAAATGCCTTGATTCCCTGCTCTGAGATAAACAGAAGCTTTTTTTATCAGCTTCTGTTAATTCTGGTTTTGTGTAGTCTCAGAAAACAAAATGTCTCAGAGTCATGCGTTACCTGACTGTGTGTGGGATTGGTCACACCCCACACTGTGGTTACTACAGAGAGAGATCCTGGGTGCTGATTGGTGCCTGGTTGCCAGGAGACTGGGTCATTTAGATAGGGGCCGTCACTGCTGCAGAAGGATACAAAGCTGAGTTGATGGGGATGTCGAGGAGAGAGTGTTCATTCACATATCAGATATAATAGATCAATATCAGAGTATCACAACATTTTATTATGATCCATTTCTGTATTACACTTTTGGGCGCAGCTGTGGAGCAGAGACACTGCACCTAGATGGTCAATTCATCATTCACTTTGCTGAGTTAAAGATCAACCTGAGGGTGGTTTCGTCATCTGACAGTTGAGGTTACAAACCATTTCCTCAACAGGAAACAACCACATTAGCAGTACTCTCATACCACATTATTTGCAGGGTGCCTTTGGCTGAGATCTTCTATCGCCACTGTCCTTTTGATATTTCATAAAAATATTTTAAAAAGATTTTTTTTGTACAAGAATCACGGGCCTAGGTTGACATTGATTAGAATATAAAATCAGCCTCACTTCTGGTTTGCTTGTTTTTCTTTCTCTCTGCTTTCAGCACTTCTTTTCAGCCGATGCTCGTCATGTCAGTGAGTTAGAGACACATTTGTCCCGCTTTCATAGCTTTCCAGAGAGCAACAGAGTGGTCAACAGTCTTTGTGGCTGTGCTCAATTAAAGGCTGTTCTGGCTCGATAAAAGCTCAAAATCAAGATGCTTCCAAAATGTCTGCAAAAAAAACCCACTCTACAGCGGCTTTGTCTTAACAGTGTGTAGGAAAGGATCAGACTGGTTGGTCCAGTTTTTAGGGAATTTATTCATCTTTGCTCTTCTAATTATTCATAGATCAGTCTGAGGGCAGTAATGCCTGCACTATCAAATGAAACAACAAGCAAAAAAAAGAATGACATATTTTGCTTAAATCATTGTGCGAACATTTGTGTGTTATTTCAAAGGCTTAATGGATTAATTAATCTAAAAGGATATAATGTAAAATCCAATATTCAAGTAAAGCAGAAAGCCAAAAGCACCAACTAATAGTGACTATCAGAGCGCACTACTATTGTATAACAATATAGGAGAAGTTAATCGTTTCCTTTACATATAAACAAATATCGATAAACTGTTAATTCCATCTCTCTGAAGGCTATAA
This sequence comes from Platichthys flesus, assembly GCF_949316205.1. NCBI lineage: Eukaryota > Metazoa > Chordata > Actinopteri > Pleuronectiformes > Pleuronectidae > Platichthys > Platichthys flesus. Next base: position 18,575,308 of record NC_084963.1, on the reverse strand, counting down.
TTATAGAAAATAATTGACCAGTGTCTTTATGGTAAGAGGCTCTGTGTGAAACTGAAAGTGAAAAATAGTAAATTTATGCATCATGAGCACTATACCAGACATTGATTCTCTATCTGAACACACGCTGCTGTCATTTACCTGTATCTTACTTTGTCACAATAATAAAATCAGGGATTTATCAGAACCTCATGCGTGGCTGTTGGTTACAACAGAGACAAGAAACAGTAGAAGAAGCCACAGAGAGCAGTGGACCGAAGGGCAGACTAAAGCTGTTCTCAGATATGAACTGCGAAGAACCTGCAGACAGTTTGGTCCAGACTTTCTCCAGAGGTTTCTTTTAACATGTTTATGAACAACCCAGCAGGAGATCCTTAGCTCAGAGGGATTCACAACAGCAACAAATGCTCAACTGTGTTCAGGTGAAAAATGGTGCAGCAGACAGAGGCATGTAATGTATTAATTCTGCTGCGAAAATCACGTGCTCTTGTTTACATCACATCGACCCTGTTCATTTAGTTTTAGTTTTTTGGCATGTATATGTCTGTAGTTCGTTAGAAATCTGCAGACTTTATACCAGGAGGTCAGGCGCAGAAAGTCTGCAGAAACTCTGGGGGCTCTCGCTCCTTCAATTGCCACTTGTCAGACATTTGCTCAGACACCTCCTCCAGAGCAACTCCAGAGGTTTTCCAGGAATTAAGGGCCAATTTATGCTTCTCCGTTGTGACGGACACGGACAGGTAGGACCACCTTCTTTGCCGTGGAACCTCCTCTCCAGGCTCCGCGGAGAGCTTTTCGTGCAGCTCTGATTTTTCGAACTACACGTCGGCATGGCGGAGAGCCTACGGATAGCCATTGGCTGTGATTGGTCCCATAACGACAGTATTTCGGGACTACATCATTTCCGGACCTCAAACTTCATTTCCCATATCACAATAAACCCAAACACAACTACGATTCTACTATTAACGTGACAAGTGTGTTAAGCTAGTGGAGTTGTCTGGCTGACGGTGGCTGGTTAGAATGCTGTCACGACTTTAATTCCACACTCATCATGACACTGTTTCTCAAACACCGTCATGTTAGAAGCTAACACTTGGTAGTAGTTAGTATCAGGAGTCCCTGCTGACTGTGTGTGGAAGCTGGGGGGGAAGCTAGCTGCCCCCGTGTAGCTTCAAGCTGTTGAATTAGCAACGCAGTTCGGAAACAAGACCGGGGAACTGCTGCGCTAAGAAACGATAACATAAGCATTATGACCCGCTGGGTGTCACTTTATTTTATTGAGTTACCATTGTACACTGCGTGTGTGAAAAGCCGGGAGCAGGTAAATAATGAACGTGGACTTCTTCTGAGAACTCATGAGGTAGGCTTCTCTAAGCTCGTCTTCCGTTGCACCACCTACTGTTCTGGCACCCAATTGTTTTCAGCAACGGAGAACTATAAATCAAAAAGTGTCCGTCTGATCCGTCACTTTGGTCGGGTGTCTTTGCCTAAAACGGATTACTTCTCATGGCGTTTTAATTTTGATGATGGAGACTGGAAGTACCAGTGGCACAGAATTTTTGCAACTATTCTTTAGTTAGTGATAAAAAGTTGACAGGATTCTCTGAACATGGAATTTCACAATCCTAAAAGGACTCACTTCACAGGGAGGAAAAACCACAGCATGCAGCAACATTTAACATTTACAGAGGAAGAGATTTAACCACTATTAAAGTTGTTTGGGAATTTCACAGTATAAAGTGGTTGATATGGAGACAACCTGAAAACACAGATGAAGACGTTTATCTCACGTTTGTGTGCAAATAACTTGATAAGACAACTCAAAGTGAACTGATCAGTGTATGACCAGCTTCATGACCAGTGATCCAGTACCACATTCCGTAGCTGTACACAGCTCAACTTCTGCAATGCAATGTGACTACATCTGTCATCTGCTGTCTCATGCAAGCCCACATTCCTGGCAATTTTCATTGAGACGCAAACACTGGATTTCTACTGTTAAACTTGCAATCATCGCAAAAAAGGTTAAAAAAAGTTGCCATCTTCTTGAGTTACAAATTCCATTGAGCGGTCTTTTAGCCGCTCATATGCCTCAAAACACAATATGTCACCTGAACAGGATTCCTGGATCCTATTTCATCCCTTACCAATACCTTCAGCTACAAGCGACACACCAACGCAACCACGTGCATTGGTCTGAATTCCTGCTTAGGTTCAGTGACACAAAGACAGAGCTGGAATAAGTTAAACTTGTTTCCACCAAACACACCCCTGGGCCCAACAACAAAACCATAATACAGCACTGGAGAAGGCAGGCGAGGTGTCACATAGTTCACCTGAGGACAGCAAGTTTAATCTCACCACTGTGTGTTTGTGTGTACCTTTGTGGATTGGGAGGCAGGGAGGGTTTCATGGAGTTGAGGTGGTTCATCGGATGAACGGGGGGATCATCAGAGAGCCCCCACTGTCTTCAAGTGGCAGCTCCTGTGAGAGAGAGGGGGAAAACACACACATAAAGACAGTTTCTCAAAGCTCATTTGCTGCACAGCAACAATTTATCATCACTGCAGCCCAAACTGTGTGCACTAAGACATAGTGCCCTCCCACTCATAGCCACTCACTTTAATCTCTGTGTGTCTGGATGTGTCTGTGTGTGTGTGTGGACTGTGCACATCAAAATGTTAGCCTATCACTGACTGCTGTAGCTCTGATACCTCTCAAAAGGAGGGGGAGGGGTGCTGGGAGCTAAATTTAGCATGCTGATTTCAAAAGGAATTTAAGAGAACGGAGATGTGAGGAGGCAGACGCTCCGCCCGGCGACGCCGACGTACAATCAGTCGCTCGCTAACACACGCTTGTTCTTCTTGTTCCTCGATTTGGTTCATTTAATAAAAGCCCTCATGTTTATCTGCCACCTTCCCTTCTGCAATACGTGATCTTTTCTCTATTTCCTACACAATCCTTATTTCCACACTGCTCCTGCCAACTGCTGCTCTCCTTCTACCTCCCACTAATGATTTTCTTTATCTGACTGTTACCAACTGAAATGCTAATTTTCCAACATCAGAGCCTTGCCTCCACATCCCCTCCCCCTTGGTTCTTCTCTCTGGTTTCCCTATTGCACTTTGCAGATTTGGGTCAGACACCCCACATCTTGTACAGCAGGAGTGGAGGAGAGTGCTCCTCAGATCAAATACCTGTTTTCCCTCCGATTAAAAGACACTGTCAGCCTCCAAACAGCACCTTGCAACTTCCATCACAGCTCAGCAGCTAAACCACACAATGCAAGAGGTCTGTCTTCATCAGATGCTGCAGCACAGTCTGTACCTGCAGAGGAAGGATTGAGACACCCTGTTCCCTCGGTTGACCTCACTTTTCAGACTGTTTTTCACCCACGGCTCTTTGTGCTGCCTGTTCTTTTCTTGTCCTCTGCCTCTTCCTCTGCCATCAAACTGACAGCCAAAACACTGCGGGCGCTCAATCAACCCTCAAATGACCCTGTGCTCCCACAGCCCCTGTGTTGTTTGGTTAGCACTGATTTCAGCTTTCATGAGCAAAATGAGATGAAACAGAAAGCAAGACATGAACCTGTTCAAGGCAGTTTATCCAGATGATGTGGTGTTTTCAATTTTTTTTTGTTATCTGCAAATCAAATTCCCACTGTTACAATCATAAACCATCAGAAAAGGTGTTTGTTGTAGAAACTTTGTATATTGCTTGTACTGTTACAATATGAAAATGTTCAAGGCTGAAGGTCTGTACTTTTAGTATGGCTGAGACAATATTTTCATTACTGATTATTCTGCAAAGGTTTTCTTTTTCAATGTAAACAAAAGTTAAACAAATATGATTTCCAAGAGTCGTAGGTGACATCTTCAAATGTCACTCCAAAGTCAATGCATTCACAAAGAAAAGCAGCTAAATGTCACATTTCAGAACCTTGGGCATTGGTATTTTAGCTTTTTCCATTTAATCAATTTATTTGCTTATCACTTTGGCCTTATATTACACAGTGAGACAATTGATTATATTTCATATAGCAACTTTTTTACACTCAGAGGAGGATGCAGTATACGGTGGCAGCATCAACCTGCTCATCATTACTTTACCTGGACTGCTCTGATGTGGTTATTTAAAAGAGCCTTAAGGACTTTGAGCAGTTAGGCTTCATAATCAAAACCAAATTACTAGCATTAATACCAACATATTGTAATCTCTATACATTCAATTTTGGCAGCTAATTACATCTTGAGCCAAAAGGCCACAATCATATTCAGTTAAAGTGATCATCAGTTTGACTTACGTCACAGCCATTAGTGATCAACTGCTTGAGGGTAGGAGAGAATGGCAGCTAGTCAGCAAACATGATTAAACACTCTCTCTGCTTCTTAGTCAAATAGAAAGCAAAGAGCTCTTTACATAATGTATTAACTGCCACTCATTGTTTTCTGACTCGAACCGTCACACAACCGATCAAGGTTCTTACTTAAGTGCCTCTTTTATTTTGACAGTCACTTATCAATACTGACGATCTGACCCAATCATTTGTGGCACAATTTATATTTGGAATAAAATTAAACAATCTGACAGAGAATTAATCAGCATAGATTTGATGAATCCTTTAGGTCTTTCCTCAAGGAAAAAACCTGTCAACCCAGTTGGAGTATTTCTAGATTTTCTGGTTTATACCATTGTCCTTTTGGTTTTTGGCTGTTGATTGAGTGAACTATGGAAGAAATCTAAGAATGTCTTTCAGACTTAATGTTCCGATGCCCTTTTCCCCCTCCCGATACGTATTGCCAAATTGCCATTTAAGCAAGGTGTGGCCAACCCTACACTAATGAAAATAAGTTCTTCTTCGCAGCTCTAAAAGCAGCTTTGGACAGAAGCAATTCAGTGCAGCTGTTACTTTGAGACGGCAAAGAATAAGAGATTTTAAGGACAAGAAATCTGCCTCATTAGTTTAGTTGCTCTTAAACTGCCACTGAAAACTGTATATAAATAAGTGAAGATAGTAAGTCAACTAAGTAAAAAAAATGTGTCAATGTCATCTTCTGATCTCAAATAAGACCCAAACCTCAGTCTCATGTGTGAAAGTCCTGAGCCCAACTCATTTATCACCTCAACCTCTTCAGGACATGGACTTTGTCGCTCTTTGTGAGACCTCTCCGGACTTCCCAAAGCCTTCGTCAAAAGTGGTGTTTAATAAGCACCTGACAGCCGCAGATGTTCAGAAAGTCGCTAGGCACCATATTAACAGTGCACTTTCACAATATTCGTGGTCCTGTACAAATATTTTTTAACAAAAACCTTCCTGGTGAAGACGAAACAGGTCACGAGAGTATTCTCAACAAATAAAACCTCTACCAAGGTAGAACTAATGGCAACCATGGATGTGAGCCTTCAGCTGCTAATGTAATGTGTCACATTACTTAATTAATATTTCATATGTGGTGCTTCTCATCTCAGCTTCAGGTTGTAGGTACAGACTGAGCATTTGTACAGCTCAAAATCGAAATATTCCTTTTACAATGAAGGAGTGGCTGACATTACCAGCCTGGAACAAGAGTATATAATCAAAGTCAGTAAGATGCGTTTCAGTTCTGGAACAGATATGTATGAAAAGGCTCGCACTGACAAATATTTTTAATCTCAATGATGTACCTATTATTTTCACAATTAATTGATTGCATCTATAATGTACTGTCAGGAAATAGAAATTTATTATCACAAAGCTGAACAACAAGGCCTGAGATGCAAAAGTGTGTTTAGGTAAGACTGTAAATAAATGCATTACTTAGAACTCAATGAGCAACTATTTAGTTAATCTATTAATTCACTTACAAACTTTAGTCTGTTGCATTTCTTTGTCTAATGTGGTTTTAAGATGTAAGGTACATTTTTGGTTCACCAAAAAAATCAATTGATGAACAACTAGAAGACTAGACTAATATACATAACTGTTGGTGGCAGAACCCAATGTTTACAGCGGAAATTGAATGATCATGCAATTATTCGATTAGTTCAATTTATGAGGAAAATTTTTACAAAAGGTGTGAAAATCTGAATAAGGAAATCGCAGATGAGGGCCAAAGGCTCACAATTTACAACACGCCCACTTAACTGGTGACTTGCACTGCTCCGCACTAATTGAGTCTCAAAGGGGTCTGAGAGATTAACCAATTAATAGGCGCTTAAACACCATCATGAAAGGAAAGCGACAGATCACCCCAATGAATGGCAAGATAGAAATACTCTCACACACTGACAATAGACACATGAAGAAACTGTGGTAAATTCAGGTTAGAAGTCCAAAACAAAACATATGTGCCATGCACAGTATGTTGTGTACTACAGGTGCCTGGAATAAGAATTTGATTTTCAATTAATAGCCTCATTTTGTACCATAAAAGGATAAAATATAGTGCACGAAAACTGTACCAGTTACTTCACTGAAAATCATAATTTAAATCATTTTTTTTTGTGTATATAGATCAACAGTAGGGACGCAAGTATTCGTCGATTGACCCAAAATATATTTTTTTAATAAATACATTTCAGACATTTTTCCAGAAAGGTCCAACGTTTATAGGGTATTTAATTTTATTCTATAGCCTGATCATAAATCTGTCATTTCGTTGGTTTTGGTGTTTGGTTGGAGAAAACAAGCCACAAGATCACATTAACTTTAGCAGTTTTTCAGGCAAAAATGCAAAATAATCTCTGGTTTCACCTGCTTTAAGTGTGGGGGTTGGATTCTTCTCTTGGTCATGTGTGACAGCATGGTAACATCACAGTGGGCTCTAATACACTGTCACAGCATATTAGTTAACTTCTCTCTATCTACATGACATCATTGGGGATAATAATCAACAGACTAACTGAGCTGCAGAGAACACGAGTAAGATCATATAGCCAAAAACTAAAAAAAACACTAAGAACATGTGGAGGCTTCAGACAGCAGCAGCCTCAACACAAGCCCCTTCATTTTACTCTGCAGTTTTCTAAGCACCTTCATTATCCTACACCTCTTCTTCTTCTTCATCTCATGTAAACACTGACCCAAAGTGACTGAGGCCGGCTTCCAGCCAGGACAACATGTTATTGTACCCATGGTATATTCAGGAAGTCATGGCCCAGAGGGACAAACGGGCAACCTCACCTCAGACCCACTGCAACGCCACAACACATGTATGATATAAAAACAACAACAGTTGTGAGGCATGTAACCTGTGTGTGTGGGGGGGGGGGTCTCCCTTACGCAACCTCTCACATGATGTGATTATCGATCTGTGAACATACGACAGTAGGAATCCATGCAGGCAATCACACCAGGACACTAACGTCTACCTGCAACACAGCAAACCAAACATGCCGCGCACATTTGCAGCAGATCGGAACAAAGCCTTTCAGCGGTGTGGAGTCCAGCCTGTCCCCCTCGCTCCGTCTCTGTCTGTCAGTGGGTACGAATGTGTGTAAAATGCGAATCGCGGGTGTGTTCTGTTGCACCTACCTGCCTCAGCTGCTTTATAAACGCAGATACGTCCAAAGCCCCGCGGTAAAAAGCGACAATAAACGAGGGGGAGAGCGTGAAAAGGCGTCCGGTTGAAGGGAGAGTCTGGTGTCGTAGCCTGGCGGTGTTAAGTTAGTGTGATGTGTCGCTGGGAACTGAGCAGGAGCGAGTGGAGGCTCTTTAACACGCTGCTGCCGTTAGCCACTCAGTGCTAACTAGCTCCCCGCCAGTCCGTGGCACGTTAGCCCGTCGTTACACTACCTGTCTGCGCGGAGGGCGAGAGCAGCTATGGCCAAAAAGCTGTACCCCCGTGGCTGGGATAAAGTGAAAGCTGCTCGGCCCGGTAGCTTACCTTTTCCCCGCAGGAGCCGCTTGGTCGCCAGACAGCGTTGCGTTAGCCGGGCGACATTAGCCTGCTAGTGTCGCAGTCGGGCTAGCCGGGAGAAGAGAGGCAGCCCGATGAACGTAGCTTTCGTTAGTATGACCTGTTAGCTTGTTGTTTCCACACCCCGGGCTTATAATAAGTAAGTACACTATTCATCAATTTGCCCTTAATGGCTCGTGTGTTGCGAACTTGACACAATAAACTACACAAACTAACTAAGTACACGCGGGTTAATAGTTGCTGTGTGCGCTCGGGCCCATAACCTGGCACCTCGGCTCGGCTTCACCTCCCTCATTGCACAATGACCCGCTATAATATATTCATGTGATCACAGGGATATAATGTTTCCCACCGAGGAAGACCCCTCCTCCTGCAATTCAGGCGGCTGAATGACTAGTAACCACAGAGAAAGTGTGTGAGTGGGGGGGGGGGGGGGGGTATTGTAATGACATCACCTATAAATTATCACGTGGGTGTGTGACCCATGCACAATCAAATCATCCACCTTCACACGTACAGATAGATTCATGCAAAGGTTTGGACATGCTATGTTGATTTTTTTTTCTTTTTCATAACATGAATTCAACTCCTGCAGTAACCAAACATTTAAAAATGAGCTTTTCTTCAAATGATCTTCCACTGCTACTTTCTCATTTTATCCGTTCCACCAAAGGACATTTTCAAGCAACTGTGGCATGCGCATAAATTTGGAGTCATGCAGTCCAATTTTTCCTGCAGAGGCCACAGCTTGCAGGCTTTTTCAAAATCAGTTTTGACTGGTGGGATGTTCAGCCTCTCCTGCTGCTGATCACTTGACACATGGCTTCACCATCATGAATGAACTACTTCTGCACAGTCCCCTGACTTGAACATCACTGAGAATCGAGCCAGATGGAACAGTGTCGTACCACAATATGTGCCTGTCATCCTGAAAGATGAGGTGAGAGGTTGCACTACCTTTCTACATCAGGGGTCGATAACAAGTTTTTTTTTTCTTCAATGAAGATGCAGTATGATTTGGTTTGTCAATGATTTTTACAGTTTTCCACACAATCGACATTATTAACTAAGGGAAATCACTTTTGGTAATATTATGCTAAACATCTTACCTTTAACATTGAGGTTATGTTTTCATCACTGTCATAACTTTATATTCCTCAGCAGGATTGCACAAAAAACACTGAACCGATAAGCACCGAACTTGGTGGAGGGATGAGGCGTGGGCCAGGGAAGAACTTATTCAACTTTGAGGCAGATCCAGATCCTTTATTATGAATTAGAATATTTGTCTGTGAGGTCTGGTGTGTGCTGGTCTCTGCTCTCCGAGGGTCCTAGATAATGAGAGAGTTTTGCTGTGAAATCTTCTTCAGGTTCTTCATTTCTCCTGTTCAAGGCTTAAAAGAAAGAGTTCAGCTTTCAGTATTGAGCCCATTCTTGCAGCGAGTTCATAAAGTTTAATAAGAAGTTTTTCAGGTTGACATTCAATTGCAGAACCCCACCTTCTGAAAAATGTTGCCTCTATAAGGTCAGTTATCTGATCCAAATTGTCAGCGCTGCTGGAAGACAAGCTGTTGACTAAAACCTGAAAACCCTACAAGTGATGACTAGATTGACATTATCAATGTTATATATTTTAAATAGAAACAATTACTCTTTCTGTCAGACTACAAAAAGACAGGTTTATGAAGTTATTCAGTTGGATGGTCTTTTTGTAAATTTTTTGTGAATATCTAAAATTAAGTTACTGCCAAATATTGTGGCTCTGATTACAAACGTAGTAAACATGGATATGTTTTATTTAGTCACATTTATTAATTAGATCATTTTTTTTCTTTTTATATCATACCATAGAGGCATAAACCATCTTGAATTTCTATGAGCCTTAATACAATGATCACAAGTACATTTGCATTCAGCAACTAAAAGAGAATAAAAACTCTGTGGGTAGGTAGACATTAAATGTGCTGCTGTGCAAGGAAACCTAAAAATATCTCTGCTCTGCAGGAAGAGTGGGTGAAAAATCATCGAGAGAAAAGACTGTAACAAAAAGTGTTGCAAGCTGGGATGTCTGTAAAAGGGGGGAGGAGTTACTGGGTAATGTTAAAACTACTATTAATAATAACAGTAATAGTAAGATTTCTTTTTTACAGCCCCAGCATCTCAGTGCTGTACACATAAATCAATCCCACTGAATAATAGGTCAATTATAATCAAGTATTGATTATATTTGAACTCAATCGAGTAAAGTACATCAACAAAGTACATAAAGTACATCAACAAAGTGCAGCAGTGAAGTGAAAGCCAACTCAAACCCCAAACTAACCTACATCCCACACTTTCTGTTTAATTTGTGGTAAGTTATTGATATACAGTTAATTAAAATCTGAAGAAGTCCAATTTGTGCCCAAAGTGTGTGTGTGTGTGTGTGTGTGTGTGTGTGTGTGTGTGTGTGTGTGCTTGTGTGTGTGTGTGTGTGTGTGTGTGTGTGTGTGTGTGTGTGTGTGTGTGTGTGTGTGTGTGTGTGTGTGTGTGTGTGTGTGTGTGTGTGTGTGTGTGTGTGTGTGTGTGTGTGTGTGTGTGTGTGTGTGTGTGTGTGTCACTTGAAGCCAGTCAGTGCTTCAGCAGCAGGGCCACTGAGTGTTTTGGAGTCATTAGAGGTGTCTGCAGTATCTTGCCAGAGGGCAGTGCACCGTGGAAAATAAAAAGTCCAACCAGCTCTCTGTTTTGCAGACCTCTGTTGCCCTGGAAACAGGTGCTGAGATTTCCCATTTCTTCATTTTTCTCTGCACTATCCATATCAGCCCCCCCACCCCCCACCCCCCCAACACCACCACCTCTACACTCCAAGCACTGCTGCTGCCGCTGCCTTTGCTGCTTCCTCCCCCACGACCTGCCGCATAGTACAATCACACATACACACACTCACAGTTCCAATCCACTGCAGTCATTTCACAATGTCACAGGACGTAGTAACCGACTCCTCTGCTACAGAACCGCACACAGGACCTCAGAGGGTCGCAAACGCCAACACCTAAATTGTGTTGACCCTGCACTCAGTGCTGCATCTATCTGACCTCCAGGAGAAAGAAATGAAAACAGAGCGGCGATGGGGAGGGTTGAGGAGACAAAGAGGGAACAACTGGGAGTGAAAGCAAAGCCGACTGCTCTATCAGACTGAAGATTGTGCTGCAACTCACTGCTGTTCTCGATGGAGGCAAGGTTAAAGAAGAGGACGGGAAAAAGCCATCTTTGCCTTCTCTAAAAATGGTCTTCTCAGCGAATTAATTGTGCCCATGGGGATGTTCTGTGGAGTTCAGGCAGATGGTCCACCATATTGCACACACCTATGTCATAACTGTAGCTGTTATTATTGAGTATTCATCCCTACAAGTGTTGAAGTGAGGGGGGGTGGGGATAGCGTAGAATGCGTCATGTACGTGAGGCTCAGTTACAAACAGGAGAGACACGTTTACATCGGGCCCTGTCTCCTCACTTTCTGGCCTTTTTAAGTCATCCTTTTGTTTCTGCAGTGTTGTGTGTGCATTCCTTTGTCGTGACTTCTCTTTGGCAAGAGGCAGAACATTCCAGGGAAATGGCTGACCCACAATAACACACACACACACACACACAACGAGAAAAAGGCATGGAGATGACTGAGGTAGTGAGCTCCTCCGCCCGCTCGTCGCCTGGGCGTACTCGAATCACTGTTTCCTGACCGACACATGACAGATCATGTGGGCAAACACAGCCACACATACTGTATGGCTGTGGAGCATTACCAGCTGAAATAGCAACACACATGACCATCATCACAAGAACACATGACAGCACTCGCCCTCCAGCTACTCCACAACACCACTGTCACATCGTCAAACCTCACACAATCCTCCCCCTGCTTCAATGCAAGTACATTTATTCAAGACAAGGGCAGCCAATGTAGATTATTTTCCTTTTCTCCATGAACTGATGGTTTGCTATATTAGGAAATAAAGAAAGGTGTTCCCTTATTGAGAAAGATTATCCCTAAGCCCAAACCTAGTTAGCTATCAAGCCAGAAATTATTGTTATAGTAGATTCCTATGAATTTTTTGTCAATCGTCTCATTTCTCTAGCTGAACTCAAATTTGTTCTATTTCAAATGATTTTGTTCTTCTGCTTCACGTTGTTATACAACAGTCCTGGGTATTTGTTCATCGCCTTTAGTCAATTCATACATTATTATTTTATTTACATACAAAATTTAGAATAAAAAAATATAATGTACTGGGGAGATTAGTTATGCATTAACTCCACCTTAACCAGCTATGTCATGAAACAACTGCTGACATCAGTGATAATAACCAAAACCATATAGCAGTGCTAAAATAGAAACAATACAGCCCAGGCAGTGAGTGAGAAACTGAGTACCGCATACTGACAGTACTCATGTACTTTTGCTTAATTATCATTTTGAAAGCAGGCTTTTCATTTGTAGGCTAATGAATTACTATGCAGTACTACTGTGTAGTGAATAATAACCATCACCAACATGCAACTTTTAATCTCTCCATACCGATTCTGAATATTGTTCTAAAATGTGTGGGATGCACTTCAGTATAAAGTGCAGTAAATAAACAAATAATTATCATGGAACAGCTAAATCTGCGCAGCACCTAAACTGCTCTAAGGTCAGTTCCTCAGCAGGGGACTGGGTTCAAGTTTTAAATATCATACAAATTCAAGACAGAACACAAGGCTTGAAATGAGACAAGGAATGAAAATCACTCTGAAAACTTGAAAAAATAAAAGTCTCTGCAGTCGGATCTTGTACATGTGATCACTGCAGCAGGTTTTGAGACTAAACAGGGCAGAGGTGAAAGAAAATACTTCAAGATACCCACACAACAGTTTAAAAATAAGTAAAGCTCCTGCATTCAAAATCTTTAAAAAAGAACGGGACTGTTATTACTACCAATCATTACCTTTTGACTCTACTACAGATTAAATTTTACATGCAGAATTAGAATGAACTCAACTGCTAAGTATAAAGTTTAGCCTTACCATCAAAGTACCACCTATAACAATTAGTGCAGTTATAATAAATATCAAACATTCACAGGGTTTTTTTTCCTGCACCATAACTACTTTTACTTTTTGCAATAAGTGAACATTAGTATCTGCATTTAGTTGAAGAAGGTTTAGAATGCAGGGCTTTGTCGTTGCTATTTTTACTTAAGTTAAAGATGTGGATGGCTCCTCTTTCATTGTTCCGGTGGATGATTCCTTTTCCATGAAACTGATTTTGACCATCTGTGTGACCCAACATTTATGGTGATGGGATGTTGTTTTTACTCCTGTTTCACTGGCTGACAGCAGTTTCTTGCAATTAGCATCAACTCCAATCTTCTGTCTGTCCCGCGACCCCTGATTCTCATCCTATTGCATCCGAACTCCCACGACCATCTGGTGCCACAGGCTCAGCTTTCACTTCTCTGATTTTGGGCCGAATCTACACATCGCGTAAATTAAGTGTTCAAGGCTCCTCTGCTGAAGCATCTGGAACAGCTGGACCAGAAGCTGTGCTCCTCTGCTGTTACTGTAAATCCTTAACATGCAGAGTTGGACAGTAACTAGATGCTTTTACTTAGGTAATATTCTCAAGTATTTTCATTTTGGCTTCGCTTCTTTATACTGTAATACACCACAATACATGTCAGTGGGACAACACATCAGACTCATTTTCATCCTCAGACTTGGAAGCGCAGTAAAGTAGTAATATTGTGTTATGTTATTATATGCGTAATGCATTTTCAAACAATTATCGGGTTTTAATGTACTCATTTAAATATTTTGTTTATTTTTGTGATGAAATACTTTAATCTGTAAACAAATGTTATTTCAGTATTATTACTATTACATGTATTATTAATCATCATAATTATAAGTGAAATAAAAAAAACACAAGCTATTTATTGTGAGGAAACCTGGGGAGTTTTATCACAGCTGGCACACTGCTGCCACCTTGTGTTCACAAAGAAGTGTTTTGGGACTATAAATAATATAAAACATTAAGATATGACGAATAATAAAATGAACGTCACATCTTCAACTTTGATCATCCTACTTTAGTATTTAATATAATTTCTTCTATTTACTTCCACTATAATTTCTCTTTTCGGCAGCAGGTGAAAATACATGTGTCAGAATCATAAACTATATCGATATAAATGTATTCAATATAAAGCTATTTGTTTCTCATTTAATTAATTTACTGATATAACTTAGATAGATTGATTCATTAATTAATTGATCTCAGGGAAATTTAATTTGTCGATTATAATAATTTAATTTGTAATAATTTCTCCTACAACCTTTACAACACGATTGTCTGCGTTAATGTAGCCAGTGAAGACACAGTGAATGAAGCTGAATGTATGAATGAAGTATGAAAGCGATTCTAAACTATATGATGATAAATGGTGAAAAGCTTGATTGATGTGATGAAGCCATGAAGCAGAGAGTGGCGTCTCTGTCAAAATGAAAGTGAAATCAAAGTGCTGCTCTTGACTCCACTTTCGTTTTTTCTGTCAAAAGTGAAAGTAGACTTATAGATCCGTGAGCTGCGAGTGTCTGCGTGTCTAACTGCGCCCAACTTCGTGTTTGACCAAAGAAACCTGTAACGGAACTACTGCCAGTTAGATGCCAGATTTAAACTCGAGGAAAGGTGAGTGTTTCGGTTTTTAAATCAACTCCGTGCGTTATAACAGAAGTTTTATTAGTAGCTAATGTTTGGGCTAAAGCTCAGAGTTTGATGTGGGGAGTTGAAGTGGTGGTTCACAGACGAACAACAACTCTCTGTCTATTTCTGGTGGTATGGTACAGATGCTTCGAGTGGGAAAACAAGGCGACAAAATGAATTATTATGGACGTTTAATAAAATAATTAAACCATTTTGCTTTCCTCACAAGAATTTAACAAGTGTAGTGAAATGCAATATGGAATAATATATGAATTTTAAGGGAAATTACAGGTACAATTGTGGCATTCATAACCTGCTCATGTTATTATTCTTTTTTTTTATCCTTGAAAGGTGACAAAAAATTGTCACATCACTCTTGTTCATGGTGACTCCCAATGTCTGCGTGTCAAGTTTCACTAGATTTTACTTTAGATATTTTCAGAAACTTTAAAAGGAAAGTCAGCTCTATTTTCATAAGAAAGGCATCATTACTTGCTCCTATTAAATGTTTTTTTTTTTTTTCTAATCCTTTACACTCCTTTTATCCTCAAATGTATCGTTTGTCTTAGGGGTCATTTTGACCCCGGCAATTTAAACCTTCAGAAAATGATTATAATCACAATGCTTATCCAAGTTTATGTTTCAGGGCAATTATGTTTCTTTGCTTGCTACTCACATAGCCCTTTGTGTAAAACCAGCCATAAAATCTCCCTAATTGACCTAAAATTGGAAACAGAGCTCTTTTGTATATTTACTGAATATATTTATACTTGGAATATATATACACTCCTGATCAAAATCTTAAGACCAGTTAAAAAATTGCATGAATTTGCATTTTGCACAGTTGGATCTTAGGAAGGTTCTAAGTAGAGCTTCAAAATGCAAAAAGAAGAAATGGGAACAAGAGACCAAAAAAAACTCAAATAGGCTGTTCATCAGCTGATCAAAAGTTTAAGACCACAGCCTTTAAAAGCCAAAATCTGTGCAAAAATTTGGATTCCATGTCTTTTCCTATCAAGTAATCACACTGTGAAGGTCTCTTGATGGCAAAGGCAAAAAAGCTCACCGTCTTTGAACGTGGTAGGATTGTTGAACTGCATAAACAAGGCTTCTCACAACGTCCAATCGCTGCTGAGGTTAAGACAGTCATTTTGCATTTCTTAAAAGATCCTCAGGGTTATGGAACAAAAAATTCAAGTGGTAGACCCAAAAAAATCTCACCGGCGCTGAGCCGGAGAATCCGAATGGCTGTCCGTCAAGACACGGGACGATCCTCGTCCCAAATTAAGGCCATTACTGATGCTGACTGCAGCCCAGTAACCATCAGACGGCATCTGCGAAGGAAGGGCTTCAAAAACAAGAAACGTCTTCAAAGGCCACGTCTCCTTCAACGCCACAAAATTGCCCGTTTAGACATTGCAAGGGAGCACCAAACATGGGACATTCAAAGGTGGAAGAAAGTTTTATTCTTTGACGAGAACAAATTTAACCTTGATGGTCCTGATGGCTTCAAACGTTACTGGCATGACATGGAGATGCCACCTGAGATGTTTTCTACGCGGCACAGTGGAGGGGGCGCCATCATGATCTGGGGTGCTTTTTCCTTCAATGGAACAATGGAGCTCCAGGTTGTGCAGGGGCGTCAAACAGCAGCTGGCTATGTGGAGATGTTGCAGCGGGCATCCCTCATGACTGAGGGCCCTCGTCTGTGTGGTAACGACTGGGTTTTCAGCAGGACAACGCTCCAATTCACAATGCCCGTCTGACCAAGACTTTTTTCCAGGAGAATAACATCACTCTTTTGGACCATCCTGCGTGTTCCCCTGATCTTAATCCAATTGAGAACATTTGGGGATGGATGGCAAGGGAAGTTTACAAAAATGGACTTCAGTTCCAGACAGTCGATGCCCTTCGTGAAGCCATCTTCACCACTTGGCGCAACATTCGCACTAGCCTTTTGGAAACACTTGCATCAAGCATGCCAAAACGAATTTTTGAAGTGATCAACAATAATGGTGGAGCTACTCATTACTGAGTCTGTTTTTGACACTTTAATTTCTGTTTTAGGAGGTTTTTTTTTTTTTTTGAGCTGTGGTCTTAAACTTTTGATCAGCTGATGAACAGCCTACTTCAGTTAAATTGTTGTTTTCAATAAATTGCCTGCTCACAACTTTTCTTCTTATTGCATTTTGAAACTCTACTTAGAACCTTCCTATGATTCAACAGTGCAAAATGCAAATTCATGCAATTTTTTAACTGGTCTTTAGATTTTGATCAGGAGTGTATATATTTGATATGTATATATGTGTATATATAAGTTATTAGTGCTATTATAAAAATTAAGCCATCTTTTCCTGACATTTTTTCAAAATTGCTAAAGCAAAATCACATGAAACTTGACAGACAGACAGACAGACAGACACCTCTTTAAAATTCAGTGTGTTGAATTTAGTGACATCAAAACGGTGGCTGTGTGGTAATGTCGCGGCTGAATAGCCCTCACCTCACCAGCCCCTTCCAAACATGAGAGAGAACCTGTGGTAGCTACTGTGAAAAACATGGCAGCCTCCGAGACCTGCTCCCGATATAAATATAAAGGGTCCATTCTAGAGACAACCATTAGTACAATTTAGTTGAAACGCACACAGGTGAAAATATCAATAGGATTATTTATATACAATTTCTGCCAATAGATTCCTTTCACCTAGATCCCTTTTTAAAAGTACAATTTATTAGGAGCAAGTCATGATGAATATGAGTTGAATTTCCCTTTCAACCGGAGACTTCAGTGAAAGTCTGAAAGCAGCTTTAAACTCGCAGTTGAAGTGACTTCCTTTCACAAAGGTCAAAGGTCACAGTGACCTTATATGAAACTGAAAAAAAGATTATGTAGAAATACTTACACAGAAACTGCACCGGTGGGTGGATGCATAGGGGAGAATGGGGCTATGTGGGACATCGGGTAATGTGAGACACCCCCTGTATCTAGGCCATGGAAGACATTTGTGGTCATGTGACCATTATGTTTTCAAGCCCCTCCCATTCCCCCCTTGCCATGAAGGAGAAGTTGGTGCTGGTGCTGTGGAAAGTATGTTTTTACACAAAAAAAATGTTTTAATAATTAATTTTTCTTGCTTTGAACTTAATCAACTGTCGTGTCAAAACAAATTGAATCAGGTAGAAAAACTTATATCATACATGTTGGTGAACTTCCAACATATAAAACCATGTGATGGATGTTAGCTGAACATTAGCCTGAATTGCTAAGAGATGTTGTTTTTTCAAAAACGGTGGCTGTGTCGTAAAGTGGGACAAATGCTGTAGGGTAAAGTGAGACAGTGGCTCACTCTACACCCACCATGAAGCACAAGTTAAGTTTAGTCTTAAACATATTTTAGTGTTATATTACATTATATATGTTTTATTTTTAATGTCATAAACATTGTAGAAAAGCCATCATGCCAGGAAACTACACCAAGAAGACAACCTGGGGCCAAACACCCCTCGCAGAGATGGAGAGTGCAGCAGCTGAGGTCATGCAAGGAAAGAAGTCCTTAAGATAAGATAACCTGGAAGGGATAGAAATATTGATAAGACAACCCTCAAAAGATTCATAAAGAAAAAAAGAGAAAGGGAAAGTAAAATCAGTAGCCTGGGGTGCAGTAGCTGAGGTAAAGAGATTATTCACAGATGAGATGGAGGAGGAGCTTGCCAAACACTTGAAACAACTAGTTGACCAGTTCCATGGCCTTGCTCCAGTTAAGTGCCGTGAACTGGCATTCGAATACGCAGAGAAAAACAATATCCCTGTCCCTGCCAATTGGACGGAGAGACAATGTGCCGGTAAGCTAGAGTGTGCAAGAGATCACATGAATCATAATAATCATAAATGTGCTTAATTGACCAATCCCCATGATACTGTAACTAGTCCGATATTAGTGGTTGTCAATCTAGCTTTCGGGATTTTAACTATTACAACATGTGTTGTTATGGTAGTTTTAAAGTGGAAAAAGTAAGTGGCTCACTTTAACCCGTAGCCGGGGTAAAGTGAGAGACAAGACCACTTTTTTTTAAACAATCATATTTTCAGTTCCCTTTGTCCTGAAGACATTCTGATAATTTCCATTGCTAGAAAACAGCCTGAATTAATGGGGAATGTGTACATTTTACTGATATATCATTTTAGCTTGCCTAGAGGGGACTAAATGTAAAAAATGTCCCACTTTCCCCCGCTCTCCCCTACAACTGCAGTGTGTTGACTTTATCCATCTGTTTAGAGATTTCCTATTCAATAATATATTTGTATGGCGCCTCAAATAAAATTGTGGTGATACAAATGTGGTTGGAGAGAGAGGAGAGAGAGACCAGGAACAATTCATATAAAAATAATAATAATAATAATAATAATAATAATAATAATAATAATAATAATAATTGTTGTTATCCCACAGCTCTGAAGTCTAAGATACCTGCAAAGAGCCAGAGAAAGCGAGAGAGACTATGGGAGGGGGAAAAAAACATAGTTAGTGACATGTAGTACAATAAATAAATAAATAAATGTGGGGGCAGAGAGAGAGAAAGAAGGGGAGAAGTGCTCAGTGGATGAGTTTTCCCAGCAGTCTAAACCTATAGCTGCATAACGATGGGATGGTTCAGGACTCACCGGATTTAGCTCTAACTATAGGCTTCATACAGACGGAATGTTTTCAGCGTTTTACAGAACTCAATATCTGGTTATCTGGACTCTAGAGCAGGGGTGTCCAAACTTTTTATCCCGAGGGCCACATACGGAGAGCCTACGGATAGCCATTGGCTGTGATTGGTCCGCTAACAACAGTATTTCGGAACAACATAATTTCCTGACTTCAAACTTCCTGTTTCATTTCCTATATCACAATAAACCCAAACACAACTATGATTCTACGATAAATGTGACAAGTGTGTTAAGCCTGCAGAGTTGTCCGGCTGATGGTGGCTGGTTAGAGCCCTGACGGCATGTGTGTACGGTCGCATACGGTTATAACGGCGCTAGCGTCCCAGCCACCATGCTAACTGCGGTGGTAACTGTGCAAAAACATGCTGTCACGACTTTAATTCCACGGCTGACATGACACTGTTTCTCAAACATCGTCAGGTTAGAAGCAAACACTTGGTAGTAGTTAGTATCGGGAGTCCCTGCTGACAGTGTGTGGAAGCTGGGGGGGAAGATAGTTGCTTCCGTGTAGCTTGAAGCCGTGGAATTAGCAACGCAGTTCGGAAACAAGACCGGGGAACCGCTGCGTAAAGAAACAATAACATAAGCATTATGACCCGCTGGGTGTCACTTTATTTTATTGAGTTGCCATCGTATACTGTGTGTGTGAAAAGCTGGGAGCAGGTAAATAATGAACGTGGGCTTCTTCTGAGAACTCATGAGGTAGGCTTCTCTAAGGTCGTCTTCCGTAGCACCACCTACTGTTCTGGCACCCAATTGTTTTCAGCAACGGAGAACTATAAATCAAAAAGTGACCGTCTGTCCGTCAGTAATGGACACGGAGAAGCATTAATTGGCCTTCCATTGCATCGCTCAGGGCGGGGGGCGTGGCGGCGTTCTGAGGGACAGCTGGCAGGTCAGGGGGGAGTTGGGCGCCACCTAATGTCTTATCTGAGAAGTACAATACAGTGGGCCATAGTCCATTACATTACAATTCATTTAGCTGATGCTTTAATCCAAAGCCCGAACAATAAGAATCAAGAAAGTACAATTCCTTCAAAAATAAAGCAAAACTACAAAGTGCTATAAGTAAGTGACATTTAAGTGCTACAAAATTGTTAGTTTTTTTTATTATAAATTTTTTTTTGAGACGGTTCAATTTAAAATGGAAGGCCGGCCGCAGATGGCCCGCGGGCCGTAGTTTGGACAACCCTGCTCTAGAGTGTCTGTTATGACTTGTTTATCCTGCTCTTTTTGTTCTATGTTTCCCTTTCACTCACCATCATGTCTTGTCTCCAGTACGCCATCCCCACCACACACGCACAAACACATCCCACAGACATGGCCGAAAGGCATGAAGACAACTCTCAACGGTTCAACACGGAGGGACACCAACATAACAGTGATGACAAAAGCTTAGCCAGATCGTGTCAGGCCTCCTCCTCTTCCTCCTGCACTGGGGATGGAGGAAGTTCACCAGGAGGTGAGGGCAAGCGGAGGGAGCAGGACATTGCGTCATGTTGCCGGCTTGACGACCTGAAGAAGTGCCACAAGAAGCTGGGTTGGCTGAGCTTCAGCAGTACGCACACCGTCCTCATCGATGTAAGAATATATCCTTCTCTCCTTCTCTGCCACTCTGAATCTTTATCTTTAGATGAAGAATTTTCGTTTTTTTCAAATGTTCTACTCCACACTTAGTAATTTTACAGGCATTAGATAACACAAATCTTAAGACGTAATAAGCACCTACACAGACCACCTGTTTCAACATATGCTGGAACATGTTGAAAAGCCTGTGGTCACAAATCATTCGCTTTCTTTTTGACAGTAGAATATTTTCAGTTTGCTCTGATCGACAGATAAGCTTCCCTGGCCTTTTCCTTTCAACATCAATCGCAACATAACTGCCTTGCTAGCCTCATTCCCACCACTCACACCTGAAGAATGAGAGAAATAACTGAGCTTAGGTCTTTTCCATCAAACTTTGTTACTAGATGTAAGTTTCCCACCACGTAAAACATCTGAGGTAAGCATTAACCATCGGCTTACCTGTTCTAATTAAGTCGAACCATAACTGATACAACTGCACTTGAGGAGACTGACAACACTCTAACTATCATTGAAGTATATAAATCTCCCCTTATGAAAACATACACACACACACACAAATATCAGTCCCCTTAATATGTCTGATTATTTTCACATTTTGCGCACAAGGGTGTAAACATGACCTCCTTGGTGAAGGTAATAACAGGACAACAATGATCCCTGAGGTAAATTAAAATTAGAGCCACTTCTGCTAACTACCTTTCTAGAAATGTATTATTCTTTATACAGATTTTTTCCAAGAGGAGGAACGTATCTGGCTCCTCTTTGTCTAAGATGTGCAGGCCAAACCCATCAGCACTATCTCCATGGCCCTAAAGTCCCACAACTGTCTCCAGAACTGAACACAACATAAACAATAAACAAACCACATCCAACATCATAAACCTTAGACTTTGACCCTTCCCGAACTAGTGCTTAGTAACAGTTGACACAATTTCTACTATTTCCAACCTTAAAGCAGAATACAAACAAGGTTTTGTGTCATGACTTTGCACTTTGGAGTGTTTGGATTTAGAGGGACACCTTTTAATCATGGACATTTTCCTTGTGTTTGGATTTTATTCGTGTTTTTTTCCTGTTTTATTTGGGAAATACCGCTCCTTGTGTTTCCTACCTTTGTCCTTTTTCCTATTTATGTCTGTGTCCGAAATCTGTCATTTTATAATGAGTTTGCCATTTAGTAGTTGTTTCTGCATGTGGGTCCTCCAGCTCCTTATTGGGAGATTCTGCCCTTCCGCATCAGAAAACTTTACAGACAAAGTCGAAGACAGACGAGCACATTTTGACACGACCTGGCTCAAATAGTATGTGACAAAAGAGAAAGACCACTCAGAGTCTGTTAATATTGACCAATATTTTAATAGTTACATTTCATAAATACAGTTCAATCAGGAGAGACTTGATTTGCAATTACAATATTTATTTTGCAACACACAGAAGACATGAATGTTTTACAATCTATGGCATTTTAGACCCTTGTGAGAAGTCATCAGGATTAGAAGGGGGTGGAGCAGAGCATTGAACAGGAATATCCCTGGGGTCTAGACACTGGTGGTGGTTCGTCAGTCAAACAAGAGTTTTGAATGGCCCATAATCGTGAGAATTGTCCTATTGGACTATACCAATTGTGATATCCTCTGCCCTTAACCCTAAACAAGAGTAAGGAAAAACTATAAAAACTTTCTTAAAAAGAAAAAAAGTAGAAACCTCAGGAAGAGCCACATGTGAGGGATCCCTCTTCCAGGACGGACAGAAGTGCAATAGATGCCACGATTAATAGGTATCTTGTCAGGCAGTTTGTTGCTTTTTAGGACGCTATCAGCTCCCACCGTGATCGGGTGCCGCCGTAATCACGATCCACTGACACTTTTGGGATCCGTCATTGTGATGGAAATCTGGAAATCTAATATAGATGAAATGGAAAAATCCTTACATGAAATGATTTGGCCTTTAACAAATAGAAAAAGGATTTATTTGCAAGGCAATTTAACAAAACCCGCCTTGGTAGTTGACTCTTGAATCGCAGTTTGTCGGTGAAAAAAATGCACTACAAAGTGTGATAAGTAAGTGCCATTTAAGTGCTACTAAATTGTTAGTTTAATTGACTTTGCCCATGTCTGATCTAGCCTATTTCTATTCATTTATCCATCAATTTAAAAATGTTTTTAAAGACGATACCAATGCCAACTATTTATATCTCTAAATTTCCAGTTTATTCCCGATAATTCCAACTTGAATATTCCCGGAATTTTGCAACCCTATGAGGGAGTGTTATGCAGTGAGGAATGTGAACACAAAAAGGGCAAATGACAATATCAGTCGGCAGGATCTTGCAGGTTTGAATCTTAGACTCCTGAGCCGAGTTTGACAAGGCCTCAGCAGCATCCCCATCCCTACATGCCTGAGGCGACTGTCGTGCACACATACAGACCTTATGGTTTTTCTCACAGGTGTCCATTTTCAACGCTTCAAAACAAGTTCGGCCCCAAGAAGGGAGAGACATGTGGCACAGTAGCTTTGTGAAGATGCCCTTTTCGCCAGCAAGTGTCATAACCATCAAGACTGGATTGAGGAAGGTGTGTATGAGGCAACACAATGTTTGTTGATCTGCAGTAGATCTGGGTTGTTTTCTCACCTGATGCAGAAAAATGTACTCATGTTAGAAAATGTAAATGTATTTAAAAAGCACTTTTGTAGTCTTAGCGACCACTCAGCTTTGAGATATAGTTTTGCCATTCACACACACATTCATACGGAGCATCTAACTCTAACCCTCACCCCTAAAGTTTTAATTGCTCATTGTCATTGTTGTCATGACTGTTTTCTTTCATTATTTCTTTTTTTTGTTCCTAGTTTGTTTCAGATGATGACGTACAATACATTAATGACATGCAGAATAGTCTATATACGTTTATGTTGAGTTGATCTTCTCTCTCCACAGCTGCCCACCCAGGTGAACAGGTGGGAAATTATCTCCAAGAAACTGGATGGTCTGGCCAGTAAGAAGAAACTGGAAGTTGATGATGTGGCGGTACGTTAGCAGCCTTCACACCTTTCCCTTTACATACTTACATCCATCCATCCATCCATCCATCCATCCATCCATACATACATACATTCATATCTACCTACCTACCTACCTACCTACCTACATACATACATTTATATTTGTGTCATACAAATGCATTTCTGGGATTCCAACAAATTACAAAACATACATCTTCTTTATTACAGATAAAAAGCTTTATTACAGATACAAAACGTAAAGTAAAGGCGCACCCACAAAAAGAAAGAAAAAAAACTCAAGAAATCACAGAATTATAAAATGTCTATAAATTAACTCTATAAAGAGCTTTTTTTACTCTAATAACAGGCTTTCTCCAGATAGCTTAATGTGTAAATAGCCAACTCAGTCTTTATTTAAATAGATATTTACTTTTGATTAATAATCTTACAGCACTTTATATCATGCAGATCAATTAGCAGTAAAAAACAGATCTTAAATTGGACAGCACATTGGACAGATAGGTTTTCTTCTAAAATTATGCGTTCACAGTCAAAGGTAAAATACCTAATCACAGGGCTCTTTGCTTGTTAGACATTTCATATAATCTATTCTCTGGACCCTGTTCAGATTTCATCATCATAGAAATGTACAGGTTTAGCCTATATATCATCCAGTCATCTTTCCTTTTGTTCGGGTCAAACATATATTCTCTATACATAATTGTTTTTTCACATGACTCACATCCACTTTAGGCAACTTTCTTAAATATTTATCTGCACTCAGAAAATATATTTTTGCAACTTTTTCAAGTGTTCAACCTTACATATTCAAACTCTGTCTGTCTTTAGGAAGTTATCATCAAATTCAACCCACAATATAAAGATCAGTGGACCTTTGATGCCCTCTTCTCCTTAGTCAAGGTCAGTGTCCATTAGTTTACTTCAGATCAGCTTTGTGATTGGATGCCTGAACCCTCTAATGATCAGGATTGGATCATATTTTCTTTCTAGTGTATCCCGAAAGAAGAAAACTACTTCAACACACTGTTTCCGAAGATCGCGGCGTTGGCTCTCAGCCTCCCCCAGCATGTGAAGAAGGTAATGTAACTTCCTTGATCTGCTGATTCTGCGCTTAACTCATGATGATGATGAAAATGATGGAGATCCGTGTTTTCAGGCCATCCCACTGCTTCAGACGGGGAATTGCGCCGTCATCACTCTGTCACAAGTCCAGATATCCTGCCTGCTTGCAAACGCGTTTTTCTGCACCTTCCCACATCGCAACACGTCCAGACCCAACGCAGAGTACCACAACTACCCCCCCATTAACTTCAACAGGCAAAGCAGACCAACCTTCTTACATTTCTGAACACAGCTCCTGTACACTCTCTCCGCTGTGTGAACTGTATGTGAGGTAATTGTTAATTCTCACTCTGGATGCAGTCTGTTTGGAAACTGGTCGGATCGGAAGAAAGAAAAGCTGAGGGCCATCATGCATTATTTCAATGTGGTTACAGATGAGAGTAAGTTGCTGCTCAACCCCCTTTTTCTGCTTCCTGTCCATGAGACGTCTCAGTAAAAACCCTTCTATTCACATCTTTGCAGGAACTAAACCACAAGGACTGGTGACATTTGAGAGGCGTTGCTTGAGAGACTCAGAGTTGCGGAGCTGGAGAAGGTAATAACTAATATCATGTATTTTATATAGCATTTAAAAACCCTGAATTACAAAGTTCTTTGTATTATAAGAAGGATAATTGAAGTCAACAAATGGGTAAGATCAGAGGTTTAAATAATGTTCACAAAGCTGGATGGGAAAGGGACAAGTGCGGGTAAGGAGGTTAGTGTTATGGTGGTTGTGTTGAATTACGCATAGATCATGAAGTCTGTGAGTGTGTGTGCTTCTGTTTGTTTGAGTGTGGGATGATGGATTATTAAATTGTATAATAACATTTTTATAAATTACTTCTATTGGTAAAATGATACACAATAATCATATACTTAGGAACTGAAAGTTTAAAGGTTAAAATAGAGAGCATTTATAGAATGATGTTTACATCATAGAGGGAGAACTTTGTATCATCAGCATGACAGTAAAAAGTCACAATCCACTGGGAGTCATCGTCTGGGGACCATGAATGAATATTTATTGCTAATCCATACATAAATATATGATATTACACTGAACAAGTTAAAACTTTGGGGATCTGGTTGCACTGGAGGAAAAATAAAGGCATCACTCAAGTCTGTAGGACGTATCCTCTGAGGACATTGAAAGCTGGTAAAACATTTAATGGCACTCTCTTTTGGTTAAAGCTGTGATGAGAAGCTGTCCAATCTATATGTGACATCTAAAGGCAACATCGAGGCCAACTGTGCAGGGATGTTACAGGTAAGAAGCAACACAAAGCAGCAACAGTCACAGCTGTTTTAGAATGAACTTTATATATGTGGTAGCGTGTGTGTGTTTATGTGTACAGGTAGATTTTGCTTCCCGTTGGATTGGCGGAGGTGTGCTGGGCTCCGGACTGGTGCAGGAAGAGATCTTGTTCCTAATGAATCCAGAGCTGATAGTTTCCCGACTCTTCACCGAGCGACTGGCGGACAACGAGTGTCTGTTTGTTACAGGTAGTGATGAAAATATGAGTTAATGGATGAGTCAGATGACAGAACCATCTCAGTTGGGATGCAGTAATTGATCAAAATTAAGTGATATCGAGCAAAACATTTTAAATGCCTTTTTCTGTGTAAATTGAAATTCTTTGTTTTTTTTGACAGTTTTTTATGGATTAATTATTTATTAGTTCTTTTCACAAGGCAGTGGAAGCACCATTTTACTTACAGCAATGTCAAAGGACAGAAAAAGAGAAAGGAATTATAAGGAACGAGAGATAGAAAACAATAAAGATAAACGAGAATAAAGAAAGGAACAACAACAGCAAAGCAGAAAAACTAAACAACATCAATAAATATAGCACCCTTAAATAGGAATGGGTTCTTCTCAGGCTCAGGCATCATCCTTCCACTAAAAGTCATGGAAATCAGTTTTCAGTCTTTTTATGTTAATGACAATAAAGAATATACAATGTGACACCAGCCTCACAGTTTGCATTAACGTCTCGGTCTCAGGCTCTCAGCAGTTCAGCGAATACTCTGGTTTTGGAGCCAGCTTTGAGTGGGCGGGGCCTCATAAGGACAAACTGAAACGGTATGAGCAGGCACTTTATGTCATTTACATTTGGAAGAATTTGTTTGTTTGTTTTTCTGAAATGTGATTTCATCTTTGCAGGGATGAGTGGGGCCGGCTGCAGAGGCAGATCTTAGCCATTGACGCTCTACACTTCAAAAACCCAAGGGAACAGTACAGTATGATCAAGGTCACACGAGAACTGAACAAGGTCGGGTTTGTCTTCATGTGTGTTTTTAATTCTTGGGGAAGTGGGACATGATGCTGCTTTTGTTGGAATTTGTATATGCTTCCACTACTGTTCTTACATGGTGTTATTGTGTCCTTGAAGGCATTCTGTGGATTTAAAGGACATGGGGATGATGAGCCAGACATCGCCACGGGCAAGTGGGGCTGTGGAGTCTTCAATGGAGACCCTCAACTCAAAGGTGCTGAGGCGTTATGTGACCCCATCAGTTTATCAACAATTAATACATAAATAAATATATAAAACATTTGTCCTGAGGCTTTTACTTCTCTTTATTTTCAGCTGTGATCCAGCTGATGGCCGCAGCAAAGGCCAAGAAAGGACTGGCCTTCTTCACCTTTGGCGATGAAGAACTGGCAAATGGCCTGAAGCAGATCTATCACCTGATGGTCACAGAAGGGATTACAGTTGGTGAGAGTCCCCCCCCCGTGATAATTTCAAATGTTGTTTCTCGTTTATTGGCTGGTGAATTATTTTTCAAATTGCTTCATCACAGAGAAACTGTACGGACTTCTCGAGGACTACTGTGCTGTTCAGCAGGCCGACAGCCACTCGCATGTGGATCTGTTCAAGTTCATCAGAGACAACATTAGGTGTTCCAGAAGTCACCTGTGAAGTCAGATTCATTTCCACGTCTGCATCTGATTTGCACGAAACTATAGCGGGAAAGATTTTCTTGCAGAAATTAGCAAGCTTCGAAACAATGTCTTATGTTACACAGCAGTTATGATTATTTCACATAGAGAAAGAGAAGTTCACCAAAACAACAAATCCACGTTATCACAGGACGCAAATGTTTTATTTAACTCCTCACTGGCAGATTGGAAGTGAACAGTTGTTGAATGCTCGCCACTCAAAACATTTGCGCATGTGTGAAAATAAGACTTCGAGGGGGCCAATTCAATTTTTTGATTTTGTTTTGAATTCTTAAAATTCAGAAGACAATAGAGTGTAAACTAATGAATTATGATTAATGTACTAAACTTATTGAAAATTACAATATGTTCACTGACAGAGGCTGAGAGCCTTATTCACTAAACATGTTAAAGGGACAGTAAACCGAAAAAATGTAAATGCCCTCATCTACTCACCACTACGCCGATGGAGGGGTGGATGAAGTGTTTGAGTCAACAAAACACGTCTGGAGTTTCAGGGGTAAACAGTGTTAAATCCATATCCATTACAATTGAAAATGATGGTGACAGAGACCAGACGTAATAAAACAGCTGGAAGTTTAGAGTCCGTCCAGAGAACTAATGATTTACCACGTGTGTACTCCAGCAGGTAATTCACCTTCTCAGCCATGGATAAAGAACTAACTTTTAAAGTCATATTCTAACAACAGTGAGTTGATTGATGAGAAGATTTCCCAGGAAATGCTTTGTCAGGTTTTGTCTGTAAATCCCAGAACCAGAGCTCCCAAGTTTCAAGTTTCAAGGTTCAAGTTTATTTGTGATTACGCCCATACGTGTAAAAAATACAGTGGATTTAAACAGTTAAAAAACTATGCAAAAAAGCAGCAGTTTGAAAAGACAAGTGCAATTAAGTGCCTGAATTAAAATGTTTACAATTTTTTTTTTTATTAAGTGCAAAATAAGCACAGTTTGATTATGTATAGTAAAAGGAGATTTCATGGCCACTGTGGAATTATCCAGTATAATCACTTTAAATTAACCACATTAATGTCCGTTACGTGCTGTGTTTTCTTTCTCTCCCCCTCTCATATCTCCTCCAGGTTGGAGCTACAGATGCACCTCCACTGGCACAGCTGAGGCCACTCTGGCATCAGGGTGTGGCCAATTAAGACCTTCAGCTGTGCCGGTGAGAGAGGGGGGAGCAGCAGTTCGAGAGCAGATGTAGCAGAGATGGGCCGTGTGGGCAGGCGTTGTGCTGGCTTAGTGTATTGGGTTGTTGGTTGGTGTCTTTCTTTTTCCTCTTCCGCTGTAGGAAGGGGCGTTTTTTGTTAACTGAACGATTACTTAATAAATCCATATTTTCTCGTTAAACCTTAATCTTATGGCTTCCTTGTTTAAGTGCCCGGTTTTATTTTCTAATTGTTTGTCCCTCTACCCTAGATAGCTTGGGTGACGTAACAATGTCTATAGATTTATTCATTATATTTATAATTTGTTGCTTGACACAATATATACATTGTTATATGTATGGAAACCAGTAAGCGTATGCACGGGACCTCTCCCCTTACCAGTGCCCCTGAACACAACCTCCATTATACCAACTGTGATGAAGTAAACAGAAGATACTGATTTGATCTTGTTTGGGCCAAAACAAAAATCAGGACGAGTTGCAGAAGGATCATTGTTATTTACATAATTTTTTATAATTATATCTAAAATATGGTATTTCTAATTATTCTTAAATTTGTTTGATTTCTGCGACTATTATCTTGCGTCCTCTTTGGGGCTTGTGACCCCTAGTTTAGGAATCACTGGTCTGGATTGTTGTGATAGAATAGTAACATTATTCTCCTCTAAGTAAAACTGAAACTCTGTCTGTTTTGTTTCAAGTGGATGTCGTGGTTGTAAGTTACACTGCAGTGCTGACTTACACTGACTGAACCCTGCTCTGCTGCATTCATAATAAGTCTTGTTAATGCAAGCATCATTTTTATTTTTATTTTGTTGAAAACAATAAAATGTACACTTTATGAAAATAAATACATCCTTCCACTCTGAGGAGCTGAAGATTATCATATCTTTACATATGTCACAATTATTTTTATTATCAAAAATTCCATTGCAAGTATTCTGTTTGGCACAGACAGGTGTTTACATTTATGTGGAGGGACGGTCAGGAAACTGGAAATAGGAAATGGGAAGAATTCAAGCATAAAATACAATTTGGGAAAAGAGGTGAATTAATGAGAAGTCAAACAGTGGTGCCTCCTCCCTGAGATCACACAGGAGACACGGCTCAAGTTGTCACATTTTTAGGATTAATATGCAGCCACAGGTTCCCTACAAATGGCACCGGTTTCAGTTCAATATTCAGCCGTCTCTGCTCTCATCGTCTATATTTTGTTTTATTTTTTCACCAGAGAGCACGGTTGCACGGCAGTCGTCATCACACTGTTTAGAGACATTCTTAAGCATAACCATGAAAATCCAGTTAGATGTTAGGGGAAATACAGCACACTTTAGATCAATGTTTAGTACCTATAAAACTGTAAACTGACATTTTTAAACTTGAACAGATTAAACACATGAGGTATAACTTGTGAGTGAGCTTTTCGATTTTGTTGCCTTTGGACTTCCTGTCCCAAACCGTTTCAGTCTCTGTGCTAAGCTAACCTGAGCAGCTGATATAAAAACATCGTCTCTTCCAAGAAATTTAAAGCTTATTTCTCTGTTCCTTTAAAGGGGACATATTATGAAAATTCCACTTTTGTAGTGCTTCTACACGTTAATTTGGGTATCTGGCATGTTTACCGTCCAAAAAAACAACTCACGCGATTTGTTGTGGTTCCTCTATGTCAGAAACGATATGCTAGAGTGCGTCGAATGGGATTACGACCAAAATAAACGTCCTAGTCACACCATGCCCATGTAGGGAGTCTCGCTACATGGCCTTGGACGAGCGAGCCAACGCTAGCCGGGCTCCACCGGCCTGGGTAGCTCGCTGCTGCTACCCGTCAGACATTTAAGTGGCCGCATAAACAAGGGACCCCCGAGACACCTCTAAACGTTGACTCAACAGTGTGGAAGGATGCTGCTGCTGCGCCAGCTCAAGCTCCCACTGCTCCCACTGCGGGGCTGCGCTTGGGAGCTTGGGCTCTTGCAGCCAGGCTCACCGGGGGTGAGGGGGGCGGGGCACTTAAAACAGGTCAATCTTTAAATGATCCTTGAGGTATTTTAATCAAAATATGTTACAGACATTTCATTAAGACCCCAAGGAACAATATCATCTGTGGTAAAATGGGCATAATATATATCTTCATTTCATGAGAATTTCCCCTTAAAGTCCCAAAGCAATTATTTTTAGATTAATAAAACTTTAAAAAATCAAACACGTAAGCTAAATCTCTTTGTCTTGAAAATTCATTTCGTATAAAGTTATACATTCATTGCAGGTTCTCTCATAGTTTCTTAACAGTAGTGACCATCACTGTGAACATGAGGTCGTCATAGTAACAGTGTTTAAAGTCAGTAGGTCATTGTGGGTTGTGTTTAAGGATTAGACCTGTTACCAGGTCTGATATGATAAGAGTGAGGAAAAAACACATCAATGCAAAGGAGGGAGAATGAGTCTGTGGGGGGGGGGGGGTCACACAGTCTGATGCGTGTTGTGGGCGAGTGAAGGAAGGACTGGACCAGTCACTACACTTTTCCTGCGAATGCCTCCAGATCGAAAGCTTTGTCCAGTAAACGCTGCAGCTCCATGAGGTGAGTTTGTTTGTTCCCCGTAGCTGGAGCTGCTGCAGGATCACGTCCAGCATACCTGCAGCACACACACACGCGCACACACACACACACACACACACACACACACACACACACACACACACACACACACACACACACACACACACACACACACACACACACACACTGTTAGCCATAATACATTCACAGTCGTCTGAAAACACACTTGCTTTTCTGTTTACTATGTAAGAAAATGAAATAAGAGCTGACCAGACGGGACGGGTGTGGTTGATGGTGGTACTGAGGCGAGGATTGACGTAGTAATAGTAACCCTGGTTCTTGTGCTCTTCCTGACACCAAACTAGATCAGCCTTGGCGTAGCGGTCAGTCTCTGCTTTCACCAGATCGAAGGGGAACGGTGAGAGCTGTAAAGAGAAAAAACCATTACGATTTCAAACAAGTTGGTTGCAAAAGCGCTTTTCTAGTCTCGATGACCCCTCTCCCATTCACACATACATTCATGCAGTGCGTCTATTGGCAGCACTGATTTATATTTATATCTATTTACTCTTTCAGGGGCAATATTCAGGGTTCACTATTTCGATCAAGCATGCAGAATGGGAAAGACTGGGATCAAACCGCAGACTCTCTGATTATAGGAGGACTCGCTTTCACCCTTGAACCACAGCCGCCCAGCCATTTGGAGCCTTTGTTTTTTTTAAATATATTTTAGAAGCAGGATATTACTAAACTTTATTTGTTTATTCCTGCAGTGAGGGACATTTCAGGCAGCCGTCTTTCCTCAGAACTGACTACAAGGTGACAACCAAGCTCAGATGAGCTGTATAACTTAACCACAGTGCAGCAATCGACCGACAGGAGGTCTCCCAGGCAACACTCAAAACACCAAGATGGAGCGCACAATAAAAAACAAACCTTACTGGACAAAGCTCATATCTCAATAATTAAATAGCAATGAAAATCCACACATGAAAGTAAATACAAAACTCGTTGTGTTAGATGTGATTCTGCCTTTAACAAATCGCTAAGTTGATCAGGGATATGTTTTATAAAAAAGTTCATTTTAAAACACGTCTGTTTTAGAAGTTGCAACCACTTCTACTACTGTTAGGTCATGGGAAGACAGAACAGTGGCTGTAAAAGACTTTGAGACACACATTTACTTTTGTCCTTTTTTGTCTTCTTTGCCCACAGTTTTTTTACTTTAAAGCTTTTAGCTGTAGACTTGTTTCTTTAAAACAGACTGGTCTGTCAGTCAGTTTGATTCCTCTGTGCCTAATGACTGTAAGGGCAAACTGTACTTTTTCTGAAACTAATTAGGTTAAATATAACATTTACAAAGCAGTAGTGACCACATTCGTTTTGGACGTGCCTGCAGAGAGAGTAACAGTCATGTTCCTCTTCAGGTACCTTGAATATTTGTGTATTGTGCAACTATTTTCTGAAAGTGTTAATTGTTGATTGAATGAAATAGATCCTTGACCCTGTCAGGAAGGTCTGACCGTCACTAAAGTCTTTAACCTCTTGCATCATTGCTTATCTATGAACGATTTCATGGTGAATTGGGCTGTAACTTGAAAATATTTTGTTATGGAACACAATAGGTGCCAGACAACATTGCCATCCTCAAGAGAAAAAGCAATGGTCACATTTCCTCTCTGAAATTTTAGTTCAAGTCACAAGATTTCCCAGTCCAGCAAGCCTACACGCTCAAGTTTCAATTCAAGATTCAAGATTCAAGATTTTTATTGTCAAATGCACAACAATAACATTAAGCAGTCGCTGGCAGTGAAATGCTTGAGTCTCAGAAAGATGGCGGCAGTGAGGTGTTGTTGTTATTGAGTTTGAGTGAATAAGCAGATGTATTTAATGAATATGTACAGTTTTGGATTCCCACAGCATCACTGCAAACTTGAGGCTGAGAATGCAGAGACTCTGACATTACCTGTTCGATGCGGACAACAACTACAGTATTGTCCATGCCTCGGCTCTTTCGTTCCCGGGTCAGCTCGTAGTAAATCTTTCCGCTGCAGAATATTACTCTCTTCACTTTCTCCGGGCTGGCAGCTGCAGGCCCGACATCTGGGATTATACGCTTGAAGTGGGTGCCTGCAGGTTGGGAAACATACGTTCAAACTCACAATAACATACAGAGAAACGGTAGGTCATTTCTTTTTCTTGAATTACTAGCTCTTCTTTAAATGTCAGCACTCACCCGGCAGCATGTCATCAAAGCTGGACCTGGCCTCTGGGTGGCGCAGCAACGACTTGGGTGTGAACACAATCAGCTAGAGTTAAAGAGATAAAAAGAGGGCACAGAAAATGATCAGTGACTTAAAATAAAGTATCTTGTGTTCTGAATCACAGTGTATTGATTGCGTCACTTACAGGTTTCCTGAAGGGCAGCAGGATCTGTCTGCGGAGGACATGGAAGATGTTTGCAGGAGTGGAGCAGTTGACAATGATCCAGTTACAGTCGTAGAGCTGACGCATGGAAAAGTCCTCTGACAGTTTCTGACAAAGAGTCAAAATTCAGAAGTAGGTCACTTTTCTGTCAGTTTACTTCTACTTGAGGTTTAATCCTGTTTTATGTTTTAAAACTGAGAATGTGATGAGGGAGTGTGACGTTGTTATAGATTCAACAGTATCAGTGGGCTACGTCTTCATTTTCTATGATAGTTTCTGATATTTTATGTTGCATAGGAGGTCATCACAACTTTAACCTTTTCAATCTTTCGACGGCCAAAATCAAATATTTCATCTTTGAGTCCAAGTGAAATATTTTTTTCATCTTCAAAGACATTCCCTCAGAGAGTTCCTGAGATGTTGCATTCACAACATCAAAAACTTGATTTGTAAGGTCACAGTGACTGACCTTTAACCATACAAATGTAATCAATTCATCCTCTAATCAAATGTAACAGTTGCACCAAATTTGAAGAAATTGTGATCCGACTAAGAACCAAATAAAGGTTATATTTAGTGGTGTAGTAAACTGTGTCAACATTGAGTCCTGCAGACTCACAGGGAAAACATCAGGGTCATCGTTGCACATCTGCAGAAACCTTTCAGGACGGGCAGACGAGTGCTCTGGGCCCTAAGAGAAGGTTGGAGAAACAGAAACCCAAATGACAATTGTCACATTTTTGCAAAAAAGGAAACTGAGATCATTCAGACTGAGAGAAAGAGAAACAAAGAATGTGACTGATCAAGCTTTCACAGTTCCTACCATTCCCTCCATGCCGTGAGGTAGCAGCATCACAATGCCGTTGTGTCTGACCCACTTGGCCTGACCTGAGCTGATAAACTGGTCGATGATGCACTGAGATGTGTTGTTAAAATCTCCAAACTGGGCCTCCCACACGACCAGGGAGTTGGGACTGGCCATGGCAAAGCCCAATTCAAAACCTGCACGCAGAGGAGAACAAAGCAGGGGCAAAACAGAACAGGTTCAGAATATTTTGTAGAAACAAATACTTTTATCTGACCCTACATATACATTCACATAACACTGGATTATGTAATGAAGGCTTCAAGCCAAAAGCCATCAACAGGTTGTGGGTTTTTGGGGCAGAGCCCTCATTTAAACACCAGTGCAGGAGAAGTGCACCTGTTTACCCTCAAAGGATTATTTCTGTAAACTTCGGTAGCCAGGCTAGAAACTGCTTCCTCCAGTAAATTGATTGAGAGACTGAAAGAGGAAAGAGAGGTCATTAAAATCTGTAGAAGTCTGAATAATTCGTTTTGAACTGCTGGACATTTGAGTATTGTATTTATTTCAGGCACTTTGCGCTGTGGCTTCACACAAGGAAGTCAGGAAATGAGTCATGAGTCAGCTATGCGGTTACAGATCTGAGGAGATATAGTAACTGGTTTCCTGCTGTACATGTTCCTGTTGTACACATTCCCCCAATGAATGCTTTTACCTGATATCTGTAAGTAAACTAATTACCAAATATCAAGCTCATGGTGGTGCCAAAGGGAAAAATAAACAGCATGGTCATTTGTCCCCAAAGGACCATGTAAATTTAATGGCAATCCTTAAAATAAATATTGAAATATTCCAGTCTGGACCAAGACCATACCTTGAGCCATGGCACCAGTGAGAACGTAAACATCATTGATTTTTTTTTTTGAACAATGTTTTTTTATTAATTTCCAATAAGAACCTACAAAACATATTGACACATACCACACAAGTTGCACAATGAAATGCAGACGAACTTCACTGCATACACATATAAATAAATAAAGATAAACACGCACACAAACATACATACCTACGTAAAATAATAACAGCAATAAATAAAATAAAATAAAAATGTCACACCCGATATCCCTACAGATAGATATAATCTACCGTTGCCTGAGAAAGTCCATTAAGGGTGCCCACACCTCTTCAAATTCCTGTGCTTTACCCCTGATTACATAAGTTAGCTTTTCTAATGTAACATACATTGCCATCTCTCTAATCCAAGATTGTGTAGACGATACTTCAGTCTCTCATTAAAATAAAGCAACCTCCTCCTGGCCTGCAGGAGGCCAAAGTTGATCAGAGTCTTACACTTAGAGTTGACAGAAAAGCAATCTGGGTATATCCCTAAAATACAACGTTTTGCTATGCAGAGTATCTGAATACCTGTGATTTTACTTAGAGTCTGAAAAAACATTTTCCAAAAAGCTACCAGTGTAGGACATTCCAATACACAATGGATCAAAGTACCTTTAACATCATTGATTTGATGTCTGTTGCCAACCTTTAAACTCTATGTTGCCGTGCTGCCAGCCGTGAGGACTTCCCTAATGGATGGTGCATAAATACTACTCACCCAGTACTCCATATTCAGATAGAGAACTGTTGCAGACAGTGTAAGGAGCTTGATCAAGGGAAATGTAGTTCATGGGGATGCAGATCTTCTTGTCAACGTTCTGGTCGTGAAGAATATGGTGTCGATGGCTGTGAAGCAAATCAGAGAAAATTTTGTAAAATCATCAATCATACTATGCCTTGATTACATTTGGTATAGGTGAATTTGACTTTTGCATCAGTTGTACCTGAACGTGCCCCTCTCCACATCCTGCCCACTGAGACGTACGTGGATCCCATCTTTGAGCAGGGAGCCGAAGGCCATATACTCGCCCAGAGCCCAGTCACACACTCGCTGACTCACCATGTTTGCACGGCTCTTTAGTATACGACTCAGACCTAAAACATGAACACAAAGTCAGAAAGAGATGTTACAGACCTTGTTCAGGGAGAATTCATTAATAAAGGAAAAGAGAGCCGGACGCACCTCCATGTACGGTGAAATCTTCCATTGGGACAGAGGCAGCGATGTTTCCAATGTGGCAGAGTTCCTCTTCACTGATGCCAGTCGAAAGGCAGCTCATACTCTTTGGTTGACCCTCCGGTGTGAAAAAACCTTAACATACAGTACATGACACAGTTCAGCAGATTTTTACAACCAGTCCATGATTAATCATTTGGATGGTGAATAAAATCTGAAGACTATGACAATGTATGCAATTTACCACATCAGTTTAATATCATGAATAAACAATAATAATGGAAATAAATTGATTTACACATAATTCTAATCCAATCAACAACTATAGCCAACAATAGTTTTAGCCATATTTGAAGAATTATCAAAATGCTAAAATGTCCACAGAGAGAGACTCATACCAGGCCATGGTGAGTCCAGCCAGTGTTTGATGTGAAGGATCTTTTCATCTTTGGAGCGAGTGTAAGCCTCCTCACAGATTTTGTCGTACCTCGCCACCTCCTCCTGAAAAAGACGGATGTGAGTTGACGGTTTGAATATGAGCAACAGCTTGCAACCATGCTACCAGTTCTATGTCTCTGCTACAAAATCCATTTATTATTCCTTTTGTCAATTTCAATTCCTACTGTGCAGTACAATGAAAACAAATGCAGCTTTAGCACCTGTCTCTTTAAGATCCTCCTCGTTTAAAGCCAATACTGCTCTTATTGGCCAGCCGGCCCCCTCTCTTGTGATTGGTCAACCGCTTCCAATGTGTGTAGGAAATGTCGGCTGCCACTCTCGCCTTTCATGGCTTTGTTAGGGGGCACAAAATAATGTGACACCAAAAAAGGTAGTTTGGAGTCTACCCACCTGCTGAGGCCTAATCAACTAATTTAGATAAAATGTATATTACATGTGATGTTTTCACACAAATGAAATAACAACATCCTGTTGTGTATTTGTGTATTCATTGTGAGAGACAATTGTCATGAATAAATGCAAAGGAGACATGCAGAGATGGGAAAAGACCGCCTGGATAAAAAGTAGCAACTACGTTCATTCCACAAGAGTGATATCTATGCACTGAAAACTGATCAACTTCAACACTTCTTGTTTTGCACAGTTATTTTCTGTATTTTACACCCTCCTGTTTCTCTTCTTGTGTTGTCATAATTTGCTTTTACAATTTGGCAATATGTCATGATGCCCTTTTTATTTTATGTAAAGCCCTTTGAATCAACTCATTGATTAAATGTGCTGTACAGATACACTTGTCTTGCCTTCTTGCAGCTGCACGTTTTTTGCACGTTTTTGTTTGCTGAGATGCCAGAGTCGTCAGTCAGTGGCAGATCTATTCGCTGACATGAAATCTGTGTTTGCTCTCACAAGAGGCTTTTTTCAGTCTCATTATGACCGTGACAACCTCATATGTACATAAGGTGAAGGGATTTGACAATGAATCCAAACTAAGGGACACGAATTTCCCAATTGGTCGTTTGATATTTTTCTCCTAACTTCCATGTTTGATGTGTGGATGACTTCACCTCGTACTCTTGTGTCGTGACGACTCCATCAGTGATTAGTTTTTCAGCAAACTGCTGCAGGACCCCTTTCTGCTTCTTGATCAGCTTGTACGTCAGCGGCTGAGTGAACATGGGCTCATCCATCTCATTATGGCCGTTACGTCTGTAACACACCTAAGGGTGAAGACAACTGATCAGGCAGGCCTTTCGAATGACATAACAGAAAAACATGACAGCATCTGCACCTCAAATATTCTGACCGTACCGTTTGATCTAAAGAATACTGGATATTATAAAACAGAGTGCTGGTCATATATACATCAAGTGGACACAAAAACAACTCTGTCTGATTGTGATGTTCTGTGTCTGTTTGGTATGTAAGTAGACAACGCTTTGCTTTATATATTCACTATATCAATTACATTATTAAGAATATAATAAATTGAGGTTTTGTTTGTGTGTATTTGCTGTCATTAGTTGACAAGTCTTCAAAAACCTTGCCACAAAGATCCACCTTTAAAACATCCTGCAAGTATCCTGAGATTTCAGAGTGTGTTTGTTTATCACTCACCAGGTCTACAACAACATCTTTGTGGAAGGTGTTCCTCCACTCAGCTGCTACATTGCACACGTACATCACAGCCTCCGGATCATCTGCATTGACGTGGAAAATGGGAGCGTTTACGACCCGCGCTACGTCTGTGGGGTAGGGAGATGAACGTGCCATCCTGGGGTCTGTAGTGAAGCCAATCTGTGGGGACGAGAGGAGAATGGGAAGGGAATGACATGAAGTGTTTTTACTGCTTGCATCTAATAAAAACCATTTTATTTCATTGTCATTTCAGACTGTGCATTTAGTAAAATCCTAAATAACTAAGTAAAGGTAAGGTGTAGGTAAACTCTTTGGACTCAAAACATTTAAAATGCCACATTTGTACAAATTACAGAACAATGTATTGGTCCAAGAGTTGAATTAATGAAAGTTTTAGCTAAGGTTGGTACATCACGTGATCATTGGTTGTCACAATAGCAGGGCCTAAGTCTGTATTTGTGCAGATTTCTTATATGTTTCATATCTTTGTCTGCATGGATTTTCTGAGATCTACAAGAACTAAATGTGAAATTAAAATGACTAAATGGTTTGATATACATCAACAAACAAAAATGACATGAGTGCATAATAAGATATACTGCTCGACCCTTTATGACAAAGCAATAGTCTGCAGAAACTGATATAAACTTTGCGACCAAGCAGCAATGTTAAATCCTCTCCTCTCCGAAGCCTGTTCTCCTCTGCTCAGTAACAGTCGATCTGAGCCTGAGTGCATACCTGATTGTTAACCACCACATGGATGGTGCCGTGGGTGGTGTAGGAGGGCAGGTCAGACAGGTGGAACGTCTCGTACACGATACCCTGGCCTGAAAATGCAGCATCGCCATGAAGCAGGATTGACATCACCTGCAAAGTCATTATTTTGGTTAAAAACATGTTTGGAAAAAAAAAACACGTGCAATCACGTACGATGTGTATTCAGATTACCCTCTTGCCCTCAGTGTCCCCGCAGTAGAACTGTTCAGCTTTAGTCTTCCC
Source organism: Platichthys flesus (assembly GCF_949316205.1). Taxonomy (NCBI): domain Eukaryota; kingdom Metazoa; phylum Chordata; class Actinopteri; order Pleuronectiformes; family Pleuronectidae; genus Platichthys; species Platichthys flesus. The sequence goes on along the minus strand of NC_084963.1, from coordinate 18,535,170 downwards.
CTGCACAACAGGGTCCACTGCTTCCAGGTGGGACGGGTTAGCCATGAGGGACATGGTGATGTCCCTGTCGCTGACCCTGTTCCTATGTTTGTGATACATCCCAAGATGATATTTCACATCACCAGATCCCTAAGAGCAGAAAAGAAAGAAAGATGTGATAAGGCCAGGCAAAGCCACACAAACAACTGAATCATGCCATCTATTACATGTAAGACACCGCACCGATGTTTGTATTCTTTGTATTTATAAATTTGTATGTCTGTCGCATTTTAGAAGCATCTTTAACAAACCCACTTGCTTGCAGTAAATCCAGCGGAAGATATCTTGCTGTGTTCTCACATTGACTTTGTTGGACATTCAGCCCCTCCGGAGCAAGTCCAGGATATATCCGGACTTCGGTACATGTCTGAAAGCTTCTTAAACAACTATAATACCCTCTTTCTAGGGCTGTCAAAAAGATGGCAGGAAAAATAAATCTAGCTCCAAACTCTGGTTTCTTAGATTTTAGATCTTTTAAATTCTTATCAACCATCATCAGCCCTGAGATCCTCTGGTGCTGGTAGTTTAATTGTTTCTATCACGGCCCACACAAAGAGGGAGGAAACTGGTTTCAGCTACTGTGCAACAAGACTGTGGATCCGCCTGCTCAGCTACATTAGTCACATAAGACCTACTAATTTAGACAAACTTGTGGTTCATCTACTGTGTCTTTTTATACCTTTTTTAAATCTTTACTATTTTATATCCTTTTAGATTTTTGCATTTTTTTTTTAATGGGATTTAATTTTAATTTCATATTGAAAAGAGCTTGGAGTTTCATTATATGTATGAAAAATCTTTATTCAAAAAACATGTTATTCTTATGCTTAAAATATTTCTTCACTCATTTTCAAACCTCATCTGCAGCCTCTAGTTTGGAGTCAAATTGGCAGAAGATTTGATCCAGCTCTTTCCGGATGACATTAGCGAGCACATTCAGCCGACCTCTGAGGAGACACACGTGCATTGTGAATTAATATTCAGGCTTTTCTGTTTGCCTGTATGACACATGATGTATGAGCTCTGTGTTGACCTGTGGGGCATCCCCATGATCACACTCTCCACTCCGCTCTGACTGGACCAGTCTATGATGGTCTTGAGGGCAGGGATGAGGGATTCGCAGCCTTCCAGACCGAACCGCTTCTCCGCTGACCACTTCCTCTGGAGAAACTCCTCAAATCTGTGAACAGGTGATGGTGCTGCTGTTTAACACTGTGGTCTCAGAACATGTTTCCCCCCCACAACCCCCCAGAAAAAAAACACCCTTGCCCTCGGGCTGCTCCGCAGGCTTTTCCAGGTAATTACTGAAGAGTTTTTAGGAATGTAAAGGATCAGAAGACACACACCTGGTGGATCGGATCATTCTGAACAACAGAGTCCTCTTCTCCTCCAGACGAAACTGCATGATTCCTGGTGTCTCAAACTTCTGTCGGATCCACTTGCATTGCTCCACGTCATTAATGAACATAAACTCTACTCCGATATGCTGACAGTAGGCCGTCTAGAAAAGAGAGGCAGGTCAGTGTGTGTGGACGTATGAGTGACTAAACAGAAAGTACCTGAAATAATTAGTCTAATCTTACATCCTGATATATGGGATTGACATCAAACACTGTAACTGTAAATGTTATGTTTTGTTTCCTGCAACAGTATTTTGGGGGCTGCATTACTGCCTAACTGGTGCTACACATTTCAGAATACAAATATTTTAGGTATGTGGATTATTTTTAACCTCAAGGCGGTGTATAATCTCTCTGAGTGGCAGACTGGTCTCGTTGCCGCCGATGAAGGTGGTGGTGGGAAGGCGGAACACCTTGTCCAGGTCGGACTCTGCCAGCCCGTATAGACCTTTTGTGAACAAGTAGGGGGGAGAGAGGGGGGGAGAACGAGAGAGCAGAAAAAGATGAGATCTTGAGACAAACATTTAACCACTGCTAAGAAAAAGATCGGATAAAGAGAGGTTTAAGACACACCACTGAATTCAAGATTTCCTATAAAATGTGTGAACCCTGCTTTTTTTCTTCACTGTTCACTTACTTCATTTCACTCCCTAAAGAGCTTATCTAAGCTGGCAGGTAACTTGCCACGAAATGCAAGAACAGAAAAGTTTTATCAGATATTTTGAACATCGATGTATTTTATTTTATTGATTATGATCATATCAGCAACCTATCAGGAGTTGAACTACTGTTTGTTTTAGTGTGACCAGTGCCCGTTCGAGATATGTCTGTTTGGACTGGGATGTTTGCTCGGCCTGTGGTAATTTTGGTTGCAGCTTCCTTTCTGAACATTGTAAATTGACCTATGATTTACCGGATTCTTTGCACTAATTTTCCATCGAATGCTTTTCATATAATGAGTGTTTTTAAAAATCTTTGGCTCTGTAAAGGACCTTGTGACTCTTTTCAAAAAAGTTCAATACAAATACAGGAGGGACTAGATCCAGGAATTTGGTTTCACTCTCTTTAACATTATGATTATACATTATTCGAGATTTTCATTGATTTCCCAGGGAATAATCATAGACTGTATATATGGAATAATGCATGAATCTTGATGACAAACGTCAGGCTTAGGGGACTGATGTGTATGAGTGTGAAACATTCGATGCAGCTGGATTGATTGTGTGGAGACTGTTGGGTCTTGGTGGGGATTTGTGCTTGTGTGCTTGTGCTTTAGGAGCACTTTATTCCAATACTTGTCTTTAACACTGGTAATAAGTATTGAAAAAGCATAAACCAAGTTCTTGTAATAATAAAACTAGAGCTAAGGTTTGTGTAAAAAGTCAATTATTTGTTGTTTGGCTCTTCTAATCTCCTACATCACCGACTCAGAGACAATTGTATCGATAGGGCTGGCCCTGCTGGCCGTGTACTCTCCCCCCACCGACATCTATATCATGTTACATATTATTTGTACACTGCACAGGATTGACTCTATGAAAATTTGCACATTCCTGACATACTATGTTTTACATTCATAAAAAAGTTATTTCTGTTTTTAATTAGTAACAAATTGCATTTTCCTTTCAAAGCGACTTCTGACTGGAAACTAAGTGGCAATTATAAGAAATTGCAAACCTTTAAAACAAGTGTTTTATATATTTTATTTCCTTCTTCCTTTTACAGATAAGACAGGCATGATAACATTTGTGAACATAAGCCGAACATTTACCAACTTCAAAATCTGCGGAAATTGCGTGAGGTTTGTGCTGCAACCTATAATATATAGAATATATATCATTGTCTAAAATTGCTGTTTATTTTGATTATTTTCTTTCAGATTCTCTAAATGGCTTAACTTTTCTGATGAAATGTCCACAATTATAATATATACTTTTTTTAAACTTACACAAGACTAAAAGCTCAGAACATGTCATGCAACAAAATCAAATCTAAGTGTGTGTTCTAGTTCCTAGAACATTTGTGACTGGACTCTGTTGGCAGTCGCGATCGGTAAATGCGGAAGATTTCTATTCATTCATAATGAAAGTGTAATAAAGAAGACAGAGAGGCAGCTGGGGTGTTTCTGGCTATAAGCCAACATCACAGGACCAATGGGTTGGGTTTACTGGTCAAATTGTACGTATCAATTCTGGGGGGGCAGTCTGATACAGTACAGGGTCGCTCCTTCTGATTCCCAGAATGTGATGTCCTTGTTGAACCAAACAGAGATAAGACAATACAAAAAAACAGAGGGGGGGGCTATGTCTCTGTTTGCACATCTCTGTCAGCATAGTAGTGCACAGTGCTGTTACAAGAGGGATCTTAGTACTTTCCTCCCCCTTCTGGGAACCGCCCTACACATAAAAACACGGAACTTGTGTTCCATGAGGTTTCAAAGAGAAGAGGCTGCACGATCCAAGCTGTAATCAACCAGCGTCTGCCTGCAATCTAATCACAGAAACATTTTGATGATGCAGGCACAGATAAGCCTTTGTAAGTCCTGTTTGACCCTATCCGCTACTGAGCAAAGGTTAACCGGGGCCAGCGTTCACACACACACACACACACACACACAAACACACCCAAAAGCATTACCCATCCCTGTAGGTCAAAGTCACTCACACACACATAGACACACCATTTATAACGTTTTTTTGAAGCTATAATTAACGCTTTTATTATTGGGTAATATCAAATTAGTTCATTCATTCACTCAGTACACCTCCATGGACTATTTATTCTCTTGTCTTGTGGCAAAGCATGCTGCACATGTGGACCCAAATTTGGTTATATTAATACTAAACTGCTTGTTTAAGTTCACACATATTATGATAGTGTTTGACTTGCTGAAGATAATACAAAATAATATGATTTAATAATACAAATGGAGAGAGGACACTGCAGTATGTGTGACATGTGGACATAAAGAGCTCTTTTGTAATGTTTTTAAAGAAGTTTTGTTATAAATGTTAGCACGACATTAATAAAGGCTTTTGACTTTCTGTAAATGCAAATACATCAGTGCACCAAGTCTGCAGAGTTAAATGTTAAGCAGCAGTTTACAAATGGATTTTAGAGCACTTAATAAAATATAATTGTATTGATTTTCCTGCAGCACTTTTTTCAGAAGATATGTGGTCAAAAAGTCTGTGAAAAAGTCTTACTTATTGATGAAAAGATTTTCCAACCCAAATTATGTTTGAATAAATGATGTACAACTGGTCTATAAAGACTAGTTGAATAAAAAGGTGTCTTATCAGAAAGTGAATCTGAAATGGAATATACTGTGTTAGCCCTGATGTTTTCACTGAGAACAAACCAGAACCAACCAACAAGGAGGACACTATATGAGAAATCACAGGAAATTGATTTTGAATGGAATATCAGCAGGAACACCACAAACCGAAAGCAGCCTCTTACATTAAAGCTTTTAACGTTAATGCACAGAGTGCTGCTGGATCTGGGCCAAGGGTCTACATCACAGATCCTACTCACAGAGCATAAAACTCGATATGGGGTTAGAGGGACTTGTCCTACATTCAGCCACCCGATTATCGAGTCGTTCTTTATATTGAGAGAGCTCTGGATGCATGAAGACTTACAAACACACATACTGCAGGTTAAGTATCACACAAAGCTTCTCATATTGTCTTTTAGTCTGATCTCTGTGAACCTCAGCGCCACCAGAACGTGTTGAAACAGAACAATACCTCTTAACTGTGGAAACATCCCATTACAACTCATAACAATCGCTTGTTTTTTAACTCAGAGGCCCAGCCTTTTCATTCGGTACAATGATAGCATGCAGCAGGCGTGCATCACACAACAGCCAACTCCCACGCTTTCCGAATGGTTTCCACTCTTTGAGCTACTGTAATAAAGCTGACAAGTCTGTGTTTAGTTAACAAGGTGATGGAAGTGAGAAAACGCTGTGCTACATATGTCAAAACAAGACAACTGAGTAGCCAGTGAATCTAAACTAAGTCAATTAAGAATAGCATAATAATAATCCTTATTTCGGCAACAAGAATTATCCGATTATTTCAAAATTCTTCAATTGGTGTTGTAGCATAGAGCATGTTGTCTTATCTCTTCACAGACCATCATTTGTTCCACAAGACAATATGAAATTATAGGCTGCACATTTAGAAGATCAATCTGGACTTTAAATGATTATTAAATGATAAACTAGTACAATTAATGAAAACATTCTATATTAGGTTGAGTAAAACGCTAACATCTGCATGCTAACATGCTCACAGTCCCTAGACCTGTATATGACCATAACAGCTCTGAAACTAACAACCATGAAGAACCGTACATTGTCTTATCTGCTCTCCTCAGACCAACACTTACTGTACAGAGTGTTCTGATAAGGACAGCAGGATCATACACATTAGTTACACCTAACGTTACTCATAAAGGCACAACTCTGACAGTGACATCATGAACTGGTCAACAATACATAAATAAAAGACAAATAACAAAGGCATAGATAAGTAGCAACAGTTAGTAATACGGAATATGTCACAAAAACGTTGTATTTGCACTTAACAGCTATTTAGTGGGTGATAAATTGATGACTATAATAAAGTAAACAAAAAACAACTTACGTATTGAGGTTGCAAGGTTGTAATAAAATAAAGACCTTTAGCTGCTGTAAATCCTCCCAGCTCCTTGATTCATTGGCCATTTGTTAGGGATTTGAAATGGTCAAAGCTATTAAGGTTAGTAAACCATTAATAAACCACTCTTAAATTACACTAACCCATATAGTTATTTACAATAACAGGCCCAGAACTGAAAACAATTCAGTCTACCAAAGGTCAAACTGCTCCATTTTACATGGGCAGACCATCAGATGGTAGGAAAAAACACTTCCTATTTCAGAAGCTGGGACCAAAGCAAGTTTGAGACATTCACTTAAAATGTACCTCAATATATCTTTATGTAACTGTTTCAGCTCTACGTTGGCAGTTAGGTTCCATTGTTGGTTGAAAACAACACCTGATATAAACTTGCCAAAACAGATCCTTACCAACACTCTTCTAAACAGATATAGTGTAACATCTAAATACTTCTATTTCAGCATTCTGATTTCAGAAGGACACATTAATATTAGACTAGGGTTAGTGACACTCGATGTTAAAAGCATAAGGACCTAACACTTTACAACAAGAGCTATTGTATAACACAGAAGCTCCAGCTTTGGGCCCCTCTGGACTCTTGGCCAGTGCCTTAGGGGCCAATCTGAAAATCTATAGAGGATAAACACCAGCCTTAATCAACTATACCTATTTGTTTACAATCAGGCAACCAAAATAGATGTTTTGAGGGCTACTTATTTATTTAACACAAATGTTACACTAGTAAATGTTCAAATGTTAAAAAAAGTCTAAATCAATCATAAAGATTTTTTTCTGATATATTTGTTCTGGTTAGGTTAAACGCTTGTAGGCAGTTAATGAACAGTTGCTCTCTTCTTTACATTACATTACATTACATTACATTACATTTCATTTAGCTGAAAATTTTATCCAAAGCGACTTACAATAAGTACATTCAACCCCGAGGGTACAGACCCAGGACGACAAGAATCAAGAAAGTACAATTTCTTCAAAATAAAGCAAAACCACAAAGTGCTATAAGTAAGTGCCATTTAAGTGCTACTAAAGTGTTAGTTTCAAAAAGTTGTAGTCTTCTATGTAGCCCCTTTGACCAGGGGTGTTAACTGCAACGTAAAATGTTTTGTCCATAGTCGCTTGTTATTGTATTAATAAAGTAAATAATAAAATAAACAACCCTTTTTTGTTCCCTAGTTAAGAGAAAAACATCAAATTTATCCAGGCACTCATATGAGATTGGATTAGTCCACTTCTGCAGGCTGGACAATTTACATTTCACAATCTCACATATTCTGTATCAAATATTTCTTTGTAAATCACAATATTAAGTACTTGTCCTTATATCCAGTTTATATTTCCCAAACTATTATTCAAGCAATCTCAGAAAATTCTGTGACTAACAACCAAATGTTTCCTGTGTATACCACTCGTGCATGCCTTCCTGTTTACACTGGCATGCACATATCCCAGTGTATGCAAGCTGTCACGTGATATATGCATTTTCAAGTGTGTTGGAATGGACAGTGATTTAAACTGAAAGGGATCCAAAACGATCATGTGGACAGATGTAGGAAATGCTGTTTTCCAACAAATACATGTGGATGTAGCCTAAGAACTGGAGATAACTATGGGATTTGAAAACAGGGAATCACAGGGAAGGAAACAGTGTTAATTTTGGAAGCTATTTTTGATTTAGTCTTAGTCTTAGTCTTTTGACGAAAATGCATTTTAGTTTTAGTCACATTTAGTCATTTTTATACTTCTTAGTTTTAGTCTAGTTTTAGTCGACTAAAACAAATTACATTTTATACTAGTTTTAGTCGACGAAAACGAATTCCATTTTAGTCACATTTAGTCATTTTTATCCTTCTTAGTTTTAGTCTAGTTTTAGTCACATTTAATAGCCACATTAAACTCCTTTTCTATAAAAACATATAGCTGCAGCCTAATAGCTTAAAAATATATATTTAGTTTTAAATGTGAAAACAAAAGGGGAGAGCAGGTCAGACTGGAGCCGGACACAGAAACTGAACATCGGTAAAAAACAACTGCAGCTTCTGCTCTGATCAAGAAGCTGCAGCGCTGATCTCTGAGCAGCTGAGACAAGAAAAACTCTGTGTTTTCACTGTTTCCATAGTTAAGAAGCAGTCAGTCACTGAGAGGCTGCTCCACGAGAACGCGCTCTGCTTTCACTGTGTCTCTCTGAGCGAGTGCGCGGGGCGCGGGGCGGAGCTACCGACCGGAGCGCTATCTGGGGCGCACACAAACACACACAGACACACACAGAAACACTCACTCGCCCGCTCCTGATACTTTCTGACGGCCTGATACGATGATGTTTTAAAAATTATTGTGACTTAGTCATCCACCAACATTTTCGTCTCGTCTCGTCTCGTCAACGAAAATTAAAATAGATTTCGTCATAGTTTTTATTTTCAAAGATTCGTTTTCGTTACGTCTTCGTCTCGTCTTCGTCATGGAAAAAGGGTCGTTAACGAATATATTTCGTCATCGTCTTCGTCAACGAAATTAACACTGGAAGGAAAGGATGACAGCAGAGGGAAAAACATTTGTGAAGCTTTACACAGGTTTAGATTTCTCACCAACGTTCTGGAAACCAACGGCACAAGGGGCATCGTCAAAGTCTACACAGCCAATGTTCAGGGGGTCCAGCTTCGCTATGTGATGCCCTCGTACCTGAGCAAACATAAGGCCACATAGCTCATTGCATGTTCACATGTTTAAATGGTCAGACTTTGTCACCCAATTCCAGCTAGATTGTGCTCATTAGACTTTGTCTAAACTGCTGACAACTTCCTGTAAGGTTTCTTAACGGAACTAGACACCGATGTAAGCATAACTGTAGACACAGATTTGGGGCAAAGGTAGCAAACAAAAGCAGAAGCACTGTTGGACAGATATATGGTCTCTTGCCTGAGTCCAAAGTCCATTAAACAGATCAGCAGTTCATAGCTGAGTTTCTACAATCTACAATCAGTAAAGGTTATCGACCCTGTTTAGACCCGGGTTATCCGATACTAATTGGCCAGCTTGAAGTTTAGATGTGATGCACCTCATTGACATTGAGGACACATTTAAGATCTGATCTCACAAAGACCACGTTAGAAGGTGGTCTGAGTCAAATGTGGCTGTGAAAATGCATATGGGTCCTGAGCCTCTTTGTCCCTGTTCAAACCTGTTATTGACCTTCGTCCTCAGTGGTTCAATCACAGGTGGTCAGCTCTAATTTCAGGTCTAAAATCACCCAAACGCCTACTCAATGCAGATCAGATCTGCACTTTCATGTGTGGAATTGTTTGTGGCCACAATATCTACCCCAACCAAATCTTAAATTGGTAAAATCTTTTTTCACAGTAGAGCTGCACGAGACCCATTCAGTCCTTCCTGGCTCCTCTCTATCTCTGTCTAACTCACTGGCTTGTTTGTGCTGACACACACACACATACACACACACACAAACACACACACAAGCACACACAGTGACATAGGACACATCTGTAAACATCACATGTTTTTGTTTATAGCACAGCAGAACTATCTATCTGACAAATGCATTCTTAAATACAGCCCCTCCAGAGAATAACCGATTATTGGATTATCCAGAGTATAGTGCAGGTCTGACAGCAGCTTTAAATAGCACATATAGTTTACCTGGTATGCTCGTATGAGTGATTGTACTGCTAGATGATCCTTCACCAGCTTCTCCAAATTGGGCTGACCTCCCACCAGTGCCTGGACACTGGCCAGTCCCTGAGAAGTCCCACTGATGGGAGGAGGGCTCTGGTAGGCCACACCAGGCGGAGCCCCTGCATTAACGTTTCTAAAAAATATATCCCAGGACTCCAGGGAGAAACAGAAAGAGAAGAAGAAAGAAGACAAATCACTCAGCATATTTTCATATATAGTTCGATGCATCACTTCTTCAGGAAAAGTGAAGTAATCCCACAGCAAGCCATGTGACATGTGGATTAATTTAAATGTGCACACAAGGACTATACAACACATTTGGTAAACAAAGTAGAGGCACAGAAGCAGCTTTGTGAAGCTCTCTGAGGCACAGAGTCTTCAAATTGCTCAAAATAAGAATCACTTGCAGACCTTAACCTTAACTGTTGGAAAAATTCAAAATTGAAAGATGAACATTTTAGGGGCCAAAGTTAAGGTAGATGTCAGGATGTTGCACTGATGTAAACTAAGTGGCACTAGAGTAAAAGTCATAGCATAAGTCATTTGGATTCATCCCCTTGGGACCATAAATATATATGGAAGGGATGACAGGTAGACATTGCCACAGTTAGAGCCAAGCAGCTATGGTGGTTAAAAACACATCCATGCATATGTATTTGACTTTGTATCCAAGTATCAAGCCAGAGAAGAGAGTGATTGGCTTATTACTGTGTCAGAGTATATTCATGCAATGCTTTGCATTGACCATTTATGGTTGAATGTGGGCGTGTAGGGGGTGGACATTGAGGAAGATTTAGGTACACATGTTTCCAGGTGGACTGTGATTTATAAAGGGAACATTGACCTACCAAGATAAAAGTTTGATGTTCCAGATAAGCTTGGCAACCTGGCTTTTACTCAGCCTCTTTAGCAATTTGACAGTTTTGTTTGCATATGATCGTCTTAATGAGGTTGAATTCAAAAAAGCTATTCAGAGTTATTTGGAGGGTCTTAAGTAATTAGGTCATTTGTGACTTAAACAAAACATCTTCATGTGCTTGACTATGAGAGCATAACCTTATGTGTTCCATTAACACCATGTATAGTAGAGACTGTGCTATGAAGTTAAACACTCATAACACAATTATTTCTGGTTATACTGCTAATCCTAATGACAACAAAACTCATTTTCACAGGAAGAAACAGATCTCATTCCTGTTTGTACCCTAAAATGATTTTAACAATCAGTTTTGAACTAATTTGTGTTATTTTAAATAGAAAAATCACCTTTTCTCTGTGCAGTTTGGTTGACCATATATTTACTTTTGAAATAACTAGTGCATCCTTATTTTTGAGGAGATTCACAGTTTGAGTAATTTTTGTTGTTCTCGCTGCTTTTAAAACATGTATGTGCAAACACGCGTGTATGGAATGTCTATATGTGTAACCTTTACCCTACACAATTTTGGACAGGTATCTATTAGCACTCATAACTATTTTTTCTATTTTCTGACCCCTCAGGAAGAAAGTCAGAAGAGGGGCTAAAGGGTCAAATGAGTAAAGAATGAAAGGAATCATATTCGGTACAGCGGCTTTGGGATTGGACATCAGTGGGACAGCACTGGACCTGTTTTTCATATGCCCATAAATACAAATACAAGATTAAAAGTATAGATAATGTAAATATGTCGATACAAAATTAAGTACCTTGTGCACATTTCTAGGATTCTCCAGCCACGCATAGTACATCTCCTCCACATAGTTAGAGCTAGTGCCATTAAGAAAGGGCTCAGCTGTCAGAGTTGTGTTCAAACACCTTGCAAGCTGAAACGTCCTTAAACTCCTTCTAACCACCAGCAGTCTGGGCTGTGATAGGCTCTGTGCTGTCTGAGCAGCCGTTAAAGGCCGAAGCCTTGCCACTGTAGTCCTTAAGCAGTGCATGGATGCTGTTCAGTCACAGCTCCTCTCCCCCAACCCTTCTCAAAAGAAAAATGCAGCAGCACGGTCCCGGAGAAAGTCCCCCCCAAGCTCCTCAGTAGCTGCCACTCTTGCTCCCTCTGAACCGGTGAAGCAGGTTTCTTCACAGATCCTGGACCCTGTTTCCTGTTGAGCGACCCTGGATCCTGTTGAATACACGTGTAAAAATTGTCCATCAGAAACATTCTACTTCATCAATGCATCTTAAGAGCAAAACTCTGAGGTTCAACTATTTCTTATTCGTATAAAACCGAATCACAAAGTAGATTATATTATATGTTTCTTAATACATTCTGATTCCGTCGTACCTCATCAGTAATCCCAAAGGCCAGATAGTTTAAAAACAGGTCATAAACAGGTTGACAACCCTGCCACATCCTAAGCAACAGGACACTGTGACTTTTTACCAAAGATTAAACATAAAGACAGAAATAGTGAATTTTTCGGAACTATTTTTGGCACTGCATTAGTCCACATTCGGTGTTCTGCTGAGAATTTGGGTTAGCAGGGCAGTATATGTGGAATTGAAACACCTCATGTTTCTCAAATGGAAGGATTTGTTCCATTCATCCTACAAATGAAATGCTGTTCGATCTGTCCCCATTCCACATGCCGAAGTCTCCTGAACCTCAAATTGGCCCTGACGGCTGTGCTGGCAGTGTATGAGTGATGTATTATAGAGAGTGCTGCACTGTATGAATGGGTATGTGTATGTAATGGAAAGAGCTTTTAGTTGTCATCAAGTATTTATATAAAACTAAAACAAAATGCTAAATAAGTACGTTTTATTATTTTAATTCATACTGTGGATGTTTCCTGTAAATTACTTTGTCAAACTGCTTCTATTATTTTGCCTGTATATCAAGTGACACATATTATGAATAGGTCTGACAATAACTTCCTTTAAAAAAATTATTGATTGGTAAGTGTATAAAAATGTGAAAATAAATTGTTTATTAAAAAAACAGTGAAACATGCCCATCACTACTATAAGTGAAAACCCCCAAAAATGACAAATTCTCACATGTGATGTATTTGCTACTATTTGCTTCAAAGCTGCAGTTGGGAGTTTTTTTCAGTTGGTAGGTCCCCGTCCCCCCCCCCCCCCCCCGTCCCCCCCCCCCGTCCCCCCTCAGCTGAGCTTTAAAACTGTCTACAAAGCCCCTCGCTAAAACAGAGGGCAGGCTGCGATGCATGTGATGTAGTCAACACAGCAACAGAAAATGCCAGAAAAAATACCTGGAGTCTGCTTGCGGTATTTCACAGCCATTTCAGCAACTATGGAACTGTAGTAACAGAAGGGACGCTTACCACATGTAACAGTTCAATTAAAAAACAAGCTAACCTTAGCCCAACTGCAACATCACGGTAACTTGAGATCTGCTGCTACAAATATCAGAACAAACATCAAACTGCCAACACTGCTCCCTGAGTACTTCACAACCTTAACACAAAAAAAATGCTAACCAATAGCCTCATCATCAGAGACAGCTAAGTAACTGTAACGTACAATAAAAAGGTAAATTAATCAACTTACTATTGAAACAGTACAATACCCATCGGTTTCTAGGTAGGCAGAGAAGTAATCACACAGCTATGTAAGGTCGGGGTCACTGGGGGCTGAACAATAGGTTTTTGCCCCATGGGCCTGAAAAAGGTTGCATTTGGCCATGAAACACATTTCTCCCCTCAGCCTCCGGCTCTGCGAATGAGGGAAAAACTCAACAGCACTGTCCTGTCTGTCCTGTTCGGAGCAGGATGTGGTGTCCATACAGGGGCTGTGCTTAGTCAAATACATACGCCGCAGAACACATTGTAATACTGTTTTAAGCTGAGTTTTGAATGACGTATTGCAGACAGCTTTTGTAACCCCTTCTGTAGAGTATCTATAAGCCTAAATATGCCTAACTACAAAAATTGTAAAAAAAAATAATTTTGGTTCACGGTTCAAGTAGAGAAAATATAGCAATGCACACATTAGCAGTGTTGTAAATTAAATCATACGGCTGTATTATTTTCCTCTGAAAGTAGCCAACAAGTGTAAAATCAAATGAATTACAATGTAGAACATAGATAAGATACAAAAATAAGAAATAAGAACCTAGTTTATGCTGAATCTATCTAGCTATCTAAGTGAGGACCAGTTTGAGTCTTCAACCAATGGAGTGGGGACATTTTGGGAAAGTTAGGACATTTTGGTCTATCCTCACTTTAATGTAATGCTTGTGGGTTAAGACTTCGTTTTAGGGTTAGGGTTAGAATTAGGTTAAGTTAAGGGTTAGGGTTAGGCATTTAGTTTGGATGGTTAGGGTTCGGGTAAGGGGCTAGGGAATGCATTTTGCCAATGAGTGTCCTCAGTAAGACAGCTGTACAAACACGTGTGTGTGTGTGTGTGTGTGTGTGTGTGTGTGTGTCTAAATGGTAAAGGGTCTGTATTTATACAGCACTTTTCTAGGTGCAGTTCCCACGCCATATAGACCTATAGGCAGGCTTTGAGGACTGTGTGAGGCAGTGCTGAGGTCGTGATGACGGGGATTTAGGAGTGCCTTTGTCCACACATCAGCCAGGTGACACTGTTCTCCTGCAGCCGGTGGAGACACCCAAGAACGGCCTAATGAGCAGACAAAGACACTCATAATACCCTGCACAGACCATCAGATCTATCATGACTGTAGCTGGGGCATTATCTTGCCATGATGAATAAACTCAAATCCACTTCAATCTTTTGGTTCCATTCAAAGAGGCATGCAGCTCTAACGAATCAAACAACAGAGCCTTTTGCCTGCTTACCTCACTATGACATAGTCGTACAGGTCCAGCACTCGCAGAAAAAAGGTGAAGATTGGCAAAGATAGTTGTGAATTTATGGTAAGATGCCACATTCTGAAAGTCATTTGACACACCAAATCTGAACCCCTCACTGATTCAAGTTTCATTAGAAATTGGCAGCCTCTACAAATCAAACATGCATGTTATATTTCGACCGTCCTGTATTGGTAGCCACCCCAGAGACCTGAAAACTTGCATTCTCATAAGAAGTCTTGGTTAACTATGCTAACAATATCTTTCCTTAAAGACACAGAGACACAACTTGCACTTCAGGATACACCCACTCACTCATAGTCACAAACTCACTTGATAACCTCGTGTCTTTTACATGTTTCACCACTTTTTCACTGCAGATATTTGTATTGGTATTAATGTTTTTGCCTTTATTCTAAGAGCCCAGGCAGATAAAGAAGAAAGAGCGTTTAACTCTGACACTTACATTCAGACATGCAATGTAATGTCTAAAGAAAATGCGGAGGATCCTCCGAGTCAAGACCATTTCTGAAAGCAGCTTTACAGTTTTGTTACTTGGTTCCTTTTCTTGAACAAAATTATAATATCGCACGGTTAAAATACACTAACAAGTCATACTATGAACAAAATGTACATGAAAGTGTCCTGTACAGTTTTCTTGTAAACAAACTAAAGCTATGTTTTACAACCATGCTTCAGTCATTGTTGCAAATGAATGCTTTAATAATTTCAATGTTATCAATACATTTTCAGAAAACCAACTGGTAAACTAAACAAATAATTATTGAAACCATAGAATACAGCTGCCCCAACAACAAATTTGAACCCAGGGCCCCAAAAGAGTTGCTTCAATCCATGGCCATAACCATAGTATCTACAACTCAGCCCGAAGTCCAAGCCCTGTGAAGGGGAAGTAGTAGTAGTATACACACGCACACACACACCAAGCATTAACAACAGCCACTATTTGTAAGTAAAGCGCCAGGAAAGAAAGTAGTTGAGTTAGAAGTCAAACGTTGCTCCGCTGCAGTTTCAGGTGAGAGAAGTTTGAATGACTCGTTACCTTCGCCACAGGCGCGTCCCTCCTGTCTCCTCTGTCTCTGTGAATGAGAAGCAATCTCAGCGGCACAGTCCCGTCCGGGGCGCGCGCAAGCAGGATGCGATGTGCGCACGCGGGGGGGCTGAGTTGGGTCGCGCGCTCCCCGGTCACTGTCTACTCACGCTGGTGCTGATCTGACGTCACCACGGCGGTGACGTAGACACGAGAGCGGTCCGTTTCCAAGCAAGTGAGAAAAACAATTGTCAGCCTAATATAGTATCTTGTATTTAAGTGGCACGTTCCGCACACAAGAAACACATGGGGGCGCTTTTCAAAACAGCTGAGTTGAGAGTGCTTTTCATTTCACTCATCTCAAAGAACAGAAAGAGATTCACACATGTGTCCTACAACGTAAGGAGGGGTTCATATGTTATGCATTCGTCAAATATGACTTACTATAAGTTTGACAGGTTCAAGTGAAGAAATCCTAAGAAATGAATTTGAGGTTTAAAGTTTAATATTTCATGTGAAAGTGGCCCAAACTCGTAAAATCCTCACGAGATAATTAATTAAAAATACAGAACTTCTAAATTGTCCCTATGCAAACACCTCTCATAGGCTGCTTTCACATTTCAAACTCAAAGAGGCCAGTGAATCTCCATATCCTGCTGGAGATCATTTTTATGTTAATGCATGTTAATCTTATTGGTGTTCAAACAACATACATCTACTGGTGATGCTAATCAACTCTTTTCTTACAGGCAGAGAGACATTAACATACAGGTCAGGACTCACCCAGTTTAGTTTCACTAACAGTATTCCGTATTTGACCTGTCGAGCCTGTCAGTTTGGATCTCTGAGCAGTTGTGTCGATTCCTTCATTAAACAAAAGTAGAAAAAAATCAAAATCAAAATGACAAAGCACAACAGTATTAGTAAAAAAAAATGGTGCACTGTGGGATTTTCTTGTTACAAAACAAGGTGTCTCTTACCAAACTCATTAAGTTTGAAGCGAAAAACATGCTGACTGCACTTCCTCATAAAATGAAACAAATGCATTTAGATTTTAATGCTTAAGTCCGTGTTTAATAGCCATCTGTTTCTCTTGTGGATTGTGTCGGCACATTGGTTCCAAACTGTAGATCAGTGAAACTGTGTAAAACTATGATGGCAGGAATGTGCATCATAGTGAGCACATATAATAAAAACAAAACAAAAATAATGCTCTATACTGTCACATCATCACCGCACTTCATCTTGCGGTGCACATCATCCTGCTGCGCACATAATAATCACCGCACATCATCTTGCGCAAAAATAATCCTGCGGCGCACATCATCCTGCGGCGCACATCATCCTGCTGTGCACATCATCACGGCAGATCATCCTGCGGCAGACATCATCCTGCGGCGCACATCATCATGCAGCGCACATCATCCTGCAGCGCACATCGTCCTGCGGCGCACATCATCATGCAGCACATCATCCTGTGGCGCACTTCATCCATAGATGCACATCATTGTGCAGCGCACATCATCCTGCAGCTCAAATCATCCTGACGCGCACATCATCACCGCACATCATCGTGCTGCGCACATCATCGTGCTGCGCACATCATCCTGCAGCGCACATCATCCTGCGGGGCACATCATCCTGTGGCGCACATCATCCTGCAGCGCACATTGTCCTGTGGCCCACTTCATCCTTCCGGTGCACATCATCTTGTGGCGCACATCGTCCTGCTGCGCACATCATCTTGTGGCGCACATCGTCCTGCTGCGCACATCATCATGTGGCACACATCATCCTGCAGCGCACATCATCCTGCAAAGCACATCATCTTGCAGCGCACATCATCTTGCAGCGCACATCATCTTGCAGCGCACATCTTCCTGCAAAGCACATCATCCTGCAGCGCATATCGGCGCACATCGTCCTGCTTCGCACATTGTCCTGTGGCGCACTTCATCGTCTCACATCATCCTGCAGCGCACATCGTCCTGCGGCGCACATCATCATGCGGCGCACATCATCCTGTGGCGCACTTCATCCATAGATGCACATCATCCTGCAGTGTACCTCATCCTGCAGCGCACATCATCCTGCAACGCACGTCATCCTGCAGCACATCAGCGCACATTGTCCTGCTTTGCACATCATCCTGCGGCGCACTTCATCCTTCGTCTCACATCATCCTGCGGCGCACTTCATCCTTCGTCTCACATCATCCTGCGGAGCACTTCATCCTTCGTCTCACATCATCGTGCGGCGCACATCATCCTGCGGCGCACTTCATCCTGCAGCGCACATCGTCCTGCAGCGCACATCATCGTGGGGCGCACATCATCCTGGGGCGCACATCGGCCCACATTGTCCTGCTTCGCACATCTTCCTGTGGCGTACTTCATTCTTCAGCGCACATCATCGTGCAGCGCACATCATCCTGCATCGCACATCATCCTAATGCGCACATCATCACCGCACATCATCTTGCGGCGCACATCATCCTGCAGCGCACATCATCCTGGGGCGCATATCGGCCACATCATCGTGCAGCGCACATCATCCTGTGGTTCACTTCATCCATCGACGCACATCATCCTGACGCGCACATCATCACCGCACATCATCTTGCGGCGCACATCATCCTGCAGCGCACATCATCCTGCGGGGCACATCATCCTGGGGCGCACATCGGCCACATCATCCTGTGGCGCACATCGTCCTGTGGCGCACATCATCGTGCAGCGCACATTGTCCTGTGGCGCACTTCATCCTTAGGTGCACATCATCCTGTGGCGCACATCGTCCTGCGGCGCACATCGTCCTGCGGCTCACATCATCTTGCGGCGCACATCGTCCTGCAGCGCACATCATCCTGCAGCACACTTCATCCTGCGACGCACATCATGCTGCGGCGCACATCAAAGGAGGAGGGTTGGACCTAGAGTTAGAAGTTCCACCCCACATAACAGCCTTTTGATTAAATTTGATATTCTAACATTTAACAATACAGAAAAAAATAAGATAAAAAAAAGAATCAACAGAAGAATACGAAAGCGTATTGCATTCACTTGTATTTTTTATTTTTTGGGGTATTTGTTACTTATACTGTGTTTGCATTGATTTTTTTTGGGGGGGAGGGGGAGCGCTCGGAGGTGGTCTCAATTCCATATAGAACCGCCACACTCACCTCTGATCAATAATGATCAATCAATTAGTAGGTGTGCATAAAAAGAACCCAAGCACACCAGACCTTCACATCAACTGTAACTTGACCTCTGACAACATGTCAAAGAGTCACTCTGAGACCAAAGCGTTGATTATCAAGAGGCCTCCATGGTCGATTCAGTGCCCAGAAACCAGCACTAAACAAAAGGCAATTAAAAAACCGTGTGTCATTTGCCAAGGCCCACAGCCTTCTAAAAGGATGGACCCTGGAAAAGTGGCAGAAGGTGGATTTCTCAGATGAATCTTCAGTTGAATTACATCACAGCAACAGCAACCGCAACCGCAAATAGAGACCTACTGGAGCCCGCATGGATTGACAGAAAACCGTTACGTTTGGTAGCGGAAAAATCATGGTCTGAGGTTACATCCAGTATGGGGGTGTGCGAGAGATTTCCAGGGTGGAAGGCCATATCAAAAGCTGAAAATATCAAGAAGTATTGGCTACCTCTCATTCCCAACCATAAAAGGGGTCAAATTTTACATATGAAGGACGGGCAAGAAGGCGTTGCAGGATTTAGCAGAAGCTCCAAATGAAGTCATGGGTGTTAATTGAGGGAATATAACAAAACAAACACATGGTTACAGTATGGCTGTGGGTCTAAAAACTCAAACATCTCAGTGTTTGATGCAGATTAAAAGATTTAAACAGTTTGTTTTCTCTTAGAAAATTATGCATATGGCATCTATTGCACTTCTGTCCGTCCTGGGAGAGGGATCCCTCACATGTGGCTCTCTCTGAGGTTTCTATGTATTTTTACCCTGTTAAAAGGGTTTTTAGTAGTTTTTCCTTACTCTTGCTGAGGATTAAGGACAGAGGATGTCACACCCTGCTAAAGCTCTATGAGATGAATTGTAATTTGTGAATATGGGCTATACAAATAAAATTTGATTGATTGATTGAAATTTTGCAGCAGGATGGTGCTCCATCGTATACTTCCATCTCTACATCAAAGTTCCTCAAGGCAAAGAAGATCAAGGTGCTCCAGGACTGGCCAGCCCAGTCACCAGAAATGAACATCATTGAGCATGTCTGGGGTAGAATGAAAGAGGAAGACGAAACCAAAGAATCTTGATGAACTCTGGGAGGCATGTAAGACTGTTTTCTTTGCTATTCCTGATGACTTCATCAATAAATGAATCATTGTCGAACCGCATGGATGCAGTCCTTCAAGCTCATGGAAGTCATACAAAATATTAAATATAGATCTCACAGCACCACTACTTAATTCACTGATGTTATGCAACATATTTTTGTATTTGAAGTAAATTATTGGTTCAATTTTCACATTACCCTCTGTAGGCAACAAAACTTTTGTCTTGCCAAAATCTAAATGATCAATCTTGCTTTAATGAAGCAAATTTTAGTATATTAAACATAATTTGGGGGGGTTTTAGCTTTCATATGAGCCATTTCTAAAACCAATGGATTAATTAAAAGTCAGGTTATAAGCTGTTGTTTCTACAAAATGGATAAGTGACAAGACTTTTGTCAGGGACTGTATATGATGGGATTGTAAGCCGCTGGCACACGTCCACCAACGTATCCCAGCCTCTGGCTTTCTCCATCTGACCAGAGGTCATCAGGGGAGGAGGCCCACTCTGTCATAATAAAGCATTTTCCAATGTAAAGCACATCTTGACTTTACTCTGACAGAGACGGTTTAAATAAAGTTTATTTTATTATACAAACCACTGAACCAATGCATGCTAGACATTTCACCACATTAACAGTACCAGGCGAGCAGCATTTCAATGTAAAGGATGATCACTTCATATGGCCATATACATTTAAAAAGTGTGGCAGTGGGGGAGAAGAAAAAAAAGAAATGCATTGTATTGCATTATATTTTAAATCATTAAACATTAATCAATCAATAAAATTGTTTTTTTATAGCCCATATTCACAAATCATAATTTGTCTCATAGGGCTTTAACATGGTGGGACATCCTCTGTCCTTATAACATTAAAAATATTATATATATATATATATATATATATGTAAACTTTGACAACTCAATGTAAACTTTGAACTAAATGTACACTGATGCAGAAACGCAAAGTCAGATTCCAGTCAATATAATCTATATTTACAGTAATAGCATATTCAGTAAATGTCATAAAATACCGAAATCATTCTTACATCATTTCAAATACAGACAGCTGAGTCAGTTGCACCGGTGTAGACTCTTGATGAAATAACTTTTGCATATTACTTTTGCATATTACTTTGACTAGAATTATTGAAATTTGGGAATGTTTAAACACATCGCGTTTACAGATTACGGCTGTAATCAGTATTTTTCCTGATCGAGACTAATCTGTGATTTCTTTCCCAAATTAACAAATCGATCATCCAGTGTGCTAAATCATTCAATTAATAAATAAATCAGTTAAAAATTCAGTCCAACAGACAAACACCATTTCAATTTCCAGTAATGTAAAACAGAGAGAAGCAACTAATGCTCACGTTTGACAGATGCTCTTTCTTTTACAAAAATACAGAAAATCTGATCAACTAATAATCAAAACATCTTCTGATTAATCTCCTGCCATCAGCCAACAATAAGTCGAAGAACTAGTCAGCAATGATGTTTTTATTTTGCGCATTATGTGATGATTAAAGGATAAAACTGTTTTTTATTTTAACAGTTATACCTCTGGACATTATAATTCTGGAAAATTGAGTGAAAGCAATTGAAAAATGTAGATGTCATAAATGCTGATCAAAATGGATTAACTGAGGACCTGTCTGCAACAGTTTTCATTCTTTTTCTGCTCACGCTCTTTATCAGACTCTCACAAACACATCATTGCAGAACTCAGCACTGTTCACGTTTGTATTTTGAACCCTGCACTTCACTAATGCAATTCTGTTGTTTGATGTTGGCGCCCTCTTGAGGAGAGGTTCGTGCACACCACAGGGGTCTGAATGAAGATTATACTGTATATATATATATTTAATATATTCAACTTTGACAATCTAATGACAAATGGAAATAATTTCTTTGATAATATTAGGTATGTTTGCCATCTATCCATCTGCTATACTGGTTAACCTTGAACGTCGCATGGGTTTGGCTGCGGTGCAATAGAATTGTCTGCTTGGAATTATAATTTGTTTTGTGCATTGGTGATGTGTACAGTCACTTTATGACGTTATTATAAAAACACTGATTATAGTCATGTAAGGATTATGTATTCCACTATGGGTTGATCAATTCTTTTTTTTCTTGATGACTAAATGTTCTATGATAGACTAATTTTTCTAAAACTTCTCTTGAGGAAATAAAAAATAAGATATGTGGTGTCCGGGGGACTGAAAGAAGCTCCAAGTCAAAATACCTGGACCAAAAAATGACAGATTTCTTTTGTTTGAATCCAACAATTGACAATAATTTTGAGGCTTTGCATTTGGTGTCTGGTCAAATGTTTGAGAAAATAACCCGTTTTACTAAAATCCTGCATACACATCTATTATACCCATTTCTCGTTTAGCATTCTTAATACACATAGCATTTCTTCTTCACTGCTTAAAATAAACAACTAACCCCCTGATGTGAAGCCGGTCAGGGCCATTTTGATTGTAAAAGGTAAAAGTGATCAACTATGATCCTGGGTTTGGTCTCTAATAAAATCTGATCTGGACCCAGCAATTTCTCTAAAAGGCATATTCTGTTATCATCACCACCTGCATCCTTATATCCTACACTATGCTATAAATACAAAAACAATA
Organism: Platichthys flesus; assembly: GCF_949316205.1. Taxonomy (NCBI): domain Eukaryota; kingdom Metazoa; phylum Chordata; class Actinopteri; order Pleuronectiformes; family Pleuronectidae; genus Platichthys; species Platichthys flesus. Next base: position 18,512,591 of record NC_084963.1, on the reverse strand, counting down.
GTTTATGCACTTACAAAGCCCAGAGACTAGAGGCAATAGAGTATAGCTCACCAGCAGTTCAGTCCAAAAGGAGACAAATCAACAAAATGCACGATAACACCCAACTAACCAATGTATTAACTTGAATATCATGCAATTAAATACCATCTACAGCATAGTTGGAGTAAAGTCACCACGGAGAAACTGGAAATTTACATAAACAGCAGTGATACTAGAAGGTCAACCATTGTCATAATTTCAGCAGTTAACTTGCAATGTTCAGTACATAGAGAATCGGTTAAGAGCGACACTAATATCTTAGCATGCTGCATGGTTTTCACTGTCTTACAGAGTGGCTCAGAGGGGCCCAGTGAACACAGAGGCGTGGGTTCAGGGTCCACTATACTGCAGAGGAAAGAGGGAGAAAAACTCTGTTGAATGACTAAACAAAACAGATAATTAAATACACCCACTGGTCTCTCTCTCTGTGAGACACGCGGCTTGTTCATTTCACACAGGCAGCCCTATTCGTGCAGAAAAACAGCCACAGGTTATAAGAATAACAGGTAGGAGTCATGCTCGTCATAAAAAAGAAGACAATAACAGGAGGAATGGTTTAGAGTGACTCATAAATACACTGTACAGTCGCAAGAGCACAATGACAGACTGCAGCCATATTAATACTAGAGGGAAGGAACAATAACTTTATGTTTGAGGGGGGATCTTGAACAGGAGGGTGCCACATTGGAGCACAGGACACAGGGGGTGTTGTCCAGGTGTGTTTTGGTGTCAGACTGCAGCCACATACAGGCCGACAGGACACAAGATGTGGACTATACAGTTTCCTTTAGCAGCTGATGGATACGCCCTCTGCTGTACTGTAGGCTTTGGCGATGGGAGCTTCGTTGTCGCCGTCTGCTGTCGAGGTTGTAGGGAGACAGAGAGAAGAGCGGGCTGGGTGTGTGAGGCGACGGAGGACGGCCACCATCCCATAATCAGACTCTTTAAACTCAACCTCCATCCACCTCCGCCTCTCTCTCTCACCACCGCGTCTCTCTTTCTCTCTTAGATTATCCACCCATTCCCTGTCCGCCTCTCTCGACCTCCTCATCAGTGTCACGTACCTGGAGGAAGAAAGATACGTTTTGTTTTTTGTTTACTTTTCAAGTCATTTATCAAGGGCCTGCCCTAACAGAGCGGCCAATCATGAGTCAGTCTCCGCTGTCCATCAGCATAAAATATTTAATAAAAAAACAAATTGACAAACATTCACCAGAGGGATAAGAACAATCTTTGAGAGAAAAAAATTAAGTATTTTTCTTTTAGGAAGACATGTCCCTAACAACTGATAACATCAGCTGGCGGTATAGATTAATTAGTGCGGTAAAACATGCAAGGGATATTCTCCATCTTGTCCTCTATGTTCCAAAATGGGGCCGTTTTTGTTTTATAAAGCCATAGAGGTAATGATGTGTGATCTACTGATAGGTTCACATGGCTCTGATAGTACTAACATTCACCTGTAACTTAATTTGTGCCGAAGACTTTCAAACGTACAAGGGATACTTACCATCTTGTCCTATATTCAAAAATTACATTTTAGCTTGGTCCGTGTCTCCCACACTAACATGGAGGAGACAGGGTTTATGATTTATACTGCAACCAGAAACCAGGTGGCAAACAAGATGATTTGGCTTCACTTTTGTGTGAAGCCAAATCATGTTGTTTATCTTTATCTTTAGTCTATGCTTCTGATAAACAATACCCTATGTTTTGTACCTTATCCCTGCAGAGGGGCAGCAGGAGCTCCTGAGCAGTGGAAGTGGACGTTTTGCCACCGACTGTCCCTGCGGTGCCACACCCTGGTCTCTTCTGATTGGCTGGAGCGGGGCCGGCCCTGCCCGTCGACAAACTGCGTCAGACGAATGTACGCGATGCAGGCGGCCTCGTCTCCGATCATGTGCACGTGGGGGTTGAGGATGGTGGTGTGGATAGGCTTGCTGTTCTTGGAGAGGACTGATGGGAGAGGGGATTGTCCAGATTCAGACAGAAAGTAGCTTTTAAATTGATCAGATGAGACAGATTCAAATGTAAACTTACGATTGTCAAAGTAAAATCTGTGGAAGTCCATTCCCTCCACTAGATTACCCAGCCCCTCGGGCTCAAACGAGGTCAGGCCAGGGTCGCAGATCTTCCTGCAAAAGGTCAGAATACGAACCTCAAAACTATTATTATAGATCAATATATATTTTTTTTAATTGGCTTCTTTAGGGGTTAAAGTGCTTGTCCACAAAACACTTCACCCACCCCTCAATCGGCATAGTGGTAAGTAGATAATGAGTGAATTTTCATGTTTCAGTGAACTATCCCTTTAAACGATTTTGAAACCAGGACCAAAATGTAATGCATGTCCACAATCTCATGTCACTATACCAGAAGATGTAATCTTGATGTAAATATTGTGACTCAGCATCATAATTCTGATTCGTTATGTGTTATTTCTTTAGTTAGTGAGTCAACTGAACTCTCTCAACGTTCTCTCTCACTACTTAAGTAGTTTTGTATGATAGAGAAGTGATGGACAAATTCTAACCCTAATCCTAAAAGCAAGTCGTAACCCTCAAACAGCTCATCTAAAGTTTGTCAGAGAGAGAGGGCCGGTCCAAAATGTCCTCACTTTCCCTCAAAGACCCTCACGCCGTAGGTACTAGGCTCAGAATGGTCCTCACAAAGATGTATGTGAAAGTATCGCACACACACACACAAGTGCATTCACAATCTGCCTCTATTGTTAGTTGTGTGGGAATAAAACAATGATTGTAATTACTCTTTAATCTTTTAATACAAAGAGAGAAGACATTAGCATGTCAGTCAGGTTAATGGTTCTCTATGGCTAAAGGGGAGCTTTGGGATTGTACTTCTCCTGCAGCTGATGAGGTGTCTGTTCATGGAACAAATAAGACTGATAGAGAAGTGATGGACTCACGCGTAGGCTTCAAAGTCCCCGTTGTTGACAGCTTCAATCAGCTGCTCTGTGATCTTTATGATCTCCTGTTTGCGAGCTGCGGAGACAAAACAGAAGGGCTGTGAGAACAGTGGGGCTGCATCCCTGTGCACACTGATTCTCTCTAACCCTAACCCTAACCCAACACTCGGGTCAAACTCACTCACAAACACTGGGAAGCACACCGAGGTCCAACGCACCTAAGAGCTTGGTACTCATTGTCAGTCACCTCTCTGTCATCAGTGGCTCTCTGAGGGGAGTCTCCTCCATGCTGCCTCACACCTAAACAAAACTACTTCCATGCAGGAAGTCCCAGGGTTTCCCTTTTACCCCAGTAGGACAGGTGCAGCAGCTGAATACTCACTTCCGTCCCTCACCACTCATATCTCTGGTTTGCATGTGAGGTGCTTGAGCTCATCAAGCTATTTTTGTCTCAGCTTTTTAGATCAGATTTACTGTCTCCTCCTCTCGCTTCCTCCCAACACTGAGAGGAAGGAAGGCTTAGCTCGCTCTGATTCTCTCTCTCTCTCTCTCTCTCTCTCTCTCTCTACAGTTAATACAAAATATATAGTCCGTAGAAAGGTAGAAAAATCTATTTCCCATGAAAATATGCCCCATATATTATAATTTCAACAATTTTAACGACAGGATCTTAGTTTTTGTCTCAACACTGTTTTACGGACATTCCCTCTTATTGAAACCAGTTTCCATAGAGACTTTCAGTCATAATGTCTATGTCTTGTCAGGGTTTGTCTTTTCATGAGATGTTTTATTTTGGTTAATCAGGGTCTGATTGAAACAATCTACCCAGTGAGTTATAGCATTTACATGTATTTATTTATTTATTAATGTCTTATTAGTTTATTTTTGGTATATTTGTCTTACTTGTGAATGGAGATCATTTATTTATTGTCATACCATCACATTGAATTATATGTGATTTGCTTACTTGTTCCATTCCAGGTAATCTTTTATATCTTGGTCCAGATGAGGTGTGTGGATTTGATTTTCACACATAGAGAGACTGACTCTGCAAAACTTAAATTAAATGTGTGTTTGCTGACATAACTTTCTTGAAACTGGGCTTGTGTGATGACTTTATCAAATTTTAAACAGACATATGTTTTGTGATGGAAAGATATATTTTCATTCTGTAATGCAGTCTAAAGTTGAGGGTTAAGATCATAGTCAAGTATCCCCCATATCCCAGTCATTATCTTTTATAAATGGTTAAATAGTCTGCGGTCATTCCGAGATCCATTACTAATTGCAAAATTGATGTCCCTGAAAACTTCTTTTAACCAAACTGAAATTAGTTTTTATCATAGACGGTTTTTATGCATCAATGGATGTAACTGATTCAACACTTATTTTTCAAGAATCTTTTTATACGATCTAAAATTTCAACTCATTGAAATATTTACAAACGCCTGAATTAAAAAGCAATGATTGATGTAATACAATTCCAAATAGTGCATCATGTGTTAAATATCAGATGAATTAAGATCTAACCCTCTCAGATACAGTGATAGGTCAAAGATTTATAATCTTATTTGGAATTGGAAAACTAACTAAATTAGACGTAAAACTAAATTCTTTCATTTTGCTGAGGTCTCTTGTTTTTATGGCAAGTCTACACAAAGTGTTTCAGTGACATTTTTACTGTATTAACATCCATCGAGGTGTAAGCTGCACACACACTGTGACCCACGCTTCAACTCTATTCTCTCTTTATTTTGGTAATGATTGTGTACAACGTTCTGAGTCCTGCCAAAGTGGAGGTGACCCACAGTCAGTCATGTGCTTTAATGTGTCCACTTAGGAAACAGAAAGACACTCTTTGAAGACTTTTCCCCTTAAAATTCATATTATGTATTAATCTATTTTATTTTCATCACCATTACCCTGAATGGCCGAAAGACAAAATAATTTAACACCTGGACTTATCTTGATGGGAATGTTAACTATCAGAGTTAATTGGTCCAGGGGAGTGTTAAAAATACAAATTGTCCAGGATATCTCTGTAATTATAGATAATTAGAGACAATCAAAAGTTAATGTTGATCAGAAAAACACTCCTCATCATATAATGCCATATGACCAGGCATGTCATGAAGAAGTCATAAAATATTGTCAGACATAGTTCAAAAAAAATTATCTCTGCATCCTAGAGGACTATAGACATGACTTAAAGCTTATATAGACTTCTGAAACCAGTAACATAAGAAACACAGCCAACAGTTTCTTAGGTGTATAGCATTGGCTGACACAGCATGCACAGGGTATGCATCACCCCTCCGCTGCCTTTCACTTTCATTAGTGGTTATCGACAGTACGTCTGCAGTCATCTCATGAACTGTATCCCTCCCCCTGTGTGTATAACCTACCTTTCACATCTTCATCCTCAATAGTCGTGGTGCTGCTGTCCGATGATCCCTGCAAAGTGCACAGACACAAATTTCAATTATTCAGAAAAAATAGAACCACCCTTTCAGATATGCATACACCCACAAGTACACACACACACTCATAAATGCATGCACACATGTACACAATACCTTGATCATATTTTACACATCTGACTGTAACTTAATGCCACAAATTTGCCAAAAAAGGTAAAGAACACAACAGATGAGCGTGTGACTCAGCAGCACACTGGCACAATCCCGTCTGTGGATTGAGCCAAATCACCAAAGACGGACACAGGTGACTGTACAGCACATTACGTTGAGCCACTGTTACACACAGTCTGAACACTAGGACAGGTATAATCTGGTGGAAAGTCTTGATCAAACAGTCTGAGCTCCATTTGCCTGAGCACAGAGGGGCAGTATAAGACAACAAAACACCTCCAAGGGGTCACAGCTCCACCGTCTCACACTCGAACTCCCTCATTCATAAATATACACCAAGATGCACACAGAAATACGTAGAAGATTCTCAATGAAATACACACATCCTGCAAAACAACAGGTGTTTCCAAAGACAGTACGGCTTTACCCACATAGATAGAGAAACAGGGTGAGGACGACGATGACAAATGTAAAAAACTGGATAGAATTTCAGAGATGGTTGGAGAGAGAGGGGAGGTGTACCTTGGTCCCATCTATTGGATTATGGATAACAGTAATCTGAGGCTCCTAGAAGAAGAATGGGGAGAAAGAAAGAAAGGATGGAAGGTAGGAAGGAGTGAAAAGAGTGTGTGAAGTGTATGAATGATAAAGAAGTGAGGAGGAGAATGAGGGAATGATTTATAAGAGGAAAGTTTGAGAAACAAGATTAATAGAGAGCAGCTCGTGCATGAAAACGGGGAGAGAGGAGTGAAATATTTTCAATTTCAGCAGAAGTTCAGAATAGCAGAGTGATGATCATAAAGATAAGGGTGATTTTAAATCCCTAAATGTCTCAGAATGAAACCATCAATCAGAATGAGTGAATTAAAACAATGTTTAGAGTTATTAAACTCAACTGTCTCCACAACATTAAATAATACATTAAGTTACTACATGTGACATTGTATGACCTAAACATACATTAAGTCTGTTTTTGTTGTTGTTGATTAAATCCCATAAAATACCAAAACCAACAAGGAAAGCATCTAGTGACAAGTGTGTGTATGTACAGTGAGTGATTCCTCTGAGCTACAGAGCTACATTTATTTCAACTTATTTCACTGGGAGACATGTTCTGTCATCAACATGAACACACAAATAGTGCGGTTTAATTGAATCAATCAAACCTCAGCCACCAAATGCATATTGATCCGCTGCGGAAAATAGTCCCAAACAAAAGCGCTTTTTCGTTTTTTTTTTAAGTAATGTTTGCTAAAACCTACAATGGCTCACTGACAAAGTAGTAAAGTGAGAACATATTGAAATGCACAATCAAATTGTTGGTTTTGGTCTTTATATCCCTTAGTTTAGACAGTAATGAAAATGTAGAAGAAGACGAAGAACACCAGACTTATCCTTTAACTACAATAAAGAGATTGTTTTATATTTCATGTCAATATTAAACAGCAGTCTGCAGAAAATCGTGGAAAATAAAATACACTAACATCCAAAGTTCATACGACATGAGTCTACACATTGTAAACTGTGGAACATACAGTATCTGTTTTATATAATTAAATACTTTGAAGTGGGACATTTTGGGAAATGCACTAACTTGTGTTCTTGCTAAGAACAACTGGCATTACAACTGTCAACAGGGGGAAACAGCTAGCACAGCTCTGTCAAAGGTCAAAAAATCCAAATTACAGCACTCATAAAGCGAGAAAGACGAGAAATCTCATTTTGTAATCAGTAGGAAATCCAAAAACTCTCTTTTGGGACACTTTCTTCAAATTTCCTCATTTATGTAAAGGAGACTGACCCCAGAGTAAATATGATCATTAAATGGATGGAATAACCAAATGGAAAGACTTTGTTGGAAACTGTTTAAGGGCAGGCTCATTGAATAAATACTTGGACGGTTGTGGATAAAGCATCTGTCAATCACTGTCCATAGCTTTTGCGCAAACCACTTAGAAGAAGAGCTAAAACCTGTTGGCCATTGAAAAAAGCCTGCAGTGCAGTTTCTTCTTTTCATTGAAGAAATGCTGATATAACTGCAGCATCTACACAAACCTCTTTAGGAGTTGATATTGTTGCTAATGCTAACAGCTGCCTCATGCAGCCATCACACCTCAGACCCTGTACACAGCTGGTAATATAATGTGCTGCATGCGATCACAAGCTGACAGCTTGGAGTACAGGTGTGAACGGACTCATAGATGGCTAAACGATCACGCCAGACCAAAATTCAGAGGTGGTTAATTAGCCACAATTCTCCACATTCTTTTAGTGGTGTGAATGTGGCCCTGGCCACACTTAAGGACCGCCTCCTCAACCGACTTCCCCCTGTGTAGGCAGAAAGACGTACACATACCGGTCATTTAAACAGTAGCAACAGGCAACAACGACAAACAGAAGTGATTTGCTCAGCCTCTGTCTGTGTTATTTTGATATCCTCTTCTTATCCTTCTGCTTCCATGCATTAAATAATTGCGTGTGAAAATAATGTGTCTATTTACATATAAGGCGGGAAAGTGAAATCCGAGCTTATATCCGATTACAAAAGGCATGTGGGGCCACATTTTAATGTCAGAAGAGAACACATGCACTCACAGCTGTGATTGGATCAAAAAGGTACAGGGCCTAAGACACCGGTGGTTCCTCCCTGACAAACCACTGTGGTTTGGCCACAAGCCAATAGCTTGGAGCCTGGCAAGAAGGAATCCTGACTTATGAGATATCCAGCAGCCGGCAAGGTTGTCATAGCTCAGTTGTGAAATCCAATCACACAGCAGAGTCAATCAATCAATCAAATTGTTTTTGTATAGCCCATATTCACAAATCACAATTCGTCTCATGGGGCTTTAACATGTTGTGACATCCTCTGTCCTTAACCCTCAGCCAGAGTAAGGGAAAACTACTAAAAACCCTTTTAACAGGGTAAAAATACGTAGAAACCTCACACCACATGTGAGGGATCCCTCTCCAAGGACGGACAGAAGTGTAATAGATGTCAGGTGTAGGAAGACATCATCAAGATTTAAGTTTTTAGCAGCATTGATGAGGGTAAACATCTTGAAGGATAACTTCAATAATATATATGCCAAGCTGTCCTGCTGCAGAGTGTTTCTCCTGACAAGCGGCTGTCAACTGTGTCAGGCCGACATCCAAGCTGAATGGAGTAGCCAACAGAAACAAGTTGCACTGTCTCCACTTCCATTTCAGTTAGTTTAGAGGTTTCAAGACAAGACAGCCTGCTCCACTGTCCTCCAGGCAAGGAAAAGAAAAAGTGCATTTCCCAAGTTGTCAAACTATTCCTTTGAAAGCTGTGAAACCTGATTTAATACACATAGTAAAAATAATACAGCACCAACCATCTATCCTTAAACTCTGTCTCTATGTCTCCCTCTCTCACACACACACACACACACCATTTTGATCGTGTTTCTGACAGACAGACGGACAGACGGACGGACACAGGGCTGCATACCAGTGCAGCAGTTGTGGTGTTGCCTTTGGGACTGGTGACTATGCTGTTTCTCGTGCTGTGTGTCTGGGGCTGTGCAGGAAACACAAAGTGCTATATTAGTGTTCAGCAGCAATGGTGAGAGGTGCCATCTGCTGGCTCTAAAGTGGGTGGTTACTGTGTAAAAAAAGTGTAATAGAGGTAAAAAAATTGCAGACAGAAGCACACTGCTCTGGAGAAATAAAAAGTGGGTAGGAAGAGGAGAGTGCAGCCGTCCAACTTCCAGGGTTTGAGAGAGCAGACACACCAAAGATCCAAAAAGCTTTACCCTGCGTTTCTGACACAGAGTTAATTAGACAAAAAGGTTTCGTACTATTAATCATGTCAGTTCCTTTATACCTGCAGTAAAATCTAACAGAAGAGTTCGGATATTCAAGTCTGAGCTTTTTCATTTTCACTGGCTGCGGATTCTGCATCTGCAGATGGGAAATTAAACCAGTGACAGATGTGCACCTTTGCAACATCTGTCAGATATAAAGACACAAGCATCACATCAATTTCGTCAAACTCTGTGTGTTCCTCCCACGGACATAAGGGTCGGTTAATGTATCTCTCCAGAGTAAAACAACATCCGGCTGCCTCATTTCAGCAGAGCATGATGAGGTCAAAAAGACACAGGGTCGACACACATAAAAAAGTTACAAGAACTATAGATTAAAAATGAAAGGACAACTTATGGACATAACCAACCACAGCAAACACACACACACACACACACACAAACACACACACACACACACACACACACAAATGTGATCGCGCTGGGGCAACTTCATGCTTGAACCCAATTAACATTATTTTCTGCTCATTTTTTTCCTCAGCATTGTTTTTCCTGTGATTGACGACTGTGGTGGACAAGATAAAATAATGAAATGCTGGTCAATAAGGAGTGAAGAAGAAAAGAGTAGTGGAGTTAGCTGGAGTTAGAGATGATGTAAGAATATTAGCAGAGACAACAGCTATACTTTCGACCCCATACTAATCATCAATAAATCATTAATTATCCATTTTTGATCACCGGATATTTAGGTTCAGTATGATCCATGAGCTTCCAATCAAGACAAATTAAACAATGCTTCAATGCAGCTCTACACTCCTGAGTAAGGTTGGGGTAAGAGCTTCTGTAGCTACTGAGGTGACCCCCGCCGGTTGCATTAAACTGGAATTAGAGTTGCCTGTTAGTGTCACTGAATATCAAAGGGCAAAAAACTGCCGCAGAATTTTAAGCATCAGCATTTCCCCTTTGAAGATCTCTGCCATGCTGTTTATCCTGCTAGCCAACCAGCCAGAGGCATAAGGAAGCATTCAGTTCAATTTAAACTCCATCATCTTCGCAGCCTTCTTCTGTGGCGTCCTTATTTTGACACACTGCCGTTCAGCAGCGCTGCCATCTGAGTCGAGAAGAATCGTGTGCGAACAAAGTCGGGAAGTAACTCGGAGCGACCTAAGTCTAAACTCTCAAAACCGCTTCTGATAAAAGAATAACTACAATGTGGTGGCCTCCACGTCCACAGATCTTCCGCTGCTGTCCATTCCCTGTGTTTGTGACATTGAACATGACTCACTCAAAAAACAACTATATATATCTTAGTCTGGATGAATACAGAAAAAGGCCAGTGACTTGAATCATGAGACACAGGTTTATTTACAGCAGTCTCTAGTGTGACAGTAAGGTGCTTTGTTCACACAGTGTCTCCGCTGATGCTAATAATTGTGACAGTCAATGTGATAGTCTATTGGGAATCCCTGGACGATGCGTGGAGGGATGACACTATGCTTGAAGAGAAGGGACGGATGGAGGAGAAAGAGGATGGAGGAGATAGAGAGAGACAGTGAGATCGCTGTTCTCTATCAAACCATCTTAGATTGGAGAGAACTGGCTAGGAGCAAAGGCAGGATGTGGGAAGAGCTCAAAAACCTGAATTTTATAAAAGATTTCCTGTCAGCTCTAATTCCCTGAGTAAAGACCAGAGAGAATGAATGGAGAGGATGTTGAGACAGACCAATGTGGAGCTGATAACCACAGAAACCCTCCACACCACCTAGACTGAGAGACGCACAAAATGAGCCTTGTGCTGCAGTAAATGGGCATTTATGTCTAAGGAGAGTTGCTGTTAGGAGGAAGGAGGTAATTTATATTCCTACTAATAACACTGTCAATTTACAGTCTCCAATCAACCTCTTCCCAAGCTGCATGTCTTTGGACTGTGGGAGGAAGCTGGTAGAAAAACATGCTAATGCCACACAGCAAGCTGAAAAAGGATTCGAATCAAGAACCGTCTTGCTGTGAATCCCTGCACTAACTTGTGGCCTTTGTTTTAAAAATTATTTACAGCAAATGAGAATATCCTACTTCCCACTGAAATATAAAAAAACAGTTTTCCACTATCAGGACATAAAAAAGCAGTAACCTAAATTTGTTTAGAAATAATATTTGTATAAAGGTTATTTCTAATCATGACTTCACCATCACTCCCCGGTGATACAGCGATCGACCACAGCCATTATATAAAATAATGGATTCTAACCTGAAACAAATTCACAAGAAGTTGTAGGAAACTGAGATGAGTGTGAGAGAGAGAGAGAGGGAGAAAATAGAATGTGCTGATACTGAAACAGCTCGAGGGGTTGTGTGCATTGGCGTGACGTCAGGGTGCAGCAAGGGGAGAGCTCCGATTATGTAATGATAGATTAATCATCTGGTGGGAAATAATCTGAGATTAGCATCAGGCCACCCGAGGGAGTGAGGGAGGAGGGAGGGACAGTGTGCAGAGAAGGGGGGGTGCGAGTGTGTGTCAGAGAGAAAGCAAGAGGGAGAGCGATCAGAGGCTTTAAACACAATTCTTACACCTTCTACTCCAACAGGTACAGATCTGCAGCAGGTCTAAAAAAAAGTAGGCATTGTTTGTTTCATGTTTTGAACAAAGTTGTTATCTCTTGAAACAGATCTCGTATGATAAACGCTATCAAAAATCTTAGATCCCTCAAAGAAAGGGAATATTATTTGCTAAGAGATAGATGCTGCATATCTCGTCTTCTGCACACAAGTTATAGTCATTTTAAATGATTCATATCGTGTGTGTGTGTATGTTTGTGTGTGTGTGTGTGTGTGTGTGTGTGTGTGCGTGCATATGTGCGTGCGTGCGTGCGTGTGTGTAAGAAATGGACAAGATAGATATCTTGAGAGCAGAAACACACAATCTTGTAAAGTATTGTGAATGTAGTCAGTTATGAATGTGTATATACATGTTATTTGTGAAGACAACATAACAGCTTATTTCTAGATAAGAAGTGATGTCAAGTATCTCTATACAACATCCAACTACAGAGACAAATTTAACGAAGACAGCGAAAGGATAACTGCTTATCCAGTGTTAACAATGAGGCTTCACACTCCCTCGTGCAAGCAAATGCACCACAGCAGACAAACATACAACTTGCATGCAAACATACATTTGTGACAAAGTTCCCTGCGTCGCCTGTGAGGCTGAGGAGGAGAAAGGAGCTGAAAGGGGGTGCACCAATAACGTCAGTGTGGTCTGAGTCACTGCAGCCTGAGGACCGCTTCAGGAGATGAAATAGTTCTGACCTCGTACTTTAATGAGCTTTTCTTTGGCAGAGGGAAATATTTAGGGGGGGTAAATGTCTGCAGTGGAGTGATGCAAAGTGCCAGCTGTGCCAAATGGAGGTGACTGAACGTAGAGAAGAAGTAACACAGCTCTGTCAAACCAGCCAGTTAAAGAGAAGTTACCATCAGGAGGGTTCAACAATAAAACTCACACTTGTTCTCCTTTAACAAAGGGTAAATGGATGTGTAAGGATGTGCCTGTTATCCTTAATAACAACTTGTTTTTATCATATGTATATATAGTAAATCTCCTGTTCTACCACTGGATTTACATCTGGTGACTGTGGAGGACACTGAGGTTAACTGAGATAACTGCCATGCTCATGAAACCATGTATGTGACATGGAGCATTATTTGGCAGGAAGTAGTCATTAGAAGATGCTAACTGTGGCCATGAAGGGACGGACATGGTCAGGATCAATACTCAGATACATTGTGACATTTAAACTTTTGGTATTAAGTCCCAAATTGTGTGAATAAAACCTTCCCCACATCATCACACCACCAGAAGCAGCCTGGACTGTGGTGCAGGACAGTTTGTCTCCATGGATTCATGCTGTGATAATTCTGACGGTACCTTCTCTCACAGTATTGGGCAAAGTTCAGGGAAAGATCCTGGTCTAATGGTTTGATACTGACATTTTTTTTGTTCACGATGACATTTGACCAATTCCATCGTGACATGGTGTACTTCATGTCGAGTTTAAAAAAAGATGTGTTGCTTCTGATTTTGATACTCCTAGTATTCAATTCCATCAAATGCTATTGTGAAGAAATGTAATTTCAAGGAAAAGATGTCACAAAGTCACTGAGATTTGAGTGATGAGTGTATGTATACCTACACTTTTACAGATGGGTGACACATTTATGGAAGAACCAGAATAAATACTGAAGACAAAGAATGAAAAGGCCTCCAATCACAGGGCACATTGGGCCAATGATTGATTGGATGAGTATGAAAATGATGGGAATAATATGCTGTGTCCTCCACAGTCACCAGGTGTCCACCTGAACGTTGCTGTATCCCTTCCAGTAGAGTCCAGACACTCGTGGATTTAATGCCAGCTAGCCTCTTTTTGGGGATTCCCTCAATTATCAGTAACATTAGATAACGTCTAATCATAAAACAACTTAATAAAGTGAAGGCAAAAGACAGAGGTATTAATACATCTTCTAATTAAAACAGGAAATAAAAGTAAAAGGCAGGGAATGGCACCTACATTATGCTCTGGAGTTTAGCCCAAAGATAGTACCTTGAAAATATTAAAGTGAACGCTACAGCACTTAACAAAGTCAAATCATCCCAAACTTCATCTGCCATACACTGAAATATTTATGGAATAATAACAGTGTTTCTTAAGGGGCAAAGGGCTTCCAGAGCCAAGGACATGGAAAGGAAACAGTGCAAATGAAAACGAACGAGGACAGAGGGGAGGCAAGAGAAGCTGCCTTACCTTGACATCAGCCTTCTTGTTCAGGAGACTCTTGGCTGCTGCAGAGAGGCAGAAGGACACACCCTCAGATGGAAGAGTACACATCATACACCTTAAGAAGACCACAGCTCTTAACTTGCATGCATGCAAAACAAATCACTTGCTCATCAAAGCACTGGAAATGTCAAAAATGAACAAGCAGAGCACACAAAGAGGGACTCTGCTTATCTCTCCACATTTCCTCCCCACAACCCTTAAAGAAGATAAAAAAAAATCATCCCTCCCTCTGGATAGAAAAAAAGTCTGTCCTGTAAAAAGACATTAAAACCCCAACGAATAAACACACACATTAAAAAATCTCCATCCAACTGGCATCTCCTAACCCTGATCCATTGGCCAAAAGCATTAGATAAGCAGAGGGCATCAGGCAAGAGGGGGAAAAAAAAGTCTAACTAATTCTCTACATAATCCAAACACACTCACACACAGATGCACGCACAGGCACAGATCGGGGGGGTTCCCACAGTGAAAGCATGAGGGAAGTGGAGTGGAGATTCAGGTATGTGATAATGGGTTTGTTAATCTCAAAGTGTAGGCTGGATTAGTTGGAATCACTACAGAGTTCGTTGACGGGCAGGAACTGTGCACAACCCTCTGGTGTAGCAGCACACGAGGGGGAAACAGAAGCCGTAGAATGTGTGTTTCAATGCTATTCATAATGGTAAAGCCATTAGAAACGGCACCGCAACAAACAGTTCTGCTGATGCTAATCCTTCAAGGCAGTAACACTGACACCCTGAGTGGGTGAGCGAACCCCAGCTTAAAATCCACACTGCACAAATGTCAAATTCTTGCACAAAACACTCAAAAGCATTCCCCTATAGCACATCTTACATCTAAGCTCCTGCGTGCACACAATTTGTCTCTTAATACCCTGCAGGGCAGAGAAGCCCTAACCCATGGAAGTGGGAACAGTAATACTCTCCCCTCCCAGATGAGGGATGAGGCTGCTTACCTTGGCAAACGTTTGAGAAGCATAAGAAGGAAAGGGAGGGGGGAAGATTTAGGAAGAGAGATTAAAACAAGATGAGGGACAGAGGGAGGGTGTGATGGTGTTTCCATTTTAATCATGTCTGCCACGAGTTCAGCGAGAGCAAAGGAAGTACGGTGAAGTTGTTAAGCAAGGAGAGAACAGTGAAGTAAATACAAAGCAGAGATGTAAAAAATACGAGTAACGGCAACAACTGAGAGGAGTCTACCTTGTTCCACGATGCCAGCGGTGGTACTAGCTGCAACACTGATGGCAGCGGGGGCTGTGGTCTGCCGACCAACTGAAACACAACACAATGCAGAAACACATGGTTAGTTAGTGCTGTTTCTAAAAGGATAAGGAAGTATCAATCTTTTTCTGGTTATTTATTTGTCAAAAGAATCAACAAAAAGTTTGAATCTATTGCACCAAACTTGGGGGGGACATGTGACATGGGCCAGGGAATGAGCCGTTACATTTTGGTTTGAATCAACTTGAAGGGGCGGATCAAGTAACTTTTTTCAAATTACTTTTTTATTACTTTTCTTAGCATTTTTTTATCAATTACTCCAAAAATAATGTTTGGATCTTGATGTAAAAAGATCAGACATATCCTCTTTATGGTGTTGAGATCAGTGACATTGTGCAGTTCCAGATAATGATCTAGATCGAGCGAGCTCAACATTGTGGCTCTCTGGCAGAGAGGGCTCTTGACAAACAGAACCTGCTAGTTGGTGTATTTGATAAAAAAAGAGGAAATCCGTTGAAAAATACTGAAATGCAAAACAGCATTTCAGTATTTTAATTTGAACCTATAATAGACAATTCTAACACCACAGCTTTTACAAAGGAACGCAACATATTTTTCAGACAGGCTGAGTTATTTGTGAGGCTGAAAGCTGTTAGTTTGATTTGGTA